>NC_082721.1:48416451-48708951 GCF_030144855.1 Hypanus sabinus
GGTGTTGGATTCGGTGAGGCGTTGGATTCGGTGAGGTGTTGGCGTCAGTGAGGCGTTGGAGTCGGTGAGGCGTTGGAGTCAGTCAGGCATTAAAGTCAGTGAGGCGTTGGAGTTGGTGAGGCGTTGGATTCGGTGAGAGTAGGAGTCGGTGAGGCGTTGGATTCGTGAGGTGTTGGAGTCTGTGAGGCTTTGGAATCGGTGAGGCGTTGGGAGTCGGTGAAGGCGTTGGAGTCGGTGAGACGTTGGAGTCGGTGAGGTGTGGAGTCGGTGAGGTGTTGGAGTCACTGAGGCATTGGAGTCGGTGAGGCGTTGGATTCGGTGAGACGTAGAGTCGGTGAGGCGTTGGATTCGGTGAGGCGTTGGAGTCGGTGAGGCCTTGTATTCGGTGAGGTGTTGGAGTCGGTGAGGCGTTGGAGTCGGTGAGGCATTGGAGTCGGTGAGGCCTTGTATTCGGTGAGGCATTGGAGTCAGTGAGGCATTGGAGTCAGTGAGGCTTTGGAGTCGGTGAGGCGTTGGAATTGGTGAAGCGTTGTAGTCGGTGAGGCGTTGGAGTCGGTGAGGTGTTGGAGTCAGTGAGGCGTTGGAGTCGGTGAGGCGATGGAGTCGGTGAGGTGGTGGAGTCGGTGAGACGTAGGAGTCGGTGAGGCATTGGAGTCGGTGAGGCATTGGAGTCGGTGAGGCGTTGGAGTCGGTGAGGCATTGGAGTCGGTGAGGCGTTGGAGTCGGTGAGGCGTTGGATTCGGTGAGACGTAGGAGTCGGTGAGGCGTTGGATTCGTGAGGTGTTGGATTCAGTGAGGCATTGGAGTCAGTGAGGCATTGGAGTCAGTGAGGCGTTGGAGTCGGTGAGGCGTTGGATTCGTTGAGACGTAGGAGTCGGTGAGGCGTTGGAGTCGGTGAGGTGTTGGAGTCAGTGAGGTGTTGGAGTTGGTGAGGCCTTGTATTCGGTGAGGTGTCGGAGTCGTGAGGCGTTGGAGTCGGTGAGGTGGTGCAGTCGGTGAGACGTAGGAGTTGGTGAGGCGTTGGAGTCGGTGAGGCATTGGAGTCGGTGAGGCGTTGGAGTCGGTGAGGTGTTGGAGTCGGTGAGGCATTGGAGTCAGTGAGGCATTGGAGTCAGTGAGGCGTTGGAGTCGGTGAGGCGTTGGATTCGGTGAGACGTAGGAGTCGGTGAGGCGTTGGATTCGTGAGGTGTTGGATTCGGTGAGGCGTTGGATTCGGTGAGGTGTTGGAGTCAGTGAGGAGTTGGAGTCGGTGAGGCGTTGGAGTCAGTCAGGCATTAAAGTCAGTGAGGCGTTGGAGTTGGTGAGGCGTTGGATTCGGTGAGACGTAGGAGTCGGTGAGGCGTTGCATTCGTGAGGTGTTGGAGTCAGTGAGGTGTTGGAGTTGGTGAGGCGTTGGAGTCGGTGAGGCGTTGGAGTCGGTGAGGCATTGGAGTCGGCGAGGCATTGGAGTCAGTGAGGCTTTGGAGTCGGTGAGGCGTTGGAATTGGTGAAGCGTTGTAGTCGGTGAGGCGTTGGAGTCAGTGAGGTGTTGGAGTCAGTGAGGCGTTGGAGTCGGTGAGGCGTTGAGTCGGTGAGGCATTGGAGTCGGTGACGCGTTGGAGTCGGTGAGGTGTTGGAGTCAGTGAGGTGTTGGAGTCGGTGAGGTGTTGGAGTCCGTGAGGTGTTGGAGTCGGTGAGGCTTTGGAATCGGTGAGGCGTTGGAGTCGGTGAGGCGTTGGAGTCGGTGAGACGTTGGAGTCGGTGAGGTGTTGGAGTCGGTGAGGTGTTGGAGTCACTGAGGCATTGGAGTCGGTGAGGCGTTGGATTCGGTGAGACGTAGGAGTCGGTGAGGCGTTGGATTCGGTGAGGCGTTGGAGTCGGTGAGGCCTTGTATTCGGTGAGGTGTTGGAGTCGGTGAGGCGTTGGAGTCGGTGAGGCATTGGAGTCGGTGAGGCCTTGTATTCGGTGAGGCATTGGAGTCAGTGAGGCATTGGAGTCAGTGAGGCTTTGGAGTCGGTGAGGCGTTGGAATTGGTGAAGCGTTGTAGTCGGTGAGGCGTTGGAGTCGGTGAGGTGTTGGAGTCAGTGAGGCGTTGGAGTCGGTGAGGCGATGGAGTCGGTGAGGTGGTGGAGTCGGTGAGACGTAGGAGTCGGTGAGGCATTGGAGTCGGTGAGGCATTGGAGTCGGTGAGGCGTTGGAGTCGGTGAGGCATTGGAGTCGGTGAGGCGTTGGAGTCGGTGAGGCGTTGGATTCGGTGAGACGTAGGAGTCGGTGAGGCGTTGGATTCGTGAGGTGTTGGATTCAGTGAGGCATTGGAGTCAGTGAGGCATTGGAGTCAGTGAGGCGTTGGAGTCGGTGAGGCGTTGGATTCGTTGAGACGTAGGAGTCGGTGAGGCGTTGGAGTCGGTGAGGTGTTGGAGTCAGTGAGGTGTTGGAGTTGGTGAGGCCTTGTATTCGGTGAGGTGTCGGAGTCGGTGAGGCGTTGGAGTCGGTGAGGTGGTGCAGTCGGTGAGACGTAGGAGTTGGTGAGGCGTTGGAGTCGGTGAGGCATTGGAGTCGGTGAGGCGTTGGAGTCGGTGAGGTGTTGGAGTCGGTGAGGCATTGGAGTCAGTGAGGCATTGGAGTCAGTGAGGCGTTGGAGTCGGTGAGGCGTTGGATTCGGTGAGACGTAGGAGTCGGTGAGGCGTTGGATTCGTGAGGTGTTGGATTCGGTGAGGCGTTGGATTCGGTGAGGTGTTGGAGTCAGTGAGGCGTTGGAGTCGGTGAGGCGTTGGAGTCAGTCAGGCATTAAAGTTCAGTGAGGCGTTGGAGTTGGTGAGGCGTTGGATTCGGTGAGACGTAGGAGTCGGTGAGGCGTTGCATTCGTGAGGTGTTGGAGTCAGTGAGGTGTTGGAGTTGGTGAGGCGTTGGAGTCGGTGAGGCGTTGGAGTCGGTGAGGCATTGGAGTCGGCGAGGCATTGGAGTCAGTGAGGCTTTGGAGTCGGTGAGGCGTTGGAATTGGTGAAGCGTTGTAGTCGGTGAGGCGTTGGAGTCAGTGAGGTGTTGGAGTCAGTGAGGCGTTGGAGTCGGTGAGGCGTTGGAGTCGGTGAGGCATTGGAGTCGGTGAGGCGTTGGAGTCGGTGAGGTGTTGGAGTCAGTGAGGTGTTGGAGTAGGTGAGGTGTTGGAGTCCGTGAGGTGTTGGAGTCGGTGAGCTGTTGGAGTCCGTGAGGTGATGGAGTCAGTGAGGCGTTGGAGTCGGTGAGATGTTGGAATCGGTGAGGTGTTGGAGTTGGTGAGGAGTTGGATTCGATGAGGTGTTGGAGTCAGTGTGGCATTGGAGTTGGTGAGACGTTGGAGTCACTGAGGCGTTGGAGTCGGTGAGGCATTGGAGTCGGTGAGGCGTTGGAGTCAGTGAGGCATTGGAGTCAGTGAGGCGTTGGAGTCGGTGAGGCGTTGGATTCGGTGAGACGTAGGAGTCGGTGAGGCGTTGGATTCGTGAGGCGTTGGAGTCGGTGAGGCCTTGTATTCGGTGAGGTGTTGGAGTCGGTGAGGCGTTGGAGTCGGTGAGGCATTGGAGTCGGTGAGGCCTTGTATTCGGTGAGGCATTGGAATCGGTGAGGTGTTGGAGTCAGTGAGGTTTTGGAGTCGGTGAGGCGTTGGAGTCGGTGAGGTGTTGGAGTCAGTGAGGCGTTGGAGTCGGTGAGGCGTTGGAGTCGGTGAGGTGGTGGAGTCGGTGAGACGTAGGAGTCGGTGAGGCGTTGGAGTCGGTGAGGCATTGGAGTCGGTGAGGCGTTGGAGTCGGTGAGGCATTGGAGTCGGTGAGGCGTTGGAGTCGGTGAGGCGTTGGATTCGGTGAGACGTAGGAGTCGGTGAGGCTTTGGATTCGTGAGGTGTTGGAGTCAGTGAGGCATTGGAGTCAGTGAGGCATTGGAGTCAGTGAGGCGTTGGAGTCAGTGAGGCGTTGGATTTGGTGAGACGTAGGAGTCGGTGAGGCGTTGGATTCGTGAGGTGTTGGAGTCAGTGAGGTGTTGGAGTTGGTGAGGCCTTGTATTCGGTGATGTGTCGGAGTCGGTGAGGCGTTGGAGTCGGTGAGGTGGTGGAGTCGGTGAGACGTAGGAGTCGGTGAGGCGTTGGAGTCGGTGAGGTGTTGGAGTCGGTGGCGTTGGAGTCAGTGAGGCATTGGAGTCAGTGAGGCGTTGGAGTCGGTGAGGCGTTGGATTCGGTGAGACGTAGGAGTCGGTGAGGCGTTGGATTCGTGAGGTGTTGGAGTCAGTGAGGTGTTGGAGTTGGTGAGGCCTTGTATTCGGTGAGGTGTTGGAGTCGGTGAGGCGTTGGAGTCAGTGAGGTGTTGGAGTCAGTGAGGTGTTGGAGTCGGTGAGGTGTTGGAGTTGGTGAGGTGTTGGAGTCAGTGAGTTGTTGGAGTCGGTGAGGTGGTGGAATCAGTGAGGCGTTGGAGTCGGTGAGGCATTGGAGTCGGTGAGGCGTTGGAGTCGGTGAGGTGTTGGAGTCGGTGAGGTGTTGGAGTCAGTGAGTTGTTGGAGTCGGTGAGGTGGTGGAATCAGTGAGGCGTTGGAGTCGGTGAGGCATTGGAGTCGGTGAGGCATTGGAGTCGGTGAGGTGTTGGAGTCGGTGAGGTGTTGGAGTCAGTCAGTTGTTGGAGTCGGTGAGGTGGTGGAATCAGTGAGGCGTTGGAGTCGGTGAGGCATTGGAGTCGGTGAGGCATTGGAGTCTGTGAGGTGTTGGAGTCAGTGAGGTGTTGGAGTTGGTGAAGCATTGGAGTCGGTGAGGAGTTGGAGTCACTGAGGCGTTGGAGTCGGTGAGGCGTTGGAGTCAGTGAGGCATTGGAGTCAGTGAGACGTTGGAGTCGGTGAGGCGTTGGATTCAGTGAGACGTAGGAGTCGGTGAGGCGTTGGATTCGTGAGGTGTTGGAGTCAGTGAGGTGTTGGAGTCAGTGAGGTGTTGGAGTCGGTGAGGTGTTGGAGTCACTGAGGTGTTGGAGTCGGTGAGGTGTTGGAGTCGGTGAGGTGTTGGAGTCAGTGAGTTGTTGGAGTCGGTGAGGTGTTGGAGTCGGTGAGGTGTTGGAGTCGGTGAGGCGTTGGAGTCAGTGAGGCATTGGAGTCAGTGATGCGTTGGAGTCGGTGAGGCGTTGGATTCGGTGAGGTGTTGGAGTCAGTGAGGCGTTGGAGTCGGTGAGGCGTTGGAGTCAGTGAGGCATTGAAGTCAGTGAGGCGTTGGAGTTGGTGAGGCGTTGGATTCGGTGAGACGTAGGAGTCGGTGAGGCGTTGCATTCGTGAGGTGTTGGAGTCAGTGAGGTGTTGGAGTTGGTGAGACCTTGTATTCGGTGAGGTGTTGGAGTCGGTGAGGCGTTGGAGTCGGTGAGGCGTTGGAGTCGGTGAGGCATTGGAGTCGGCGAGGCATTGGAGTCAGTGAGGCTTTGGAGTCGGTGAGGCGTTGGAATTGGTGAAGCGTTGTAGTCGGTGAGGCGTTGGAGTCAGTGAGGTGTTGGAGTCAGTGAGGCGTTGGAGTCGGTGAGGCGTTGGAGTCGGTGAGGCATTGGAGTCGGTGAGGCGTTGGAGTCGGTGAGGTGTTGGAGTCAGTGAGGTGTTGGAGTCGGTGAGGTGTTGGAGTCCGTGAGGTGTTGGAGTCGGTGAGGTGTTGGAGTCCGTGAGGTGTTGGAGTCAGTGAGGCGTTGGAGTCGGTGAGATGTTGGAATCGGTGAGGTGTTGGAGTCGGTGAGGTGTTGGATTCGTTGAGTTGTTGGAGTCAGTGTGGCATTGGAGTTGGTGAGACGTTGGAGTCGGTGGGGTGTTGGAGTCGGTGAGACGTTGGAGTCGGTGAGGTGTTGGAGTCGATGAGGCATTGGTGTCGTTGTGGCGTTGGAATCCGACAGATGTTGGATTCGATGAGGTGTTGGAGTCAGTGAGGCGTTGGAATTGGTGAGGTGTTGGAGTCAGTGAGGTTTTGGAGTCGGTGAGGCGTTGGAATCGGTGAGGCATTGGAGTCAGTGAGGCGTTAGAGTCGGTGAGACGTTGGAGTCGGTGAGATGTTGGAGTCGGTGAGGCATTGGAGTCGGTGTGGCGTTGGATTCAATGAGGTGTTGGAGTCACTGAGGCGTTGGAATCGGTGAGGTGTTGGAGTCAGTGAGGTTTGGAGTCGGTGAGGTGTTGGAGTCGGTGAGGCTTTGGAATCGGTGAGGCGTTGGAGTTGGTGAGGCGTTGGAGTCGGTGAGACGTTGGAGTCGGTGAGGTGTTGGAGTCGGTGAGGTGTTGGAGTCACTGAGGCATTGGAGTCGGTGAGGCGTTGGATTCGGTGAGACGTAGGAGTCGGTGAGGCGTTGGATTCGGTGAGGCGTTGGAGTCGGTGAGGCCTTGTATTCGGTGAGGTGTTGGAGTCGGTGAGGCGTTGGAGTCGGTGAGGCATTGGAGTCGGTGAGGCCTTGTATTCGGTGAGGCATTGGAGTCAGTGAGGCATTGGAGTCGGTGAGGCATTGGAGTCGGTGAGGCGTTGGAGTCGGTGAGGTGTTGGAGTCGGTGAGGTGTTGGAGTCAGTGAGTTGTTGGAGTCGGTGAGGTGGTGGAATCAGTGAGGCGTTGGAGTCGGTGAGGCATTGGAGTCGGTGAGGCATTGGAGTCGGTGAGGTGTTGGAGTCGGTGAGGTGTTGGAGTCAGTCAGTTGTTGGAGTCGGTGAGGTGGTGGAATCAGTGAGGCGTTGGAGTCGGTGAGGCATTGGAGTCGGTGAGGCATTGGAGTCGGTGAGATGTTGGAGTCAGTGAGGTGTTGGAGTTGGTGAAGCATTGGAGTCGGTGAGGTGTTGGAGTCACTGAGGCGTTGGAGTCGGTGAGGCATTGGAGTCGGTGAGGTGTTGGAGTCAGTGAGGCATTGGAGTCAGTGACACGTTGGAGTCGGTGAGGCGTTGGATTCAGTGAGACGTAGGAGTCGGTGAGGCGTTGGATTCGTGAGGTGTTGGAGTCAGTGAGGTGTTGGAGTCAGTGAGGTGTTGGAGTCGGTGAGGTGTTGGAGTCACTGAGGTGTTGGAGTCGGTGAGGTGTTGGAGTCGGTGAGGTGTTGGAGTCAGTGAGTTGTTGGAGTCGGTGAGGTGTTGGAGTCGGTGAGGTGTTGGAGTCGGTGAGGCGTTGGAGTCAGTGAGGCATTGGAGTCAGTGATGCGTTGGAGTCGGTGAGGCGTTGGATTCGGTGAGGTGTTGGAGTCAGTGAGGCGTTGGAGTCGGTGAGGCGTTGGAGTCAGTGAGGCATTGGAGTCAGTGAGGCGTTGGAGTTGGTGAGGCGTTGGATTCGGTGAGACGTAGGAGTCGGTGAGGCGTTGCATTCGTGAGGTGTTGGAGTCAGTGAGGTGTTGGAGTTGGTGAGGCCTTGTATTCGGTGAGGTGTTGGAGTCGGTGAGGCATTGGAGTCGGTGAGGCGTTGGAGTCGGTGAGGCATTGGAGTCGGCGAGGCATTGGAGTCAGTGAGGCTTTGGAGTCAGTGAGGCGTTGGAATTGGTGAAGCGTTGTAGTCGGTGAGGCGTTGGAGTCAGTGAGGTGTTGGAGTCAGTGAGGCGTTGGAGTCGGTGAGGCGTTGGAGTCGGTGAGGCATTGGAGTCGGTGAGGCGTTGGAGTCGGTGAGGTGTTGGAGTCAGTGAGGTGTTGGAGTCGGTGAGGTGTTGGAGTCCGTGAGGTGTTGGAGTCGGTGAGGTGTTGGAGTCCGTGAGGTGTTGGAGTCAGTGAGGCGTTGGAGTCGGTGAGATGTTGGAATCGGTGAGGTGTTGGAGTCGGTGAGGTGTTGGATTCGATGAGGTGTTGGAGTCAGTGTGGCATTGGAGTTGGTGAGACGTTGGAGTCGGTGGGGTGTTGGAGTCGGTGAGACGTTGGAGTCGGTGAGGTGTTGGAGTCGATGAGGCATTGGTGTCGTAGTGGCGTTGGAATCCAACAGATGTTGGATTCGATGAGGTGTTGGAGTCAGTGAGGCGTTGGAATTGGTGAGGTGTTGGAGTCAGTGAGGTTTTGGAGTCGGTGAGGCGTTGGAATCGGTGAGGCATTGGAGTCAGTGAGGCGTTAGAGTCGGTGAGACGTTGGAGTCGGTGAGATGTTGGAGTCGGTGAGGCATTGGAGTAGGTGTGGCGTTGGATTCAATGAGGTGTTGGAGTCACTGAGGCGTTGGAATCGGTGAGGTGTTGGAGTCAGTGAGGTTTTGGAGTCGGTGAGGTGTTGGAGTCGGTGAGGCTTTGGAATCGGTGAGGCGTTGGAGTCGGTGAGGCGTTGGAGTCGGTGAGACGTTGGAGTCGGTGAGGTGTTGGAGTCGGTGAGGTGTTGGAGTCACTGAGGCATTGGAGTCGGTGAGGCGTTGGATTCGGTGAGACGTAGGAGTCGGTGAGGCGTTGGATTCGGTGAGGCGTTGGAGTCGGTGAGGCCTTGTATTCGGTGAGGTGTTGGAGTCAGTGAGGCGTTGGAGTCGGTGAGGCATTGGAGTCGGTGAGGCCTTGTATTCGGTGAGGCATTGGAGTCAGTGAGGCATTGGAGTCAGTGAGGCTTTGGAGTCGGTGAGGCGTTGGAATTGGTGAAGCGTTGTACTCGGTGAGGCGTTGGAGTCGGTGAGGTGTTGGAGTCAGTGAGGCGTTGGAGTCGGTGAGGCGATGGAGTCGGTGAGGTGGTGGAGTCGGTGAGACGTAGGAGTCGGTGAGGCATTGGAGTCGGTGAGGCATTGGAGTCGGTGAGGCGTTGGAGTCGGTGAGGCATTGGAGTCGGTGAGGCGTTGGAGTCGGTGAGGCGTTGGATTCGGTGAGACGTAGGAGTCGGTGAGGCGTTGGATTCGTGAGGTGTTGGATTCAGTGAGGCATTGGAGTCAGTGAGGCATTGGAGTCAGTGAGGCGTTGGAGTCGGTGAGGCGTTGGATTCGGTGAGACGTAGGAGTCGGTGAGGCGTTGGAGTCGGTGAGGTGTTGGAGTCAGTGAGGTGTTGGAGTTGGTGAGGCCTTGTATTCGGTGAGGTGTCGGAGTCGGTGAGGCGTTGGAGTCGGTGAGGTGGTGGAGTCGGTGAGACGTAGGAGTTGGTGAGGCGTTGGAGTCGGTGAGGCATTGGAGTCGGTGAGGCGTTGGAGTCGGTGAGGTGTTGGAGTCGGTGAGGCATTGGAGTCAGTGAGGCATTGGAGTCAGTGAGGCGTTGGAGTCGGTGAGGCGTTGGATTCGGTGAGACGTAGGAGTCGGTGAGGCGTTGGATTCGTGAGGTGTTGGATTCGGTGAGGCGTTGGATTCGGTGAGGTGTTGGAGTCAGTGAGGCGTTGGAGTCGGTGAGGCGTTGGAGTCAGTCAGGCATTAAAGTCAGTGAGGCGTTGGAGTTGGTGAGGCGTTGGATTCGGTGAGACGTAGGAGTCGGTGAGGCGTTGGATTCGTGAGGTGTTGGAGTCTGTGAGGCTTTGGAATCGGTGAGGCGTTGGAGTCGGTGAGGCGTTGGAGTCGGTGAGACGTTGGAGTCGGTGAGGTGTTGGAGTCGGTGAGGTGTTGGAGTCACTGAGGCATTGGAGTCGGTGAGGCGTTGGATTCGGTGAGACGTAGGAGTCGGTGAGGCGTTGGATTCGGTGAGGCGTTGGAGTCGGTGAGGCCTTGTATTCGGTGAGGTGTTGGAGTCGGTGAGGCGTTGGAGTCGGTGAGGCATTGGAGTCGGTGAGGCCTTGTATTCGGTGAGGCATTGGAGTCAGTGAGGCATTGGAGTCAGTGAGGCTTTGGAGTCGGTGAGGCGTTGGAATTGGTGAAGCGTTGTAGTCGGTGAGGCGTTGGAGTCGGTGAGGTGTTGGAGTCAGTGAGGCGTTGGAGTCGGTGAGGCGATGGAGTCGGTGAGGTGGTGGAGTCGGTGAGACGTAGGAGTCGGTGAGGCATTGGAGTCGGTGAGGCATTGGAGTCGGTGAGGCGTTGGAGTCGGTGAGGCATTGGAGTCGGTGAGGCGTTGGAGTCGGTGAGGCGTTGGATTCGGTGAGACGTAGGAGTCGGTGAGGCGTTGGATTCGTGAGGTGTTGGATTCAGTGAGGCATTGGAGTCAGTGAGGCATTGGAGTCAGTGAGGCGTTGGAGTCGGTGAGGCGTTGGATTCGTTGAGACGTAGGAGTCGGTGAGGCGTTGGAGTCGGTGAGGTGTTGGAGTCAGTGAGGTGTTGGAGTTGGTGAGGCCTTGTATTCGGTGAGGTGTCGGAGTCGGTGAGGCGTTGGAGTCGGTGAGGTGGTGCAGTCGGTGAGACGTAGGAGTTGGTGAGGCGTTGGAGTCGGTGAGGCATTGGAGTCGGTGAGGCGTTGGAGTCGGTGAGGTGTTGGAGTCGGTGAGGCATTGGAGTCAGTGAGGCATTGGAGTCAGTGAGGCGTTGGAGTCGGTGAGGCGTTGGATTCGGTGAGACGTAGGAGTCGGTGAGGCGTTGGATTCGTGAGGTGTTGGATTCGGTGAGGCGTTGGATTCGGTGAGGTGTTGGAGTCAGTGAGGCGTTGGAGTCGGTGAGGCGTTGGAGTCAGTCAGGCATTAAAGTCAGTGAGGCGTTGGAGTTGGTGAGGCGTTGGATTCGGTGAGACGTAGGAGTCGGTGAGGCATTGCATTCGTGAGGTGTTGGAGTCAGTGAGGTGTTGGAGTTGGTGAGGCGTTGGAGTCGGTGAGGCGTTGGAGTCGGTGAGGCATTGGAGTCGGCGAGGCATTGGAGTCAGTGAGGCTTTGGAGTCGGTGAGGCGTTGGAATTGGTGAAGCGTTGTAGTCGGTGAGGCGTTGGAGTCAGTGAGGTGTTGGAGTCAGTGAGGCGTTGGAGTCGGTGAGGCGTTGGAGTCGGTGAGGCATTGGAGTCGGTGAGGCGTTGGAGTCGGTGAGGTGTTGGAGTCAGTGAGGTGTTGGAGTCGGTGAGGTGTTGGAGTCCGTGAGGTGTTGGAGTCGGTGAGGCTTTGGAATCGGTGAGGCGTTGGAGTCGGTGAGGCGTTGGAGTCGGTGAGACGTTGGAGTCGGTGAGGTGTTGGAGTCGGTGAGGTGTTGGAGTCACTGAGGCATTGGAGTCGGTGAGGCGTTGGATTCGGTGAGACGTAGGAGTCGGTGAGGCGTTGGATTCGGTGAGGCGTTGGAGTCGGTGAGGCCTTGTATTCGGTGAGGTGTTGGAGTCGGTGAGGCGTTGGAGTCGGTGAGGCATTGGAGTCGGTGAGGCCTTGTATTCGGTGAGGCATTGGAGTCAGTGAGGCATTGGAGTCAGTGAGGCTTTGGAGTCGGTGAGGCGTTGGAATTGGTGAAGCGTTGTAGTCGGTGAGGCGTTGGAGTCGGTGAGGTGTTGGAGTCAGTGAGGCGTTGGAGTCGGTGAGGCGATGGAGTCGGTGAGGTGGTGGAGTCGGTGAGACGTAGGAGTCGGTGAGGCATTGGAGTCGGTGAGGCATTGGAGTCGGTGAGGCGTTGGAGTCGGTGAGGCATTGGAGTCGGTGAGGCGTTGGAGTCGGTGAGGCGTTGGATTCGGTGAGACGTAGGAGTCGGTGAGGCGTTGGATTCGTGAGGTGTTGGATTCAGTGAGGCATTGGAGTCAGTGAGGCATTGGAGTCAGTGAGGCGTTGGAGTCGGTGAGGCGTTGGATTCGTTGAGACGTAGGAGTCGGTGAGGCGTTGGAGTCGGTGAGGTGTTGGAGTCAGTGAGGTGTTGGAGTTGGTGAGGCCTTGTATTCGGTGAGGTGTCGGAGTCGGTGAGGCGTTGGAGTCGGTGAGGTGGTGCAGTCGGTGAGACGTAGGAGTTGGTGAGGCGTTGGAGTCGGTGAGGCATTGGAGTCGGTGAGGCGTTGGAGTCGGTGAGGTGTTGGAGTCGGTGAGGCATTGGAGTCAGTGAGGCATTGGAGTCAGTGAGGCGTTGGAGTCGGTGAGGCGTTGGATTCGGTGAGACGTAGGAGTCGGTGAGGCGTTGGATTCGTGAGGTGTTGGATTCGGTGAGGCGTTGGATTCGGTGAGGTGTTGGAGTCAGTGAGGCGTTGGAGTCGGTGAGGCGTTGGAGTCAGTCAGGCATTAAAGTCAGTGAGGCGTTGGAGTTGGTGAGGCGTTGGATTCGGTGAGACGTAGGAGTCGGTGAGGCGTTGCATTCGTGAGGTGTTGGAGTCAGTGAGGTGTTGGAGTTGGTGAGGCGTTGGAGTCGGTGAGGCGTTGGAGTCGGTGAGGCATTGGAGTCGGCGAGGCATTGGAGTCAGTGAGGCTTTGGAGTCGGTGAGGCGTTGGAATTGGTGAAGCGTTGTAGTCGGTGAGGCGTTGGAGTCAGTGAGGTGTTGGAGTCAGTGAGGCGTTGGAGTCGGTGAGGCGTTGGAGTCGGTGAGGCATTGGAGTCGGTGAGGCGTTGGAGTCGGTGAGGTGTTGGAGTCAGTGAGGTGTTGGAGTAGGTGAGGTGTTGGAGTCCGTGAGGTGTTGGAGTCGGTGAGCTGTTGGAGTCCGTGAGGTGATGGAGTCAGTGAGGCGTTGGAGTCGGTGAGATGTTGGAATCGGTGAGGTGTTGGAGTTGGTGAGGAGTTGGATTCGATGAGGTGTTGGAGTCAGTGTGGCATTGGAGTTGGTGAGACGTTGGAGTCACTGAGGCGTTGGAGTCGGTGAGGCATTGGAGTCGGTGAGGCGTTGGAGTCAGTGAGGCATTGGAGTCAGTGAGGCGTTGGAGTCGGTGAGGCGTTGGATTCGGTGAGACGTAGGAGTCGGTGAGGCGTTGGATTCGTGAGGCGTTGGAGTCGGTGAGGCCTTGTATTCGGTGAGGTGTTGGAGTCGGTGAGGCGTTGGAGTCGGTGAGGCATTGGAGTCGGTGAGGCCTTGTATTCGGTGAGGCATTGGAATCGGTGAGGTGTTGGAGTCAGTGTGGTTTTGGAGTCGGTGAGGTGTTGGAGTCGGTGAGGCTTTGGAATCGGTGAGGCGTTGGAGTCGGTGAGGCGTTGGAGTCGGTGAGACGTTGGAGTCGGTGAGGTGTTGGAGTCGGTGAGGTGTTGGAGTCACTGAGGCATTGGAGTCGGTGTGGCGTTGGATTCGGTGAGACGTAGGAGTCGGTGAGGCGTTGGATTCGGTGAGGCGTTGGAGTCGGTGAGGCCTTGTATTCGGTGAGTTGTTGGAGTCGGTGAGGCGTTGGAGTCGGTGAGGCATTGGAGTCGGTGAGGCCTTGTATTCGGTGAGGCATTGGAGTCAGTGAGGCATTGGAGTCAGTGAGGCTTTGGAGTCGGTGAGGCGTTGGAATTGGTGAAGCATTGTAGTCGGTGAGGCGTTGGAGTCGGTGAGGTGTTGGAGTCAGTGAGGCGTTGGAGTCGGTGAGGCGATGGAGTCGGTGAGGTGGTGGAGTCGGTGAGACGTAGGAGTCGGTGAGGCATTGGAGTCGGTGAGGCATTGGAGTCGGTGAGGCGTTGGAGTCGGTGAGGCATTGGAGTCGGTGAGGCGTTGGAGTCGGTGAGGCGTTGGATTCGGTGAGACGTAGGAGTCGGTGAGGCGTTGGATTCGTGAGGTGTTGGATTCAGTGAGGCATTGGAGTCAGTGAGGCATTGGAGTCAGTGAGGCGTTGGAGTCGGTGAGGCGTTGGATTCGGTGAGACGTAGGAGTCGGTGAGGCGTTGGAGTCGGTGAGGTGTTGGAGTCAGTGAGGTGTTGGAGTTGTTGAGGCCTTGTATTCGGTGAGGTGTCGGAGTCGGTGAGGCGTTGGAGTCGGTGAGGTGGTGGAGTCGGTGAGACGTAGGAGTTGGTGAGGCGTTGGAGTCGGTGAGGCATTGGAGTCGGTGAGGCATTGGAGTCAGTGAGGCATTGGAGTCAGTGAGGCGTTGGAGTCGGTGAGGCGTTGGATTCGGTGAGACGTAGGAGTCGGTGAGGCGTTGGATTCGTGAGGTGTTGGATTCGGTGAGGCGTTGGATTCGGTGAGGTGTTGGAGTCAGTGAGGCGTTGGAGTCGGTGAGGCGTTGGAGTCAGTGAGGCATTAAAGTCAGTGAGGCGTTGGAGTTGGTGAGGCGTTGGAGTCGGTGAGGCGTTGGATTCGGTGAGTCGTAGGAGTCGGTGAGGCGTTGGAGTCGGTGAGGTGTTGGAGTCAGTGAGGTGTTGGAGTTGGTGAGGCCTTGTATTCGGTGAGGTGTCGGAGTCGGTGAGGCGTTGGAGTCGGTGAGGTGGTGGAGTCGGTGAGACGTAGGAGTTGGTGAGGCGTTGGAGTCGGTGAGGCATTGGAGTCGGTGAGGCGTTGGAGTCGGTGAGGTGTTGGAGTCGGTGAGGCATTGGAGTCAGTGAGGCATTGGAGTCAGTGAGGCGTTGGAGTCGGTGAGGCGTTGGATTCGGTGAGACGTAGGAGTCGGTGAGGCGTTGGATTCGTGAGGTGTTGGATTCGGTGAGGCGTTGGATTCGGTGAGGTGTTGGAGTCAGTGAGGCGTTGGAGTCGGTGAGGCGTTGGAGTCAGTCAGGCATTAAAGTCAGTGAGGCGTTGGAGTTGGTGAGGCGTTGGATTCGGTGAGACGTAGGAGTCGGTGAGGCGTTGCATTCGTGAGGTGTTGGAGTCAGTGAGGTGTTGGAGTTGGTGAGGCGTTGGAGTCGGTGAGGCGTTGGAGTCGGTGAGGCATTGGAGTCGGCGAGGCATTGGAGTCAGTGAGGCTTTGGAGTCGGTGAGGCGTTGGAATTGGTGAAGCGTTGTAGTCGGTGAGGCGTTGGAGTCAGTGAGGTGTTGGAGTCAGTGAGGCGTTGGAGTCGGTGAGGCGTTGGAGTCGGTGAGGCATTGGAGTCGGTGAGGCGTTGGAGTCGGTGAGGTGTTGGAGTCAGTGAGGTGTTGGAGTAGGTGAGGTGTTGGAGTCCGTGAGGTGTTGGAGTCGGTGAGGTGTTGGAGTCCGTGAGGTGATGGAGTCAGTGAGGCGTTGGAGTCGGTGAGATGTTGGAATCGGTGAGGTGTTGGAGTCGGTGTGGAGTTGGATTCGATGAGGTGTTGGAGTCAGTGTGGCATTGGAGTTGGTGAGACGTTGGAGTCACTGAGGCGTTGGAGTCGGTGAGGCATTGGAGTCGGTGAGGCGTTGGAGTCAGTGAGGCATTGGAGTCAGTGAGGCGTTGGAGTCGGTGAGGCGTTGGATTCGGTGAGACGTAGGAGTCGGTGAGGCGTTGGATTCGTGAGGCGTTGGAGTCGGTGAGGCCTTGTATTCGGTGAGGTGTTGGAGTCGGTGAGGCGTTGGAGTCGGTGAGGCATTGGAGTCGGTGAGGCCTTGTATTCGGTGAGGCATTGGAATCGGTGAGGTGTTGGAGTCAGTGAGGTTTTGGAGTCGGTGAGGTGTTGGAGTCGGTGAGTCTTTGGAATCGGTGAGGCGTTGGAGTCGGTGAGGCGTTGGAGTCGGTGAGACGTTGGGGTCGGTGAGGTGTTGGAGTCGGTGAGGTGTTGGAGTCACTGAGGCATTGGAGTCGGTGAGGCGTTGGATTCGGTGAGACGTAGGAGTCGGTGAGGCATTGGATTCGGTGAGGCGTTGGAGTCGGTGAGGCCTTGTATTCGGTGAGGTGTTGGAGTCGGTGAGTCGTTGGAGTCGGTGAGGCATTGGAGTCGGTGAGGCCTTGTATTCGGTGAGGCATTGGAGTCAGTGAGGCATTGGAGTCAGTGAGGCTTTGGAGTCGGTGAGGCGTTGGAATTGGTGAAGCGTTGTAGTCGGTGAGGCGTTGGAGTCGGTGAGGTGTTGGAGTCAGTGAGGCGTTGGAGTCGGTGAGGCGATGGAGTCGGTGAGGTGGTGGAGTCGGTGAGACGTAGGAGTCGGTGAGGCATTGGAGTCGGTGAGGCATTGGAGTCGGTGAGGTGTTGGAGTCAGTGAGGTGTTGGAGTTGTTGAGGCCTTGTATTCGGTGAGGTGTCGGAGTCGGTGAGGCGTTGGAGTCGGTGAGGTGGTGGAGTCGGTGAGACGTAGGAGTTGGTGAGGCGTTGGAGTCGGTGAGGCATTGGAGTCGGTGAGGCATTGGAGTCAGTGAGGCATTGGAGTCAGTGAGGCGTTGGAGTCGGTGAGGCGTTGGATTCGGTGAGACGTAGGAGTCGGTGAGGCGTTGGATTCGTGAGGTGTTGGATTCGGTGAGGCGTTGGATTCGGTGAGGTGTTGGAGTCAGTGAGGCGTTGGAGTCGGTGAGGCGTTGGAGTCAGTGAGGCATTAAAGTCAGTGAGGCGTTGGAGTTGGTGAGGCGTTGGAGTCGGTGAGGCGTTGGATTCGGTGAGTCGTAGGAGTCGGTGAGGCGTTGGAGTCGGTGAGGTGTTGGAGTCAGTGAGGTGTTGGAGTTGGTGAGGCCTTGTATTCGGTGAGGTGTCGGAGTCGGTGAGGCGTTGGAGTCGGTGAGGTGGTGGAGTCGGTGAGACGTAGGAGTTGGTGAGGCGTTGGAGTCGGTGAGGCATTGGAGTCGGTGAGGCGTTGGAGTCGGTGAGGTGTTGGAGTCGGTGAGGCATTGGAGTCAGTGAGGCATTGGAGTCAGTGAGGCGTTGGAGTCGGTGAGGCGTTGGATTCGGTGAGACGTAGGAGTCGGTGAGGCGTTGGATTCGTGAGGTGTTGGATTCGGTGAGGCGTTGGATTCGGTGAGGTGTTGGAGTCAGTGAGGCGTTGGAGTCGGTGAGGCGTTGGAGTCAGTCAGGCATTAAAGTCAGTGAGGCGTTGGAGTTGGTGAGGCGTTGGATTCGGTGAGACGTAGGAGTCGGTGAGGCGTTGCATTCGTGAGGTGTTGGAGTCAGTGAGGTGTTGGAGTTGGTGAGGCGTTGGAGTCGGTGAGGCGTTGGAGTCGGTGAGGCATTGGAGTCGGCGAGGCATTGGAGTCAGTGAGGCTTTGGAGTCGGTGAGGCGTTGGAATTGGTGAAGCGTTGTAGTCGGTGAGGCGTTGGAGTCAGTGAGGTGTTGGAGTCAGTGAGGCGTTGGAGTCGGTGAGGCGTTGGAGTCGGTGAGGTGTTGGAGTCAGTGAGGTGTTGGAGTAGGTGAGGTGTTGGAGTCCGTGAGGTGTTGGAGTCGGTGAGGTGTTGGAGTCCGTGAGGTGATGGAGTCAGTGAGGCGTTGGAGTCGGTGAGATGTTGGAATCGGTGAGGTGTTGGAGTCGGTGTGGAGTTGGATTCGATGAGGTGTTGGAGTCAGTGTGGCATTGGAGTTGGTGAGACGTTGGAGTCACTGAGGCGTTGGAGTCGGTGAGGCATTGGAGTCGGTGAGGCGTTGGAGTCAGTGAGGCATTGGAGTCAGTGAGGCGTTGGAGTCGGTGAGGCGTTGGATTCGGTGAGACGTAGGAGTCGGTGAGGCGTTGGATTCGTGAGGCGTTGGAGTCGGGGAGGCCTTGTATTCGGTGAGGTGTTGGAGTCGGTGAGGCGTTGGAGTCGGTGAGGCATTGGAGTCGGTGAGGCCTTGTATTCGGTGAGGCATTGGAATCGGTGAGGTGTTGGAGTCAGTGAGGTTTTGGAGTCGGTGAGGTGTTGGAGTCGGTGAGTCTTTGGAATCGGTGAGGCGTTGGAGTCGGTGAGCCGTTGGAGTCGGTGAGACGTTGGGGTCGGTGAGGTGTTGGAGTCGGTGAGGTGTTGGAGTCACTGAGGCATTGGAGTCGGTGAGGCGTTGGATTCGGTGAGACGTAGGAGTCGGTGAGGCGTTGGATTCGGTGAGGCGTTGGAGTCGGTGAGGCCTTGTATTCGGTGAGGTGTTGGAGTCGGTGAGTCGTTGGAGTCGGTGAGGCATTGGAGTCGGTGAGGCCTTGTATTCGGTGAGGCATTGGAGTCAGTGAGGCATTGGAGTCAGTGAGGCTTTGGAGTCGGTGAGGCGTTGGAATTGGTGAAGCGTTGTAGTCGGTGAGGCGTTGGAGTCGGTGAGGTGTTGGAGTCAGTGAGGCGTTGGAGTCGGTGAGGCGATGGAGTCGGTGAGGTGGTGGAGTCGGTGAGACGTAGGAGTCGGTGAGGCATTGGAGTCGGTGAGGCATTGGAGTCGGTGAGGCGTTGGAGTCGGTGAGGCATTGGAGTCGGTGAGGCGTTGGAGTCGGTGAGGCGTTGGATTCGGTGAGACGTAGGAGTCGGTGAGGCGTTGGATTCGTGAGGTGTTGGATTCAGTGAGGCATTGGAGTCAGTGAGGCATTGGAGTCAATGAGGCGTTGGAGTCGGTGAGGCGTTGGATTCGGTGAGACGTAGGAGTCGGTGAGGCGTTGGAGTCGGTGAGGTGTTGGAGTCAGTGAGGTGTTGGAGTTGGTGAGGCCTTGTATTCGGTGAGGTGTCGGAGTCGGTGAGGCGTTGGAGTCGGTGAGGTGGTGGAGTCGGTGAGACGTAGGAGTTGGTGAGGCGTTGGAGTCGGTGAGGCATTGGAGTCGGTGAGGCGTTGGAGTCGGTGAGGTGTTGGAGTCGGTGAGGCATTGGAGTCAGTGAGGCATTGGAGTCAGTGAGGCGTTGGAGTCGGTGAGGCGTTGGATTCGGTGAGACGTAGGAGTCGGTGAGGCGTTGGATTCGTGAGGTGTTGGATTCGGTGAGGCGTTGGATTCGGTGAGGTGTTGGAGTCAGTGAGGCGTTGGAGTCGGTGAGGCGTTGGAGTCAGTCAGGCATTAAAGTCAGTGAGGCGTTGGAGTTGGTGAGGCGTTGGATTCGGTGAGACGTAGGAGTCGGTGAGGCGTTGCATTCGTGAGGTGTTGTAGTCAGTGAGGTGTTGGAGTTGGTGAGGCATTGGAGTCGGTGAGGCGTTGGAGTCGGTGAGGCATTGGAGTCGGCGAGGCATTGGAGTCAGTGAGGCTTTGGAGTCGGTGAGGCGTTGGAATTGGTGAAGCGTTGTAGTCGGTGAGGCGTTGGAGTCAGTGAGGTGTTGGAGTCAGTGAGGCGTTGGAGTCGGTGAGGCGTTGGAGTCGGTGAGGCATTGGAGTCGGTGAGGCGTTGGAGTCGGTGAGGTGTTGGAGTCAGTGAGGTGTTGGAGTAGGTGAGGTGTTGGAGTCCGTGAGGTGTTGGAGTCGGTGAGGTGTTGGAGTCCGTGAGGTGATGGAGTCAGTGAGGCGTTGGAGTCGGTGAGATGTTGGAATCGGTGAGGTGTTGGAGTCGGTGAGGAGTTGGATTCGATGAGGTGTTGGAGTCAGTGTGGCATTGGAGTTGGTGAGACGTTGGAGTCACTGAGGCGTTGGAGTCGGTGAGGCATTGGAGTCGGTGAGGCGTTGGAGTCAGTGAGGCATTGGAGTCAGTGAGGCGTTGGAGTCTGTGAGGCGTTGGATTCGGTGAGACGTAGGAGTCGGTGAGGCGTTGGATTCGTGAGGCGTTGGAGACGGTGAGGCCTTGTATTCGGTGAGGTGTTGGAGTCGGTGAGGCGTTGGAGTCGGTGAGGCATTGGAGTCGGTGAGGCCTTGTATTCGGTGAGGCATTGGAGTCGGTGAGGCATTGGAGTCAGTGAGGCTTTGGAGTCGGTGAGGCGTTGGAATTGGTGAAGCGTTGTAGTCGGTGAGGCGTTGGAGTCGGTGAGGTGTTGGAGTCAGTGAGGCGTTGGAGTCGGTGAGGCGTTGGAGTCGGTGAGGTGGTGGAGTCGGTGAGACGTAGGAGTCGGTGAGGCGTTGGAGTTGGTGAGGCTTTGGAGTCGGTGAGGCGTTGGAGACGGTGAGGCATTGGAATCGGTGAGGCGTTGGAGTCGGTGAGGCGTTGGATTCGGTGAGACGTAGGAGTCGGTGAGGCGTTGGATTCGTGAGGTGTTGGAGTCAGTGAGGCATTGGAGTCAGTGAGGCATTGGAGTCAGTGAGGCGTTGGAGTCGGTGAGGCGTTGGATTCGGTGAGACGTAGGAGTCGGTGAGGCGTTGGATTCGTGAGGTGCTGGAGTCAGTGAGGTGTTGGAGTTGGTGAGGCCTTGTATCCGGTGAGGTGTCGGAGTCGGTGAGGCGTTGGAGTCGGTGAGGTGGTGGAGTCGGTGAGGCGTTGGATTCGGTGAGACGTAGGAGTCGGTGAGGCGTTGGATTCGTGAGGTGCTGGAGTCAGTGAGGTGTTGGAGTTGGTGAGGCCTTGTATCCGGTGAGGTGTCGGAGTCGGTGAGGCGTTGGAGTCGGTGAGGTGGTGGAGTCGGTGAGACGTAGGAGTCGGTGAGGCGTTGGAGTCGGTGAGGCATTGGAGTCGGTGAGGCGTTGGAGTCGGTGAGGTGTTGGAGTCAGTGAGGTGTTGGAGTCGGTGAGGTGTTGGAGTCCGTGAGGTGTTGGAGTCGGTGAGGTGTTGGAGTCCGTGAGGTGTTGGAGTCAGTGAGGCATTGGAGTCGGTGAGATGTTGGAATCGGAGAGGTGTTGGAGTCGGTGAGGTGTTGGATTCGATGAGGTGTTGGAGTCGGTGAGGTGTTGGAGTCGGTGAGACGTTGGAGTCGGTGCGGTGTTGGAGTCGGTGAGACGTTGGAGTCGGTGAGATGTTGGAGTCGGTGAGGTGTTGGAGTCGATGAGGCATTGGTGTCGTTGTGGCGTTGGAATCAGACAGATGTTGGAGTCAGTGAGGTGTTGGATTCGATGAGGTGTTGGAGTCGGTGTGGTGTTGGATTCGATGAGGTGTTGGAGTCAGTGAGGCGTTGGAATTGGTGAGGTGTTGGAGTCAGTGAGGTTTTGGAGTCGGTGAGGCGTTGGAATCGGTGAGGCATTGGAGTCAGTGAGGCGTTAGAGTCGGTGAGACGTTGGAGTCGGTGAGATGTTGGAGTCGGTGAGGTGTTGGAGTCGTTGAGGTGTTGGAGTCGGTGAGGCATTGGAGTCGGTGAGGCGTTGGAGTCAGTGATGCATTGGAGTCAGTGAGGCGTTGGAGTCGGTGAGGCGTTGGATTCGGTGAGACGTAGGAGTCGGTGATGCGTTGGATTCGGTGAGGCGTTGGAGTCGGTGAGGCCTTGTATTCGGTGAGGTGTTGTAGTCGGTGAGGCGTTGGAGTCGGTGAGGCATTGGAGTCGGTGAGGCCTTGTATTCGGTGAGGCATTGGAGTCGGTGAGGCATTGGAGTCAGTGAGGCTTTGGAGTCGGTGAGGTGTTGGAGTCGGTGAGGCGTTGGAGTCAGTGAGGCATTGGAGTCAGTGAGGCGTTGGAGTCGGTGAGGCGTTGGATTCGGTGAGACGTAGGAGTCGGTGAGGCGTTGGATTCGTGAGGTGTTGGAGTTAGTGAGGTGTTGGAGTTGGTGAGGCCTTGTATTCGGTGAGGTGTTGGAGTCGGTGAGGCGTTGGAGTCAGTGAGGTGTTGGAGTCAGTGAGGTGTTGGAGTCGGTGAGGTGTTGGAGTTGGTGAGGTGTTGGAGTCAGTGAGTTGTTGGAGTCGGTGAGGTGGTGGAATCAGTGAGGCGTTGGAGTCGGTGAGGCATTGGAGTCGGTGAGGCGTTGGAGTCGGTGAGGTGTTGGAGTCGGTGAGGTGTTGGAGTCAGTGAGTTGTTGGAGTCGGTGAGGTGGTGGAATCAGTGAGGCGTTGGAGTCGGTGAGGCATTAGAGTCGGTGAGGCATTGGAGTCGGTGAGGTGTTGGAGTCGGTGAGGTGTTGGAGTCAGTCAGTTGTTGGAGTCGGCGAGGCATTGGAGTCAGTGAGGCTTTGGAGTCGGTGAGTCGTTGCATTCGTGAGGTGTTGGAGTCAGTGAGGTGTTGGAGTTGGTGAGGCCTTGTATTCGGTGAGGTGTTGGAGTCGGTGAGGCGTTGGAGTCGGTGAGGCGTTGGAGTCGATGAGGCATTGGAGTCGGCGAGGCATTGGAGTCAGTGAGGCTTTGGAGTCGGTGAGGCGTTGGAATTTGTGAAGCGTTGTAGTCGGTGAGGCGTTGGAGTCAGTGAGGTGTTGGAGTCAGTGAGGCGTTGGAGTCGGTGAGGCGTTGGAGTCGGTGAGGCATTGGAGTCGGTGAGGCATTGGAGTCGGTGAGGTGTTGGAGTCAGTGAGGTGTTGGAGTCGGTGAGGTGTTGGAGTCCGTGAGGTGTTGGAGTCGGTGAGGTGTTGCAGTCCGTGAGGTGTTGGAGTCAGTGAGGCGTTGGAGTCGGTGAGATGTTGGAATCGGTGAGGTGTTGGAGTCGGTGAGGTGTTGGATTCGATGAGGTGTTGCAGTCAGTGTGGCATTGGAGTTGGTGAGACGTTGGAGTCGGTGGGGTGTTGGAGTCGGTGGGGTGTTGGAGTCGGTGAGACGTTGGAGTCGGTGAGGTGTTGGAGTCGATGAGGCATTGGTGTCGTTGTGGCGTTGGAATCCGACAGATGTTGGATTCGATGAGGTGTTGGAGTCAGTGAGGCGTTGGAATTGGTGAGGTGTTGGAGTCAGTGAGGTTTTGGAGTCGGTGAGGCGTTGGAATCGGTGAGGCATTGGAGTCAGTGAGGCGTTAGAGTCGGTGAGACGTTGGAGTCGGTGAGATGTTGGAGTCGGTGAGGCATTGGAGTCGGTGTGGCGTTGGATTCAATGAGGTGTTGGAGTCACTGAGGCGGTGGAATCGGTGAGGTGTTGGAGTCAGTGAGGTTTTGGAGTCGGTGAGGTGTTGGAGTCGGTGAGGCTTTGGAATCGGTGAGGCGTTGGAGTCGGTGAGGCGTTGGAGTCGGTGAGACGTTGGAGTCGGTGAGGTGTTGGATTCGGTGAGGTGTTGGAGTCACTGAGGCATTGGAGTCGGTGAGGCGTTGGATTCGGTGAGACGTAGGAGTCGGTGAGGCGTTGGATTCGGTGAAGCGTTGGAGTCGGTGAGGCCTTGTATTCGGTGAGGTGTTGGAGTCGGTGAGACGTTGGAGTCGGTGAGGCATTGGAGTCGGTGAGGCCTTGTATTCGGTGAGGCATTGGAGTCAGTGAGGCATTGGAGTCAGTGAGGCTTTGGAGTCGGTGAGGCGTTGGAATTGGTGAAGCGTTGTAGTCGCTGAGGCGTTGGAGTCGGTGAGGTGTTGGAGTCAGTGAGGCGTTGGAGTCGGTGAGGCGATGGAGTCGGTGAGGTGGTGGAGTCGGTGAGACGTAGGAGTCGGTGAGGCATTGGAGTCGGTGAGGCATTGGAGTCGGTGAGGCGTTGGAGTCGGTGAGGCATTGGAGTCGGTGAGGCGTTGGAGTCGGTGAGGCGTTGGATTCGGTGAGACGTAAGAGTCGGTGAGGCGTTGGATTCGTGAGGTGTTGGATTCAGTGAGGCATTGGAGTCAGTGAGGCATTGGAGTCAGTGAGGCGTTGGAGTCGGTGAGGCTTTGGATTCGGTGAGACGTAGGAGTCGGTGAGGCGTTGGAGTCGGTGAGGTGTTGGAGTCAGTGAGGTGTTGGAGTTGGTGAGGCCTTGTATTCGGTGAGGTGTCGGAGTCGGTGAGGCGTTGGAGTCGGTGAGGTGGTGGAGTCGGTGAGACGTAGGAGTTGGTGAGGCTTTGGAGTCGGTGAGGCATTGGAGTCGGTGAGGCGTTGGAGTCGGTGAGGTGTTGGAGTCGGTGAGGCATTGGAGTCAGTGAGGCATTGGAGTCAGTGAGGCGTTGGAGTCGGTGAGGCGTTGGATTCGGTGAGACGTAGGAGTCGGTGAGGCGTTGGATTCGTGAGGTGTTGGATTCGGTGAGGCGTTGGATTCGGTGAGGTGTTGGAGTCAGTGAGGCGTTGGAGTCGGTGAGGCGTTGGAGTCAGTGAGGCATTAAAGTCAGTGAGGCGTTGGAGTTGGTGAGGCGTTGGATTCGGTGAGACGTAGGAGTCGGTGAGGCGTTGCATTCGTGAGGTGTTGGAGTCAGTGAGGTGTTGGAGTTGGTGAGGCGTTGGAGTCGGTGAGGCGTTGGAGTCGGTGAGACATTGGAGTCGGCGAGGCATTGGAGTCAGTGAGGCTTTGGAGTCGGTGAGGCGTTGGAATTGGTGAAGCGTTGTAGTCGGTGAGACGTTGGAGTCAGTGAGGTGTTGGAGTCAGTGAGGCGTTGGAGTCGGTGAGGCGTTGGAGTCGGTGAGGCATTGGAGTCGGTGAGTCGTTGGAGTCGGTGAGGTGTTGGAGTCAGTGAGGTGTTGGAGTAGGTGAGGTGTTGGAGTCCGTGAGGTGTTGGAGTCGGTGAGGTGTTGGAGTCCGTGAGGTGATGGAGTCAGTGAGGCGTTGGAGTCGGTGAGATGTTGGAATCGGTGAGGTGTTGGAGTCGGTGAGGAGTTGGATTCGATGAGGTGTTGGAGTCAGTGTGGCATTGGAGTTGGTGAGACGTTGGAGTCACTGAGGCGTTGGAGTCGGTGAGGCATTGGAGTCGGTGAGGCGTTGGAGTCAGTGAGGCATTGGAGTCAGTGAGGCGTTGGAGTCGGTGAGGCGTTGGATTCGGTGAGACGTAGGAGTCGGTGAGGCGTTGGATTCGTGAGGCGTTGGAGTCGGTGAGGCCTTGTATTCGGTGAGGTGTTGGAGTCGGTGAGGCGTTGGAGTCGGTGAGGCATTGGAGTCGGTGAGGCCTTGTATTCGGTGAGGCGTTGGAATCGGTGAGGTGTTGGAGTCAGTGAGGTTTTGGAGTCGGTGAGGTGTTGGAGTCGGTGAGGCTTTGGAGTCAGTGAGGCGTTAGAGTCGGTGAGACGTTGGAGTCGGTGAGATGTTGGAGTCGGTGAGGCATTGGAGTCGGTGTGGCGTTGGATTCAATGAGGTGTTGGAGTCACTGAGGCGTTGGAATCGGTGAGGTGTTGGAGTCAGTGAGGTTTTGGAGTCGGTGAGGTGTTGGAGTCGGTGAGGCTTTGGAATCGGTGAGGCGTTGGAGTCGGTGAGGCGTTGGAGTCGGTGAGACGTTGGAGTCGGTGAGGTGTTGGATTCGGTGAGGTGTTGGAGTCACTGAGGCATTGGAGTCGGTGAGGCGTTGGATTCGGTGAGACGTAGGAGTCGGTGAGGCGTTGGATTCGGTGAGGCGTTGGAGTCGGTGAGGCCTTGTATTCGGTGAGGTGTTGGAGTCGGTGAGGCGTTGGAGTCGGTGAGGCATTGGAGTCGGTGAGGCCTTGTATTCGGTGAGGCATTGGAGTCAGTGAGGCATTGGAGTCAGTGAGGCTTTGGAGTCGGTGAGGCGTTGGAATTGGTGAAGCGTTGTAGTCGGTGAGGCGTTGGAGTCGGTGAGGTGTTGGAGTCAGTGAGGCGTTGGAGTCGGTGAGGCGATGGAGTCGGTGAGGTGGTGGAGTCGGTGAGACGTAGGAGTCGGTGAGGCATTGGAGTCGGTGAGGCATTGGAGTCGGTGAGGCGTTGGAGTCGGTGAGGCATTGGAGTCGGTGAGGCGTTGGAGTCGGTGAGGCGTTGGATTCGGTGAGACGTAGGAGTCGGTGAGGCGTTGGATTCGTGAGGTGTTGGATTCAGTGAGGCATTGGAGTCAGTGAGGCATTGGAGTCAGTGAGGCGTTGGAGTCGGTGAGGCTTTGGATTCGGTGAGACGTAGGAGTCGGTGAGGCGTTGGAGTCTGTGAGGTGTTGGAGTCAGTGAGGTGTTGGAGTTGGTGAGGCCTTGTATTCGGTGAGGTGTCGGAGTCGGTGAGGCGTTGGAGTCGGTGAGGTGGTGGAGTCGGTGAGACGTAGGAGTTGGTGAGGCGTTGGAGTCGGTGAGGCATTGGAGTCGGTGAGGCGTTGGAGTCGGTGAGGTGTTGGAGTCGGTGAGGCATTGGAGTCAGTGAGGCATTGGAGTCAGTGAGGCGTTGGAGTCGGTGAGGCGTTGGATTCGGTGAGACGTAGGAGTCGGTGAGGCGTTGGATTCGTGAGGTGTTGGATTCGGTGAGGCGTTGGATTCGGTGAGGTGTTGGAGTCAGTGAGGCGTTGGAGTCGGTGAGGCGTTGGAGTCAGTGAGGCATTAAAGTCAGTGAGGCGTTGGAGTTGGTGAGGCGTTGGATTCGGTGAGACGTAGGAGTCGGTGAGGCGTTGCATTCGTGAGGTGTTGGAGTCAGTGAGGTGTTGGAGTTGGTGAGGCGTTGGAGTCGGTGAGGCGTTGGAGTCGGTGAGGCATTGGAGTCGGCGAGGCATTGGAGTCAGTGAGGCTTTGGAGTCGGTGAGGCGTTGGAGTCAGTGAGGTGTTGGAGTCGGTGAGGCGTTGGAGTCGGTGAGGCATTGGAGTCGGTGAGTCGTTGGAGTCGGTGAGGTGTTGGAGTCAGTGAGGCGTTGGAGTCGGTGAGGCGTTGGAGTCGGTGAGTCGTTGGAGTCGGTGAGGTGTTGGAGTCAGTGAGGTGTTGGAGTAGGTGAGGTGTTGGAGTCCGTGAGGTGTTGGAGTCAGTGAGGCGTTGGAGTCGGTGAGATGTTGGAATCGGTGAGGTGTTGGAGTCGGTGAGGAGTTGGATTCGATGAGGTGTTGGAGTCAGTGTGGCATTGGAGTTGGTGAGACGTTGGAGTCACTGAGGCGTTGGAGTCGGTGAGGCATTGGAGTCGGTGAGGCGTTGGAGTCAGTGAGGCATTGGAGTCAGTGAGGCGTTGGAGTCGGTGAGGCGTTGGATTCGGTGAGACGTAGGAGTCGGTGAGGCGTTGGATTCGTGAGGCGTTGGAGTCGGTGAGGCCTTGTATTCGGTGAGGTGTTGGAGTCGGTGAGGCGTTGGAGTCGGTGAGGCATTGGAGTCGGTGAGGCCTTGTATTCGGTGAGGCATTGGAATCGGTGAGGTGTTGGAGTCAGTGAGGTTTTGGAGTCGGTGAGGTGTTGGAGTCGGTGAGGCTTTGGAATCGGTGAGGCGCTGGAGTCGGTGAGGCGTTGGAGTCGGTGAGACGTTGGAGTCGGTGAGGTGTTGGAGTCGGTGAGGTGTTGGAGTCACTGAGGCATTGGAGTCGGTGAGGCGTTGGATTCGGTGAGACGTAGGAGTCGGTGAGGCGTTGGATTCGGTGAGGCGTTGGAGTCGGTGAGGCCTTGTATTCGGTGAGGTGTTGGAGTCGGTGAGGCGTTGGAGTCGGTGAGGCATTGGAGTCGGTGAGGCCTTGTATTCGGTGAGGCATTGGAGTCAGTGAGGCATTGGAGTCAGTGAGGCTTTGGAGTCGGTGAGGCGTTGGAATTGGTGAAGCGTTGTAGTCGGTGAGGCGTTGGAGTCGGTGAGGTGTTGGAGTCAGTGAGGCGTTGGAGTCGGTGAGGCGATGGAGTCGGTGAGGTGGTGGAGTCGGTGAGACGTAGGAGTCGGTGAGGCTTTGGAGTCGGTGAGGCATTGGAGTCGGTGAGGCGTTGGAGTCGGTGAGGCATTGGAGTCGGTGAGGCGTTGGAGTCGGTGAGGCGTTGGATTCGGTGAGACGTAGGAGTCGGTGAGGCGTTGGATTCGTGAGGTGTTGGATTCAGTGAGGCATTGGAGTCAGTGAGGCATTGGAGTCAGTGAGGCGTTGGAGTCGGTGAGGCGTTGGATTCGGTGAGACGTAGGAGTCGGTGAGGTGTTGGAGTCGGTGAGGTGTTGGAGTCAGTGAGGTGTTGGAGTTGGTGAGGCCTTGTATTCGGTGAGGTGTCGGAGTCGGTGAGGCGTTGGAGTCGGTGAGGTGGTGGAGTCGGTGAGACGTAGGAGTTGGTGAGGCGTTGGAGTCGGTGAGGCATTGGAGTCGGTGAGGCGTTGGAGTCGGTGAGGTGTTGGAGTCGGTGAGGCGTTGGATTCGGTGAGGTGTTGGAGTCAGTGAGGCGTTGGAGTCGGTGAGGCGTTGGAGTCAGTGAGGCATTAAATTCTGTGAGGCGTTGGAGTTGGTGAGGCGTTGGATTCGGTGAGACGTAGGAGTCGGTGAGGCGTTGCATTCGTGAGGTGTTGGAGTCAGTGAGGTGTTGGAGTTGGTGAGGCGTTGGAGTCGGTGAGGCGTTGGAGTCGGTGAGGCATTGGAGTCGGCGAGGAATTGGAGTCAGTGAGGCTTTGGAGTCGGTGAGGCGTTGGAATTGGTGAAGCGTTGTAGTCGGTGAGGCGTTGGAGTCAGTGAGGTGTTGGAGTCAGTGAGGCGTTGGAGTCGGTGAGGCGTTGGAGTCGGTGAGGCATTGGAGTCGGTGAGGCGTTGGAGTCGGTGAGGTGTTGGAGTCAGTGAGGTGTTGGAGTAGGTGAGGTGTTGGAGTCCGTGAGGTGTTGGAGTCGGTGAGGTGTTGGAGTCCGTGAGGTGATGGAGTCAGTGAGGCGTTGGAGTCGGTGAGATGTTGGAATCGGTGAGGTGTTGGAGTCGGTGAGGAGTTGGATTCGATGAGGTGTTGGAGTCAGTGTGGCATTGGAGTTGGTGAGACGTTGGAGTCACTGAGGCGTTGGAGTCGGTGAGGCATTGGAGTCGGTGAGGCGTTGGAGTCAGTGAGGCATTGGAGTCAGTGAGGCGTTGGAGTCGGTGAGGCGTTGGATTCGGTGAGACGTAGGAGTCGGTGAGGCGTTGGATTCGTGAGGCGTTGGAGTCGGTGAGGCCTTGTATTCGGTGAGGTGTTGGAGTCGGTGAGGCGTTGGAGTCGGTGAGGCATTGGAGTCGGTGAGGCCTTGTATTCGGTGAGGCATTGGAGTCGGTGAGGCATTGGAGTCAGTGAGGCTTTGGAGTCGGTGAGGCGTTGGAATTGGTGAAGCGTTGTAGTCGGTGAGGCGTTGGAGTCGGTGAGGTGTTGGAGTCAGTGAGGCGTTGGAGTCGGTGAGGCGTTGGAGTCGGTGAGGTGGTGGAGTCGGTGAGACGTAGGAGTCGGTGAGGCGTTGGAGTTGGTGAGGCATTGGAGTCGGTGAGGCGTTGGAGACGGTGAGGCATCGGAATCGGTGAGGCGTTGGAGTCGGTGAGGCGTTGGATTCGGTGAGACGTAGGAGTCGGTGAGGCGTTGGATTCGTGAGGTGTTGGAGTCAGTGAGGCATTGGAGTCAGTGAGGCATTGGAGTCAGTGAGGCGTTGGAGTCGGTGAGGTGTTGGATTCGGTGAGACGTAGGAGTCGGTGAGGCGTTGGATTCGTGAGGTGCTGGAGTCAGTGAGGTGTTGGAGTTGGTGAGGCCTTGTATCCGGTGAGGTGTCGGAGTCGGTGAGGCATTGGAGTCGGTGAGGTGGTGGAGTCGGTGAGGCGTTGGATTCGGTGAGACGTAGGAGTCGGTGAGGCGTTGGATTCGTGAGGTGCTGGAGTCAGTGAGGTGTTGGAGTTGGTGAGGCCTTGTATCCGGTGAGGTGTCGGAGTAGGTGAGGCGTTGGAGTCGGTGAGGTGGTGGAGTCGGTGAGACGTAGGAGTCGGTGAGGCGTTGGAGTCGGTGAGGCATTGGAGTCGGTGAGGCGTTGGAGTCGGTGAGGTGTTGGAGTCAGTGAGGTGTTGGAGTCGGTGAGGTGTTGGAGTCCGTGAGGTGTTGGAGTCGGTGAGATGTTGGAGTCCGTGAGGTGTTGGAGTCAGTGAGGCATTGGAGTCGGTGAGATGTTGGAATCGGTGAGGTGTTGGAGTCGGTGAGGTGTTGGATTCGATGAGGTGTTGGAGTCGGTGAGGTGTTGGAGTCGGTGAGATGTTGGAGTCGGTGCGGTGTTGGAGTCGGTGAGACGTTGGAGTCGGTGAGATGTTGGAGTCGGTGAGGTGTTGGAGTCGATGAGGCATTGGTGTCGTTGTGGCGTTGGAATCAGACAGATGTTGGAGTCAGTGAGGTGTTGGATTCGATGAGGTGTTGGAGTCGGTGTGGTGTTGGATTCGATGAGGTGTTGGAGTCAGTGAGGCGTTGGAATTGGTGAGGTGTTGGAGTCAGTGAGGTTTTGGAGTCGGTGAGGCGTTGGAATCGGTGAGGCATTGGAGTCAGTGAGGCGTTAGAGTCGGTGAGACGTTGGAGTCGGTGAGATGTTGGAGTCGGTGAGGTGTTGGAGTCGTTGAGGTGTTGGAGTCGGTGAGGCATTGGAGTCGGTGAGGCGTTGGAGTCAGTGATGCATTGGAGTCAGTGAGGCGTTGGAGTCGGTGAGGCGTTGGATTCGGTGAGACGTAGGAGTCGGTGAGGCGTTGGATTCGGTGACGCGTTGGAGTCGGTGAGGCCTTGTATTCGGTGAGGTGTTGGAGTCGGTGAGGCGTTGGAGTCGGTGAGGCATTGGAGTCGGTGAGGCCTTGTATTCGGTGAGGCATTGGAGTCGGTGAGGCATTGGAGTCAGTGAGGCTTTGGAGTCGGTGAGGTGTTGGAGTCGGTGAGGCGTTGGAGTCAGTGAGGCATTGGAGTCAGTGAGGCGTTGGAGTCGGTGAGGCGTTGGATTCGGTGAGACGTAGGAGTCGGTGAGGCGTTGGATTCGTGAGGTGTTGGAGTTAGTGAGGTGTTGGAGTTGGTGAGGCCTTGTATTCGGTGAGGTGTTGGAGTCGGTGAGGCGTTGGAGTCAGTGAGGTGTTGGAGTCAGTGAGGTGTTGGAGTCGGTGAGGTGTTGGAGTTGGTGAGGTGTTGGAGTCAGTGAGTTGTTGGAGTCGGTGAGTTGGTGGAATCAGTGAGGCGTTGGAGTCGGTGAGGCATTGGAGTCGGTGAGGCGTTGGAGTCGGTGAGGTGTTGGAGTCGGTGAGGTGTTGGAGTCAGTGAGTTGTTGGAGTCGGTGAGGTGGTGGAATCAGTGAGGCGTTGGATTCGGTGAGGCATTGGAGTCGGTGAGGCATTGGAGTCGGTGAGGTGTTGGAGTCGGTGAGGTGTTGGAGTCAGTCAGTTGTTGGAGTCGGTGAGGTGGTGGAATCAGTGAGGCGTTGGAGTCGGTGAGGCATTGGAGTCGGTGAGGCATTGGAGTCGGTGAGGTGTTGGAGTCAGTGAGGTGTTGGAGTTGGTGAAGCATTGGAGTCGGTGAGGTGTGGGAGTCACTGAGGCGTTGGAGTCGGTGAGGCGTTGGATTCGGTGAGACGTAGGAGTCGGTGAGGCGTTGGATTCGTGAGGTGCTGGAGTCAGTGAGGTGTTGGAGTTGGTGAGGCCTTGTATCCGGTGAGGTGTCGGAGTCGGTGAGGCATTGGAGTCGGTGAGGTGGTGGAGTCGGTGAGGCGTTGGATTCGGTGAGACGTAGGAGTCGGTGAGGCGTTGGATTCGTGAGGTGCTGGAGTCAGTGAGGTGTTGGAGTTGGTGAGGTGTTGGAGTCAGTGAGGTGTTGGAGTCGGAGAGGTGTTGGAGTTGGTGAGGTGTTGGAGTCAGTGAGTTGTTGGAGTCGGTGAGGTGGTGGAATCAGTGAGGCGTTGGAGTCGGTGAGGCATTGGAGTCGGTGAGGCGTTGGAGTCGGTGAGGTGTTGGAGTCGGTGAGGTGTTGGAGTCAGTGAGTTGTTGGAGTCGGTGAGGTGGTGGAATCAGTGAGGCGTTGGAGTCGGTGAGGCATTGGAGTCGGTGAGGTGTTGGAGTCGGTGAGGTGTTGGAGTCAGTCAGTTGTTGGAGTCGGTGAGGTGGTGGAATCAGTGAGGCGTTGGAGTCGGTGAGGCATTGGAGTCGGTGAGGCATTGGAGTCGGTGAGGTGTTGGAGTCAGTGAGGTGTTGGAGTTGGTGAAGCATTGGAGTCGGTGAGGTGTTGGAGTCACTGAGGCGTTGGAGTCGGTGAGGCATTGGAGTCGGTGAGGCGTTGGAGTCAGTGAGGCATTGGAGTCAGTGAGACGTTGGAGTCGGTGAGGCGTTGGATTCAGTGAGACGTAGGAGTCGGTGAGGCGTTGGATTCGTGAGGTGTTGGAGTCAGTGAGGTGTTGGAGTCGGTGAGGTGTTGGAGTCACTGAGGTGTTGGAGTCGGTGAGGTGTTGGAGTCGGTGAGGTGTTGGAGTCAGTGAGTTGTTGGAGTCGGTGAGGTGTTGGAGTCGGTGAGGTGTTGGAGTCGGTGAGGCGTTGGAGTCAGTGAGGCATTGGAGTCAGTGAGGTGTTGGAGTCGGTGAGGCGTTGGATTCGGTGAGGTGTTGGAGTCAGTGAGGCGTTGGAGTCGGTGAGGCGTTGGAGTCAGTGAGGCATTGGAGTCAGTGAGGCGTTGGAGTTGGTGAGGCGTTGGATTCGGTGAGACGTAGGAGTCGGTGAGGCGTTGCATTCGTGAGGTGTTGGAGTCAGTGAGGTGTTGGAGTTGGTGAGGCCTTGTATTCGGTGAGGTGTTGGAGTCGGTGAGGCGTTGGAGTCGGTGAGGCGTTGGAGTCGGTGAGGCATTGGAGTCGGCGAGGCATTGGAGTCAGTGAGGCTTTGGAGTCGGTGAGGCGTTGGAATTGGTGAAGCGTTGTAGTCGGTGAGGCGTTGGAGTCAGTGAGGTGTTGGAGTCAGTGAGGCGTTGGAGTCGGTGAGGCGTTGGAGTCGGTGAGGCATTGGAGTCGGTGAGGCGTTGGAGTCAGTGAGGTGTTGGAGTCAGTGAGGTGTTGGAGTCGGTGAGGTGTTGGAGTCCGTGAGGTGTTGGAGTCGGTGAGGTGTTGGAGTCCGTGAGGTGTTGGAGTCAGTGAGGCGTTGGAGTCGGTGAGATGTTGGAATCGGTGAGGTGTTGGAGTCGGTGAGGTGTTGGATTCGATGAGGTGTTGGAGTCAGTGTGGCATTGGAGTTGGTGAGACGTTGGAGTCGGTGGGGTGTTGGAGTCGGTGAGGCGTTGGATTCGGTGAGACGTAGGAGTCGGTGAGGCGTTGGATTCGGTGAGGCGTTGGAGTCGGTGAGGCCTTGTATTCGGTGAGGTGTTGGAGTCGGTGAGGCGTTGGAGTCGGTGAGGCATTGGAGTCGGTGAGGCCTTGTATTCGGTGAGGCATTGGAGTCGGTGAGGCATTGGAGTCAGTGAGGCTTTGGAGTCGGTGAGGTGTTGGAGTCGGTGAGGCGTTGGAGTCAGTGAGGCATTGGAGTCAGTGAGGCGTTGGAGTCGGTGAGGCGTTGGATTCGGTGAGACGTAGGAGTCGGTGAGGCGTTGGATTCGTGAGGTGTTGGAGTCAGTGAGGTGTTGGAGTTGGTGAGGCCTTGTATTCGGTGAGGTGTTGGAGTCGGTGAGGCGTTGGAGTCAGTGAGGTGTTGGAGTCAGTGAGGTGTTGGAGTCGGTGAGGTGTTGGAGTTGGTGAGGTGTTGGAGTCAGTGAGTTGTTGGAGTCGGTGAGGTGGTGGAATCAGTGAGGCGTTGGAGTCGGTGAGGCATTGGAGTCGGTGAGGCGTTGGAGTCGGTGAGGTGTTGGAGTCGGTGAGGTGTTGGAGTCAGTGAGTTGTTGGAGTCGGTGAGGTGGTGGAATCAGTGAGGCGTTGGAGTCGGTGAGGCATTGGAGTCGGTGAGGCATTGGAGTCGGTGAGGTGTTGGAGTCGGTGAGGTGTTGGAGTCAGTTAGTTGTTGGAGTCGGTGAGGTGGTGGAATCAGTGAGGCGTTGGATTCGGTGAGGCATTGGAGTCGGTGAGGCATTGGAGTCGGTGAGGTGTTGGAGTCAGTGAGGCGTTGGAGTCGGTGAGGCATTGGAGTCGGTGAGGCGTTGGAGTCAGTGAGGCATTGGAGTCAGTGAGACGTTGGAGTCGGTGAGGCGTTGGATTCAGTGAGACGTAGGAGTCGGTGAGGCGTTGGATTCGTGAGGTGTTGGAGTCAGTGAGGTGTTGGAGTCACTGAGGTGTTGGAGTCGGTGAGGTGTTGGAGTCGGTGAGGTGTTGGAGTCAGTGAGTTGTTGGAGTCGGTGAGGTGTTGGAGTCGGTGAGGTGTTGGAGTCGGTGAGGCGTTGGAGTCAGTGAGGCATTGGAGTCAGTGAGGCGTTGGAGTCGGTGAGGCGTTGGATTCGGTGAGGTGTTGGAGTCAGTGAGGCGTTGGAGTCGGTGAGGCGTTGGAGTCAGTGAGGCATTGGAGTCAGTGAGGCGTTGGAGTTGGTGAGGCGTTGGATTCGGTGAGACGTAGGAGTCGGTGAGGAGTTGCATTCGTGAGGTGTTGGAGTCAGTGAGGTGTTGGAGTTGGTGAGGCCTTGTATTCGGTGAGGTGTTGGAGTCGGTGAGGCGTTGGAGTCGGTGAGGCGTTGGAGTCGGTGAGGCATTGGAGTCGGCGAGGCATTGGAGTCAGTGAGGCTTTGGAGTCGGTGAGGCGTTGGAATTGGTGAAGCGTTGTAGTCGGTGAGGCGTTGGAGTCAGTGAGGTGTTGGAGTCAGTGAGGCGTTGGAGTCGGTGAGGCGTTGGAGTCGGTGAGGCATTGGAGTCGGTGAGGCGTTGGAGTCGGTGAGGTGTTGGAGTCAGTGAGGTGTTGGAGTCGGTGAGGTGTTGGAGTCCGTGAGGTGTTGGAGTCGGTGAGGTGTTGGAGTCCGTGAGGTGTTGGAGTCAGTGAGGCGTTGGAGTCGGTGAGATGTTGGAATCGGTGAGGTGTTGGAGTCGGTGAGGTGTTGGATTCGATGAGGTGTTGGAGTCAGTGTGGCATTGGAGTTGGTGAGACGTTGGAGTCGGTGGGGTGTTGGAGTCGGTGAGACGTTGGAGTCGGTGAGGTGTTGGAGTCGATGAGGCATTGGTGTCGTTGTGGCGTTGGAATCCGACAGATGTTGGATTCGATGAGGTGTTGGAGTCAGTGAGGCGTTGGAATTGGTGAGGTGTTGGAGTCAGTGAGGTTTTGGAGTCGGTGAGGCGTTGGAATCGGTGAGGCATTGGAGTCAGTGCGGCGTTAGAGTTGGTGAGACGTTGGAGTCGGTGAGATGTTGGAGTCGGTGAGGCATTGGAGTCGGTGTGGCATTGGATTCAATGAGGTGTTGGAGTCACTGAGGCGTTGGAATCGGTGAGGTGTTGGAGTCAGTGAGGTTTTGGAGTCGGTGAGGTGTTGGAGTCGGTGAGGCTTTGGAATCGGTGAGGCGTTGGAGTCGGTGAGGCGTTGGAGTCGGTGAGACGTTGGAGTCGGTGAGGTGTTGGAGTCGGTGAGGTGTTGGAGTCACTGAGGCATTGGAGTCGGTGAGGCGTTGGATTCGGTGAGACGTAGGAGTCGGTGAGGCGTTGGATTCGGTGAGGCGTTGGAGTCGGTGAGGCCTTGTATTCGGTGAGGTGTTGGAGTCGGTGAGGCGTTGGAGTCGGTGAGGCATTGGAGTCGGTGAGGCCTTGTATTCGGTGAGGCATTGGAGTCAGTGAGGCATTGGAGTTAGTGAGGCTTTGGAGTCGGTGAGGCGTTGGAATTGGTGAAGCGTTGTAGTCGGTGAGGCGTTGGAGTCGGTGAGGTGTTGGAGTCAGTGAGGCGTTCGAGTCGGTGAGGCGATGGAGTCGGTGAGGTGGTGGAGTCGGTGAGACGTAGGAGTCGGTGAGGCATTGGAGTCGGTGAGACGTTGGAGTCGGTGAGGCATTGGAGTCGGTGAGGCGTTGGAGTCGGTGAGGCGTTGGATTCGGTGAGACGTAGGAGTCGGTGAGGCGTTGGATTCGTGAGGTGTTGGATTCAGTGAGGCATTGGAGTCAGTGAGGCATTGGAGTCGGTGAGGCGTTGGATTCGGTGAGACGTAGGAGTCGGTGAGGCGTTGGAGTCGGTGAGGTGTTGGAGTCAGTGAGGTGTTGGAGTTGGTGAGGCCTTGTATTCGGTGAGGTGTCGGAGTCGGTGAGGCGTTGGAGTCGGTGAGGTGGTGGAGTCGGTGAGACGTAGGAGTTGGTGAGGCGTTGGAGTCGGTGAGGCATTGGAGTCGGTGAGGCGTTGGAGTCGGTGAGGTGTTGGAGTCGGTGAGGCATTGGAGTCAGTGAGGCATTGGAGTCAGTGAGGCGTTGGAGTCGGTGAGGCGTTGGATTCGGTGAGACGTAGGAGTCGGTGAGGCGTTGGATTCATGAGGTGTTGGATTCGGTGAGGCGTTGGATTCGGTGAGGTGTTGGAGTCAGTGAGGCGTTGGAGTCGGTGAGGCGTTGGAGTCAGTGAGGCATTAAAGTCAGTGAGGCGTTGGAGTTGGTGAGGCGTTGGATTCGGTGAGACGTAGGAGTCGGTGAGGCGTTGCATTCGTGAGGTGTTGGAGTCAGTGAGGTGTTGGAGTTGGTGAGGCGTTGGAGTCGGTGAGGCGTTGGAGTCGGTGAGGCATTGGAGTCGGCGAGGCATTGGAGTCAGTGAGGCTTTGGAGTCGGTGAGGCGTTGGAATTGGTGAAGCGTTGTAGTCGGTGAGGCGTTGGAGTCAGTGAGGTGTTGGAGTCAGTGAGGCGTTGGAGTCGGTGAGGCGTTGGAGTCGGTGAGGCATTGGAGTCGGTGAGGTGTTGGAGTCGGTGAGGTGTTGGAGTCAGTGAGGTGTTGGAGTAGGTGAGGTGTTGGAGTCCGTGAGGTGTTGGAGTCGGTGAGGTGTTGGAGTCCGTGAGGTGATGGAGTCAGTGAGGCGTTGGAGTCGGTGAGATGTTGGAATCGGTGAGGTGTTGGAGTCGGTGAGGTGTTGGATTCGATGAGGTGTTGGAGTCAGTGTGGCATTGGAGTTGGTGAGACGTTGGAGTCGGTGCGGTGTTGGAGTCGGTGAGACGTTGGAGTCGGTGAGGTGTTGGAGTCGATGAGGCATTGGTGTCGTTGTGGCGTTGGAATCAGACAGATGTTGGAGTCAGTGAGGTGTTGGATTCGATGAGGCGTTGGAGTCGGTGTGGTGTTGGATTCGATGAGGTGTTGGAGTCAGTGAGGCGTTGGAATCGGTGAGGCATTGGTGTCAGTGAGGTGTTGGAGTCGGTGAGACGTTGGAGTCGGTGAGGTGTTGGAGTCGGTGAGCTGTTGGAGTCGGTGAGGCGTTGGAGTCAGTGAGTTGTTGGAGTCGGTGAGGTGTTGGAGTCGGTGAGGTGTTGGAGTCGGTGAGGCGTTGGAGTCAGTGAGGCATTGGAGTCAGTGAGGCGTTGGAGTCGGTGAGGCGTTGGTTTCGGTGAGGTGTTGGAGTCAGTGAGGCGTTGGAGTCGGTGAGGCGTTGGAGTCAGTGAGGCATTGGAGTCAGTGAGGCGTTGGAGTCGGTGAGGCATTGGAGTCGGCGAGGCATTGGAGTCAGTGAGGCTTTGGAGTCGGTGAGGCGTTGGAATTGGTGAAGCGTTGTAGTCGGTGAGGCGTTGGAGTCAGTGAGGTGTTGGAGTCAGTGAGGCGTTGGAGTCGGTGAGGCGTTGGAGTCGGTGAGGCATTGGAGTCGGTGAGGCGTTGGAGTCGGTGAGGTGTTGGAGTCAGTGAGGTGTTGGAGTCGGTGAGGTGTTGGAGTCCGTGAGGTGTTGGAGTCGGTGAGGTGTTGGAGTCCGTGAGGTGTTGGAGTCAGTGAGGCGTTGGAGTCGGTGAGATGTTGGAATCGGTGAGGTGTTGGAGTCGGTGAGGTGTTGGATTCGATGAGGTGTTGGAGTCAGTGTGGCATTGGAGTTGGTGAGACGTTGGAGTCGGTGGGGTGTTGGAGTCGGTGAGACGTTGGAGTCGGTGAGGTGTTGGAGTCGATGAGGCATTGGTGTCGTTGTGGCGTTGGAATCCGACAGATGTTGGATTCGATGAGGTGTTGGAGTCAGTGAGGCGTTGGAATTGGTGAGGTGTTGGAGTCAGTGAGGTTTTGGAGTCGGTGAGGCGTTGGAATCGGTGAGGCATTGGAGTCAGTGCGGCGTTAGAGTTGGTGAGACGTTGGAGTCGGTGAGATGTTGGAGTCGGTGAGGCATTGGAGTCGGTGTGGCATTGGATTCAATGAGGTGTTGGAGTCACTGAGGCGTTGGAATCGGTGAGGTGTTGGAGTCAGTGAGGTTTTGGAGTCGGTGAGGTGTTGGAGTCGGTGAGGCTTTGGAATCGGTGAGGCGTTGGAGTCGGTGAGGCGTTGGAGTCGGTGAGACGTTGGAGTCGGTGAGGTGTTGGAGTCGGTGAGGTGTTGGAGTCACTGAGGCATTGGAGTCGGTGAGGCGTTGGATTCGGTGAGACGTAGGAGTCGGTGAGGCGTTGGATTCGGTGAGGCGTTGGAGTCGGTGAGGCCTTGTATTCGGTGAGGTGTTGGAGTCGGTGAGGCGTTGGAGTCGGTGAGGCATTGGAGTCGGTGAGGCCTTGTATTCGGTGAGGCATTGGAGTCAGTGAGGCATTGGAGTTAGTGAGGCTTTGGAGTCGGTGAGGCGTTGGAATTGGTGAAGCGTTGTAGTCGGTGAGGCGTTGGAGTCGGTGAGGTGTTGGAGTCAGTGAGGCGTTCGAGTCGGTGAGGCGATGGAGTCGGTGAGGTGGTGGAGTCGGTGAGACGTAGGAGTCGGTGAGGCATTGGAGTCGGTGAGACGTTGGAGTCGGTGAGGCATTGGAGTCGGTGAGGCGTTGGAGTCGGTGAGGCGTTGGATTCGGTGAGACGTAGGAGTCGGTGAGGCGTTGGATTCGTGAGGTGTTGGATTCAGTGAGGCATTGGAGTCAGTGAGGCATTGGAGTCGGTGAGGCGTTGGATTCGGTGAGACGTAGGAGTCGGTGAGGCGTTGGAGTCGGTGAGGTGTTGGAGTCAGTGAGGTGTTGGAGTTGGTGAGGCCTTGTATTCGGTGAGGTGTCGGAGTCGGTGAGGCGTTGGAGTCGGTGAGGTGGTGGAGTCGGTGAGACGTAGGAGTTGGTGAGGCGTTGGAGTCGGTGAGGCATTGGAGTCGGTGAGGCGTTGGAGTCGGTGAGGTGTTGGAGTCGGTGAGGCATTGGAGTCAGTGAGGCATTGGAGTCAGTGAGGCGTTGGAGTCGGTGAGGCGTTGGATTCGGTGAGACGTAGGAGTCGGTGAGGCGTTGGATTCATGAGGTGTTGGATTCGGTGAGGCGTTGGATTCGGTGAGGTGTTGGAGTCAGTGAGGCGTTGGAGTCGGTGAGGCGTTGGAGTCAGTGAGGCATTAAAGTCAGTGAGGCGTTGGAGTTGGTGAGGCGTTGGATTCGGTGAGACGTAGGAGTCGGTGAGGCGTTGCATTCGTGAGGTGTTGGAGTCAGTGAGGTGTTGGAGTTGGTGAGGCGTTGGAGTCGGTGAGGCGTTGGAGTCGGTGAGGCATTGGAGTCGGCGAGGCATTGGAGTCAGTGAGGCTTTGGAGTCGGTGAGGCGTTGGAATTGGTGAAGCGTTGTAGTCGGTGAGGCGTTGGAGTCAGTGAGGTGTTGGAGTCAGTGAGGCGTTGGAGTCGGTGAGGCGTTGGAGTCGGTGAGGCATTGGAGTCGGTGAGGTGTTGGAGTCGGTGAGGTGTTGGAGTCAGTGAGGTGTGGAGTAGGTGAGGTGTTGGAGTCCGTGAGGTGTTGGAGTCGGTGAGGTGTTGGAGTCCGTGAGGTGATGGAGTCAGTGAGGCGTTGGAGTCGGTGAGATGTTGGAATCGGTGAGGTGTTGGAGTCGGTGAGGTGTTGGATTCGATGAGGTGTTGGAGTCAGTGTGGCATTGGAGTTGGTGAGACGTTGGAGTCGGTGCGGTGTTGGAGTCGGTGAGACGTTGGAGTCGGTGAGGTGTTGGAGTCGATGAGGCATTGGTGTCGTTGTGGCGTTGGAATCAGACAGATGTTGGAGTCAGTGAGGTGTTGGATTCGATGAGGCGTTGGAGTCGGTGTGGTGTTGGATTCGATGAGGTGTTGGAGTCAGTGAGGCGTTGGAATCGGTGAGGCATTGGTGTCAGTGAGGTGTTGGAGTCGGTGAGACGTTGGAGTCGGTGAGGTGTTGGAGTCGGTGAGCTGTTGGAGTCGGTGAGGCGTTGGAGTCAGTGAGTTGTTGGAGTCGGTGAGGTGTTGGAGTCGGTGAGGTGTTGGAGTCGGTGAGGCGTTGGAGTCAGTGAGGCATTGGAGTCAGTGAGGCGTTGGAGTCGGTGAGGCGTTGGTTTCGGTGAGGTGTTGGAGTCAGTGAGGCGTTGGAGTCGGTGAGGCGTTGGAGTCAGTGAGGCATTGGAGTCAGTGAGGCGTTGGAGTTGGTGAGGCGTTGGATTCGGTGAGACGTAGGAGTCGGTGAGGCGTTGCATTCGTGAGGTGTTGGAGTCAGTGAGGTGTTGGAGTTGGTGAGGCCTTGTATTCGGTGAGGTGTTGGAGTCGGTGAGGCGTTGGAGTCGGTGAGGCGTTGGAGTCGGTGAGGCATTGGAGTCGGCGAGGCATTGGAGTCAGTGAGGCTTTGGAGTCGGAGAGGCGTTGGAATTGGTGAAGCGTTGTAGTCGGTGAGGCGTTGGAGTCAGTGAGGTGTTGGAGTCAGTGAGGCGTTGGAGTCGGTGAGGCGTTGGAGTCGGTGAGGCATTGGAGTCGGTGAGGCGTTGGAGTCGGTGAGGTGTTGGAGTCAGTGAGGTGTTGGAGTCGGTGAGGTGTTGGAGTCCGTGAGGTGTTGGAGTCAGTGAGGCGTTGGAGTCGGAGAGATGTTGGAATCGATGAGGTGTTGGAGTCGGTGAGGTGTTGGATTCGATGAGGTGTTGGAGTCAGTGTGGCATTGGAGTTGGTGAGACGTTGGAGTCGGTGGGGTGTTGGAGTCGGTGAGACGTTGGAGTCGGTGAGGTGTTGGAGTCGATGAGGCATTGGTGTCGTTGTGGCGTTGGAATCCGACAGATGTTGGATTCGATGAGGTGTTGGAGTCAGTGAGGCTTTGGAATTGGTGAGGTGTTGGAGTCAGTGAGGTTTTGGAGTCGGTGAGGCGTTGGAATCGGTGAGGCATTGGAGTCAGTGAGGCGTTAGAGTCGGTGAGACGTTGGAGTCGGTGAGATGTTGGAGTCGGTGAGGTGTTGGAGTCGGTGAGGTGTTGGAGTCGGTGAGGCGTTGGAGTCAGTGAGGCATTGGAGTCAGTGAGGCGTTGGAGTCGGTGAGGCGTTGGATTCGGTGAGGTGTTGGAGTCAGTGAGGCGTTGGAGTCGGTGAGGCGTTGGAGTCAGTGAGGCATTGGAGTCAGTGAGGCGTTGGAGTTGGTGAGGCGTTGGATTCGGTGAGACGTAGGAGTCGGTGAGGCGTTGCATTCGTGAGGTGTTGGAGTCAGTGAGGTGTTGGAGTTGGTGAGGCCTTGTATTCGGTGAGGTGTTGGAGTCGGTGAGGCGTTGGAGTCGGTGAGGCGTTGGAGTCGGTGAGGCATTGGAGTCGGCGAGGCATTGGAGTCAGTGAGGCTTTGGAGTCGGTGAGGCGTTGGAATTGGTGAAGCGTTGTAGTCGGTGAGGCGTTGGAGTCAGTGAGGTGTTGGAGTCAGTGAGGCGTTGGAGTCGGTGAGGCGTTGGAGTCGGTGAGGCATTGGAGTCGGTGAGGCGTTGGAGTCGGTGAGGTGTTGGAGTCAGTGAGGTGTTGGAGTCGGTGAGGTGTTGGAGTCCGTGAGGTGTTGGAGTCGGTGAGGTGTTGGAGTCCGTGAGGTGTTGGAGTCAGTGAGGCGTTGGAGTCGGTGAGATGTTGGAATCGGTGAGGTGTTGGAGTCGGTGAGGTGTTGGATTCGATGAGGTGTTGGAGTCAGTGTGGCATTGGAGTTGGTGAGACGTTGGAGTCGGTGGGGTGTTGGAGTCGGTGAGACGTTGGAGTCGGTGAGGTGTTGGAGTCGATGAGGCATTGGTGTCGTTGTGGCGTTGGAATCCGACAGATGTTGGATTCGATGAGGTGTTGGAGTCAGTGAGGCTTTGGAATTGGTGAGGTGTTGGAGTCAGTGAGGTTTTGGAGTCGGTGAGGCGTTGGAATCGGTGAGGCATTGGAGTCAGTGAGGCGTTAGAGTCGGTGAGACGTTGGAGTCGGTGAGATGTTGGAGTCGGTGAGGCATTGGAGTCGGTGTGGCATTGGATTCAATGAGGTGTTGGAGTCACTGAGGCGTTGGAATCGGTGAGGTGTTGGAGTCAGTGAGGTTTTGGAGTCGGTGAGGTGTTGGAGTCGGTGAGGCTTTGGAATCGGTGAGGCGTTGGAGTCGGTGAGGCGTTGGAGTCGGTGAGACGTTGGAGTCGGTGAGGTGTTGGAGTCGGTGAGGTGTTGGAGTCACTGAGGCATTGGAGTCGGTGAGGCGTTGGATTCGGTGAGACGTAGGAGTCGGTGAGGCGTTGGAGTCGGTGAGGCATTGGAGTCGGTGAGGCCTTGTATTCGGTGAGGCATTGGAGTCAGTGAGGCATTGGAGTCAGTGAGGCTTTGGAGTCGGTGAGGCGTTGGAATTGGTGAAGCGTTGTAGTCGGTGAGGCGTTGGAGTCAGTGAGGCGTTGGAGTCGGTGAGGCGATGGAGTCGGTGAGGTGGTGGAGTCGGTGAGACGTAGGAGTCGGTGAGGCATTGGAGTCGGTGAGGCGTTGGAGTCGGTGAGGCATTGGAGTCGGTGAGGCGTTGGAGTCGGTGAGGCGTTGGATTCGGTGAGACGTAGGAGTCGGTGAGGCGTTGGATTCGTGAGGTGTTGGATTCAGTGAGGCATTGGAGTCAGTGAGGCATTGGAGTCAGTGAGGCATTGGAGTCGGTGAGGCGTTGGATTCGGTGAGACGTAGGAGTCGGTGAGGCGTTGGAGTCGGTGAGGTGGTGGAGTCGGTGAGACGTAGGAGTTGGTGAGGCGTTGGAGTCGGAGAGGCATTGGAGTCGGTGAGGCGTTGGAGTCGGTGAGGTGTTGGAGTCGGTGAGGCATTGGAGTCAGTGAGGCATTGGAGTCAGTGAGGCGTTGGAGTCGGTGAGGCGTTGGATTCGGTGAGACGTAGGAGTCGGTGAGGCGTTGGATTCGTGAGGTGTTGGATTCGGTGAGGCGTTGGATTCGGTGAGGTGTTGGAGTCAGTGAGGCGTTGGAGTCGGTGAGGCGTTGGAGTCAGTGAGGCATTAAAGTCAGTGAGGCGTTGGAGTTGGTGAGGCGTTGGATTCGGTGAGACGTAGGAGTCGGTGAGGCGTTGCATTCGTGAGGTGTTGGAGTCAGTGAGGTGTTGGAGTTGGTGAGGCGTTGGAGTCGGTGAGGCGTTGGAGTCGGTGAGGCATTGGTGTCGGCGAGGCATTGGAGTCAGTGAGGCTTTGGAGTCGGTGAGGCGTTGGAATTGGTGAAGCGTTGTAGTCGGTGAGGCGTTGGAGTCAGTGAGGTGTTGGAGTCAGTGAGGCGTTGGAGTCGGTGAGGCGTTGGAGTCGGTGAGGCATTGGAGTCGGTGAGGTGTTGGAGTCGGTGAGGTGTTGGAGTCAGTGAGGTGTTGGAGTAGGTGAGGTGTTGGAGTCCGTGAGGTGTTGGAGTCGGTGAGGTGTTGGAGTCCGTGAGGTGATGGAGTCAGTGAGGCGTTGGAGTCGGTGAGATGTTGGAATCGGTGAGGTGTTGGAGTCGGTGAGGTGTTGGATTCGATGAGGTGTTGGAGTCAGTGTGGCATTGGAGTTGGTGAGACGTTGGAGTCGGTGCGGTGTTGGAGTCGGTGAGACGTAGGAGTCGGTGAGGCGTTGCATTCGTGAGGTGTTGGAGTCTGTGAGGTGTTGGAGTTGGTGAGGCCTTGTATTCGGTGAGGTGTTGGAGTCGGTGAGGCGTTGGAGTCGGTGAGGCGTTGGAGTCGGTGAGGCATTGGAGTCGGCGAGGCATTGGAGTCAGTGAGGCTTTGGAGTCGGTGAGGCGTTGGAATTGGTGAAGCGTTGTAGTCGGTGAGGCGTTGGAGTCAGTGAGGTGTTGGAGTCAGTGAGGCGTTGGAGTCGGTGAGGCGTTGGAGTCGGTGAGGCATTGGAGTCGGTGAGGCGTTGGAGTCAGTGAGGTGTTGGAGTCAGTGAGGTGTTGGAGTCGGTGAGGTGTTGGAGTCCGTGAGGTGTTGGAGTCGGTGAGGTGTTGGAGTCCGTGAGGTGTTGGAGTCAGTGAGGCGTTGGAGTCGGTGAGATGTTGGAATCGGTGAGGTGTTGGAGTCGGTGAGGTGTTGGATTCGATGAGGTGTTGGAGTCAGTGTGGCATTGGAGTTGGTGAGACGTTGGAGTCGGTGGGGTGTTGGAGTCGGTGAGGCGTTGGATTCGGTGAGACGTAGGAGTCGGTGAGGCGTTGGATTCGGTGAGGCGTTGGAGTCGGTGAGGCCTTGTATTCGGTGAGGTGTTGGAGTCGGTGAGGCGTTGGAGTCGATGAGGCATTGGTGTCGTTGTGGCGTTGGAATCAGACAGATGTTGGAGTCAGTGAGGTGTTGGATTCGATGAGGTGTTGGAGTCGGTGTGGTGTTGGATTCGATGAGGTGTTGGAGTCAGTGAGGCGTTGGAATTGGTGAGGTGTTGGAGTCAGTGAGGTTTTGGAGTCGGTGAGGCGTTGGAATCGGTGAGGCATTGGAGTCAGTGAGGCGTTAGAGTCGGTGAGACGTTGGAGTCGGTGAGATGTTGGAGTCGGTGAGGTGTTGGAGTCGTTGAGGTGTTGGAGTCGGTGAGGCATTGGAGTCGGTGAGGCGTTGGAGTCAGTGATGCATTGGAGTCAGTGAGGCGTTGGAGTCGGTGAGGCGTTGGATTCGGTGAGACGTAGGAGTCGGTGAGGCGTTGGATTCGGTGAGGCGTTGGAGTCGGTGAGGCCTTGTATTCGGTGAGGTGTTGGAGTCGGTGAGGCGTTGGAGTCGGTGAGGCATTGGAGTCGGTGAGGCCTTGTATTCGGTGAGGCATTGGAGTCGGTGAGGCATTGGAGTCAGTGAGGCTTTGGAGTCGGTGAGGTGTTGGAGTCGGTGAGGCGTTGGAGTCAGTGAGGCATTGGAGTCAGTGAGGCGTTGGAGTCGGTGAGGCGTTGGATTCGGTGAGACGTAGGAGTCGGTGAGGCGTTGGATTCGTGAGGTGTTGGAGTTAGTGAGGTGTTGGAGTTGGTGAGGCCTTGTATTCGGTGAGGTGTTGGAGTCGGTGAGGCGTTGGAGTCAGTGAGGTGTTGGAGTCAGTGAGGTGTTGGAGTCGGAGAGGTGTTGGAGTTGGTGAGGTGTTGGAGTCAGTGAGTTGTTGGAGTCGGTGAGGTGGTGGAATCAGTGAGGCGTTGGAGTCGGTGAGGCATTGGAGTCGGTGAGGCGTTGGAGTCGGTGAGGTGTTGGAGTCGGTGAGGTGTTGGAGTCAGTGAGTTGTTGGAGTCGGTGAGGTGGTGGAATCAGTGAGGCGTTGGAGTCGGTGAGGCATTGGAGTCGGTGAGGTGTTGGAGTCGGTGAGGTGTTGGAGTCAGTCAGTTGTTGGAGTCGGTGAGGTGGTGGAATCAGTGAGGCGTTGGAGTCGGTGAGGCATTGGAGTCGGTGAGGCATTGGAGTCGGTGAGGTGTTGGAGTCAGTGAGGTGTTGGAGTTGGTGAAGCATTGGAGTCGGTGAGGTGTTGGAGTCACTGAGGCGTTGGAGTCGGTGAGGCATTGGAGTCGGTGAGGCGTTGGAGTCAGTGAGGCATTGGAGTCAGTGAGACGTTGGAGTCGGTGAGGCGTTGGATTCAGTGAGACGTAGGAGTCGGTGAGGCGTTGGATTCGTGAGGTGTTGGAGTCAGTGAGGTGTTGGAGTCGGTGAGGTGTTGGAGTCACTGAGGTGTTGGAGTCGGTGAGGTGTTGGAGTCGGTGAGGTGTTGGAGTCAGTGAGTTGTTGGAGTCGGTGAGGTGTTGGAGTCGGTGAGGTGTTGGAGTCGGTGAGGCGTTGGAGTCAGTGAGGCATTGGAGTCAGTGAGGTGTTGGAGTCGGTGAGGAGTTGGATTCGGTGAGGTGTTGGAGTCAGTGAGGCGTTGGAGTCGGTGAGGCGTTGGAGTCAGTGAGGCATTGGAGTCAGTGAGGCGTTGGAGTTGGTGAGGCGTTGGATTCGGTGAGACGTAGGAGTCGGTGAGGCGTTGCATTCGTGAGGTGTTGGAGTCAGTGAGGTGTTGGAGTTGGTGAGGCCTTGTATTCGGTGAGGTGTTGGAGTCGGTGAGGCGTTGGAGTCGGTGAGGCGTTGGAGTCGGTGAGGCATTGGAGTCGGCGAGGCATTGGAGTCAGTGAGGCTTTGGAGTCGGTGAGGCGTTGGAATTGGTGAAGCGTTGTAGTTGGTGAGGCGTTGGAGTCAGTGAGGTGTTGGAGTCAGTGAGGCGTTGGAGTCGGTGAGGCGTTGGAGTCGGTGAGGCATTGGAGTCGGTGAGGCGTTGGAGTCAGTGAGGTGTTGGAGTCAGTGAGGTGTTGGAGTCGGTGAGGTGTTGGAGTCCGTGAGGTGTTGGAGTCGGTGAGGTGTTGGAGTCCGTGAGGTGTTGGAGTCAGTGAGGCGTTGGAGTCGGTGAGATGTTGGAATCGGTGAGGTGTTGGAGTCGGTGAGGTGTTGGATTCGATGAGGTGTTGGAGTCAGTGTGGCATTGGAGTTGGTGAGACGTTGGAGTCGGTGGGGTGTTGGAGTCGGTGAGGCGTTGGATTCGGTGAGACGTAGGAGTCGGTGAGGCGTTGGATTCGGTGAGGCGTTGGAGTCGGTGAGGCCTTGTATTCGGTGAGGTGTTGGAGTCGGTGAGGCGTTGGAGTCAGTGAGGCATTGGAGTCGGTGAGGCCTTGTATTCGGTGAGGCATTGGAGTCGGTGAGGCATTGGAGTCAGTGAGGCTTTGGAGTCGGTGAGGTGTTGGAGTCGGTGAGGCGTTGGAGTCAGTGAGGCATTGGAGTCAGTGAGGCGTTGGAGTCGGTGAGGCGTTGGATTCGGTGAGACGTAGGAGTCGGTGAGGCGTTGGATTCGTGAGGTGTTGGAGTCAGTGAGGTGTTGGAGTTGGTGAGGCCTTGTATTCGGTGAGGTGTTGGAGTCGGTGAGGCGTTGGAGTCAGTGAGGTGTTGGAGTCAGTGAGGTGTTGGAGTCGGTGAGGTGTTGGAGTTGGTGAGGTGTTGGAGTCAGTGAGTTGTTGGAGTCGGTGAGGTGGTGGAATCAGTGAGGCGTTGGAGTCGGTGAGGCATTGGAGTCGGTGAGGCGTTGGAGTCGGTGAGGTGTTGGAGTCGGTGAGGTGTTGGAGTCAGTGAGTTGTTGGAGTCGGTGAGGTGGTGGAATCAGTGAGGCGTTGGAGTCGGTGAGGCATTGGAGTCGGTGAGGCATTGGAGTCGGTGAGGTGTTGGAGTCGGTGAGGTGTTGGAGTCAGTTAGTTGTTGGAGTCGGTGAGGTGGTGGAATCAGTGAGGCGTTGGATTCGGTGAGGCATTGGAGTCGGTGAGGCATTGGAGTCGGTGAGGTGTTGGAGTCAGTGAGGCGTTGGAGTCGGTGAGGCATTGGAGTCGGTGAGGCGTTGGAGTCAGTGAGGCATTGGAGTCAGTGAGACGTTGGAGTCGGTGAGGCGTTGGATTCAGTGAGACGTAGGAGTCGGTGAGGCGTTGGATTCGTGAGGTGTTGGAGTCAGTGAGGTGTTGGAGTCACTGAGGTGTTGGAGTCGGTGAGGTGTTGGAGTCGGTGAGGTGTTGGAGTCAGTGAGTTGTTGGAGTCGGTGAGGTGTTGGAGTCGGTGAGGTGTTGGAGTCGGTGAGGCGTTGGAGTCAGTGAGGCATTGGAGTCAGTGAGGCGTTGGAGTCGGTGAGGCGTTGGATTCGGTGAGGTGTTGGAGTCAGTGAGGCGTTGGAGTCGGTGAGGCGTTGGAGTCAGTGAGGCATTGGAGTCAGTGAGGCGTTGGAGTTGGTGAGGCGTTGGATTCGGTGAGACGTAGGAGTCGGTGAGGAGTTGCATTCGTGAGGTGTTGGAGTCAGTGAGGTGTTGGAGTTGGTGAGGCCTTGTATTCGGTGAGGTGTTGGAGTCGGTGAGGCGTTGGAGTCGGTGAGGCGTTGGAGTCGGTGAGGCATTGGAGTCGGCGAGGCATTGGAGTCAGTGAGGCTTTGGAGTCGGTGAGGCGTTGGAATTGGTGAAGCGTTGTAGTCGGTGAGGCGTTGGAGTCAGTGAGGTGTTGGAGTCAGTGAGGCGTTGGAGTCGGTGAGGCGTTGGAGTCGGTGAGGCATTGGAGTCGGTGAGGCGTTGGAGTCGGTGAGGTGTTGGAGTCAGTGAGGTGTTGGAGTCGGTGAGGTGTTGGAGTCCGTGAGGTGTTGGAGTCGGTGAGGTGTTGGAGTCCGTGAGGTGTTGGAGTCAGTGAGGCGTTGGAGTCGGTGAGATGTTGGAATCGGTGAGGTGTTGGAGTCGGTGAGGTGTTGGATTCGATGAGGTGTTGGAGTCAGTGTGGCATTGGAGTTGGTGAGACGTTGGAGTCGGTGGGGTGTTGGAGTCGGTGAGACGTTGGAGTCGGTGAGGTGTTGGAGTCGATGAGGCATTGGTGTCGTTGTGGCGTTGGAATCCGACAGATGTTGGATTCGATGAGGTGTTGGAGTCAGTGAGGCGTTGGAATTGGTGAGGTGTTGGAGTCAGTGAGGTTTTGGAGTCGGTGAGGCGTTGGAATCGGTGAGGCATTGGAGTCAGTGCGGCGTTAGAGTTGGTGAGACGTTGGAGTCGGTGAGATGTTGGAGTCGGTGAGGCATTGGAGTCGGTGTGGCATTGGATTCAATGAGGTGTTGGAGTCACTGAGGCGTTGGAATCGGTGAGGTGTTGGAGTCAGTGAGGTTTTGGAGTCGGTGAGGTGTTGGAGTCGGTGAGGCTTTGGAATCGGTGAGGCGTTGGAGTCGGTGAGGCGTTGGAGTCGGTGAGACGTTGGAGTCGGTGAGGTGTTGGAGTCGGTGAGGTGTTGGAGTCACTGAGGCATTGGAGTCGGTGAGGCGTTGGATTCGGTGAGACGTAGGAGTCGGTGAGGCGTTGGATTCGGTGAGGCGTTGGAGTCGGTGAGGCCTTGTATTCGGTGAGGTGTTGGAGTCGGTGAGGCGTTGGAGTCGGTGAGGCATTGGAGTCGGTGAGGCCTTGTATTCGGTGAGGCATTGGAGTCAGTGAGGCATTGGAGTTAGTGAGGCTTTGGAGTCGGTGAGGCGTTGGAATTGGTGAAGCGTTGTAGTCGGTGAGGCGTTGGAGTCGGTGAGGTGTTGGAGTCAGTGAGGCGTTCGAGTCGGTGAGGCGATGGAGTCGGTGAGGTGGTGGAGTCGGTGAGACGTAGGAGTCGGTGAGGCATTGGAGTCGGTGAGACGTTGGAGTCGGTGAGGCATTGGAGTCGGTGAGGCGTTGGAGTCGGTGAGGCGTTGGATTCGGTGAGACGTAGGAGTCGGTGAGGCGTTGGATTCGTGAGGTGTTGGATTCAGTGAGGCATTGGAGTCAGTGAGGCATTGGAGTCGGTGAGGCGTTGGATTCGGTGAGACGTAGGAGTCGGTGAGGTGTTGGAGTTGGTGAGGCCTTGTATTCGGTGAGGTGTCGGAGTCGGTGAGGCGTTGGAGTCGGTGAGGTGGTGGAGTCGGTGAGACGTAGGAGTTGGTGAGGCGTTGGAGTCGGTGAGGCATTGGAGTCGGTGAGGCGTTGGAGTCGGTGAGGTGTTGGAGTCGGTGAGGCATTGGAGTCAGTGAGGCATTGGAGTCAGTGAGGCGTTGGAGTCGGTGAGGCGTTGGATTCGGTGAGACGTAGGAGTCGGTGAGGCGTTGGATTCGTGAGGTGTTGGATTCGGTGAGGCGTTGGATTCGGTGAGGTGTTGGAGTCAGTGAGGCGTTGGAGTCGGTGAGGCGTTGGAGTCAGTGAGGCATTAAAGTCAGTGAGGCGTTGGAGTTGGTGAGGCGTTGGATTCGGTGAGACGTAGGAGTCGGTGAGGCGTTGCATTCGTGAGGTGTTGGAGTCAGTGAGGTGTTGGAGTTGGTGAGGCGTTGGAGTCGGTGAGGCGTTGGAGTCGGTGAGGCATTGGAGTCGGCGAGGCATTGGAGTCAGTGAGGCTTTGGAGTCGGTGAGGCGTTGGAATTGGTGAAGCGTTGTAGTCGGTGAGGCGTTGGAGTCAGTGAGGTGTTGGAGTCAGTGAGGCGTTGGAGTCGGTGAGGCTTTGGAGTCGGTGAGGCATTGGAGTCGGTGAGGTGTTGGAGTCGGTGAGGTGTTGGAGTCAGTGAGGTGTTGGAGTAGGTGAGGTGTTGGAGTCCGTGAAGTGTTGGAGTCGGTGAGGTGTTGGAGTCCGTGAGGTGATGGAGTCAGTGAGGCGTTGGAGTCGGTGAGATGTTGGAATCGGTGAGGTGTTGGAGTCGGTGAGGTGTTGGATTCGATGAGGTGTTGGAGTCAGTGTGGCATTGGAGTTGGTGAGACGTTGGAGTCGGTGCGGTGTTGGAGTCGGTGAGACGTTGGAGTCGGTGAGGTGTTGGAGTCGATGAGGCATTGGTGTCGTTGTGGCGTTGGAATCAGACAGATGTTGGAGTCAGTGAGGTGTTGGATTCGATGAGGCGTTGGAGTCGGTGTGGTGTTGGATTCGATGAGGTGTTGGAGTCAGTGAGGCGTTGGAATCGGTGAGGCATTGGTGTCAGTGAGGTGTTGGAGTCGGTGAGACGTTGGAGTCGGTGAGGTGTTGGAGTCGGTGAGCTGTTGGAGTCGGTGAGGCGTTGGAGTCAGTGAGGCGTTGGAGTCGGTGAGGCGTTGGTTTCGGTGAGGTGTTGGAGTCAGTGAGGCGTTGGAGTCGGTGAGGCGTTGGAGTCAGTGAGGCATTGGAGTCAGTGAGGCGTTGGAGTTGGTGAGGCGTTGGATTCGGTGAGACGTAGGAGTCGGTGAGGCGTTGCATTCGTGAGGTGTTGGAGTCAGTGAGGTGTTGGAGTTGGTGAGGCCTTGTATTCGGTGAGGTGTTGGAGTCGGTGAGGCGTTGGAGTCGGTGAGGCGTTGGAGTCGGTGAGGCATTGGAGTCGGCGAGGCATTGGAGTCAGTGAGGCTTTGGAGTCGGAGAGGCGTTGGAATTGGTGAAGCGTTGTAGTCGGTGAGGCGTTGGAGTCAGTGAGGTGTTGGAGTCAGTGAGGCGTTGGAGTCGGTGAGGCGTTGGAGTCGGTGAGGCATTGGAGTCGGTGAGGCGTTGGAGTCGGTGAGGTGTTGGAGTCAGTGAGGTGTTGGAGTCGGTGAGGTGTTGGAGTCCGTGAGGTGTTGGAGTCGGTGAGGTGTTGGAGTCCGTGAGGTGTTGGAGTCAGTGAGGCGTTGGAGTCGGTGAGATGTTGGAATCGGTGAGGTGTTGGAGTCGGTGAGGTGTTGGATTCGATGAGGTGTTGGAGTCAGTGTGGCATTGGAGTTGGTGAGACGTTGGAGTCGGTGGGGTGTTGGAGTCGGTGAGACGTTGGAGTCGGTGAGGTGTTGGAGTCGATGAGGCATTGGTGTCGTTGTGGCGTTGGAATCCGACAGATGTTGGATTCGTTGAGGTGTTGGAGTCAGTGAGGCTTTGGAATTGGTGAGGTGTTGGAGTCAGTGAGGTTTTGGAGTCGGTGAGGCGTTGGAATCGGTGAGGCATTGGAGTCAGTGAGGCGTTAGAGTCGGTGAGACGTTGGAGTCGGTGAGATGTTGGAGTCGGTGAGGTGTTGGAGTCGGTGAGGTGTTGGAGTCGGTGAGGCGTTGGAGTCAGTGAGGCATTGGAGTCAGTGAGGCGTTGGAGTCGGTGAGGCGTTGGATTCGGTGAGGTGTTGGAGTCAGTGAGGCGTTGGAGTCGGTGAGGCGTTGGAGTCAGTGAGGCATTGGAGTCAGTGAGGCGTTGGAGTTGGTGAGGCGTTGGATTCGGTGAGACGTAGGAGTCGGTGAGGCGTTGCATTCGTGAGGTGTTGGAGTCAGTGAGGTGTTGGAGTTGGTGAGGCCTTGTATTCGGTGAGGTGTTGGAGTCGGTGAGGCGTTGGAGTCGGTGAGGCGTTGGAGTCGGTGAGGCATTGGAGTCGGCGAGGCATTGGAGTCAGTGAGGCTTTGGAGTCGGTGAGGCGTTGGAATTGGTGAAGCGTTGTAGTCGGTGAGGCGTTGGAGTCAGTGAGGTGTTGGAGTCAGTGAGGCGTTGGAGTCGGTGAGGCGTTGGAGTCGGTGAGGCATTGGAGTCGGTGAGGCGTTGGAGTCGGTGAGGTGTTGGAGTCAGTGAGGTGTTGGAGTCGGTGAGGTGTTGGAGTCCGTGAGGTGTTGGAGTCGGTGAGGTGTTGGAGTCCGTGAGGTGTTGGAGTCAGTGAGGCGTTGGAGTCGGTGAGATGTTGGAATCGGTGAGGTGTTGGAGTCGGTGAGGTGTTGGATTCGATGAGGTGTTGGAGTCAGTGTGGCATTGGAGTTGGTGAGACGTTGGAGTCGGTGGGGTGTTGGAGTCGGTGAGACGTTGGAGTCGGTGAGGTGTTGGAGTCGATGAGGCATTGGTGTCGTTGTGGCGTTGGAATCCGACAGATGTTGGATTCGATGAGGTGTTGGAGTCAGTGAGGCTTTGGAATTGGTGAGGTGTTGGAGTCAGTGAGGTTTTGGAGTCGGTGAGGCGTTGGAATCGGTGAGGCATTGGAGTCAGTGAGGCGTTAGAGTCGGTGAGACGTTGGAGTCGGTGAGATGTTGGAGTCGGTGAGGCATTGGAGTCGGTGTGGCATTGGATTCAATGAGGTGTTGGAGTCACTGAGGCGTTGGAATCGGTGAGGTGTTGGAGTCAGTGAGGTTTTGGAGTCGGTGAGGTGTTGGAGTCGGTGAGGCTTTGGAATCGGTGAGGCGTTGGAGTCGGTGAGGCGTTGGAGTCGGTGAGACGTTGGAGTCGGTGAGGTGTTGGAGTCGGTGAGGTGTTGGAGTCACTGAGGCATTGGAGTCGGTGAGGCGTTGGATTCGGTGAGACGTAGGAGTCGGTGAGGCGTTGGATTCGGTGAGGCGTTGGAGTCGGTGAGGCCTTGTATTCGGTGAGGTGTTGGAGTCGGTGAGGCGTTGGAGTCGGTGAGGCATTGGAGTCGGTGAGGCCTTGTATTCGGTGAGGCATTGGAGTCAGTGAGGCATTGGAGTCAGTGAGGCTTTGGAGTCGGTGAGGCGTTGGAATTGGTGAAGCGTTGTAGTCGGTGAGGCGTTGGAGTCAGTGAGGCGTTGGAGTCGGTGAGGCGATGGAGTCGGTGAGGTGGTGGAGTCGGTGAGATGTAGGAGTCGGTGAGGCATTGGAGTCGGTGAGGCGTTGGAGTCGGTGAGGCATTGGAGTCGGTGAGGCGTTGGAGTCGGTGAGGCGTTGGATTCGGTGAGACGTAGGAGTCGGTGAGGCGTTGGATTCGTGAGGTGTTGGATTCAGTGAGGCATTGGAGTCAGTGAGGCATTGGAGTCAGTGAGGCATTGGAGTCGGTGAGGCGTTGGATTCGGTGAGACGTAGGAGTCGGTGAGGCGTTGGAGTCGGTGAGGTGGTGGAGTCGGTGAGACGTAGGAGTTGGTGAGGCGTTGGAGTCGGAGAGGCATTGGAGTCGGTGAGGCGTTGGAGTCGGTGAGGTGTTGGAGTCGGTGAGGCATTGGAGTCAGTGAGGCATTGGAGTCAGTGAGGCGTTGGAGTCGGTGAGGCGTTGGATTCGGTGAGACGTAGGAGTCGGTGAGGCGTTGGATTCGTGAGGTGTTGGATTCGGTGAGGCGTTGGATTCGGTGAGGTGTTGGAGTCAGTGAGGCGTTGGAGTCGGTGAGGCGTTGGAGTCAGTGAGGCATTAAAGTCAGTGAGGCGTTGGAGTTGGTGAGGCGTTGGATTCGGTGAGACGTAGGAGTCGGTGAGGCGTTGCATTCGTGAGGTGTTGGAGTCAGTGAGGTGTTGGAGTTGGTGAGGCGTTGGAGTCGGTGAGGCGTTGGAGTCGGTGAGGCATTGGAGTCGGCGAGGCATTGGAGTCAGTGAGGCTTTGGAGTCGGTGAGGCTTTGGAATTGGTGAAGCGTTGTAGTCGGTGAGGCGTTGGAGTCAGTGAGGTGTTGGAGTCAGTGAGGCGTTGGAGTCGGTGAGGCGTTGGAGTCGGTGAGGCATTGGAGTCGGTGAGGTGTTGGAGTCGGTGAGGTGTTGGAGTCAGTGAGGTGTTGGAGTAGGTGAGGTGTTGGAGTCCGTGAGGTGTTGGAGTCGGTGAGGTGTTGGAGTCCGTGAGGTGATGGAGTCAGTGAGGCGTTGGAGTCGGTGAGATGTTGGAATCGGTGAGGTGTTGGAGTCGGTGAGGTGTTGGATTCGATGAGGTGTTGGAGTCAGTGTGGCATTGGAGTTGGTGAGACGTTGGAGTCGGTGCGGTGTTGGAGTCGGTGAGACGTTGGAGTCGGTGAGGTGTTGGAGTCGATGAGGCATTGGTGTCTTTGTGGCGTTGGAATCAGACAGATGTTGGAGTCAGTGAGGTGTTGGATTCGATGAGGCGTTGGAGTCGGTGTGGTGTTGGATTCGATGAGGTGTTGGAGTCAGTGAGGCGTTGGAATCGGTGAGGCATTGGTGTCAGTGAGGTGTTGGAGTCGGTGAGACGTTGGAGTCGGTGAGGTGTTGGAGTCGGTGAGCTGTTGGAGTCGGTGAGGCGTTGGAGTCGGTGAGGTGTTGGAGTCACTGAGGCATTGGAATCGGTGAGGTGTTGGAGTCAGTGAGGTTTTGGAGTCGGTGAGGTGTTGGAGTCAGTGAGGCGTTGGAATCGGTGAGGCGTTGGAGTCGGTGAGGCGTTGGAGTCGGTGAGACGTTGGAGTCGGTGAGGTGTTGGAGTCGGTGAGGTGTTGGAGTCACTGAGGCGTTGGAGTCGGTGAGGCATTGGAGTCGGTGAGGCGTTGGAGTCAGTGAGGCGTTGGAGTCAGTGAGGCGTTGGAGTCGGTGAGGCGTTGGATTCGGTGAGACGTAGGAGTCGGTGAGGCGTTGGATTCGTGAGGCGTTGGAGTCGGTGAGGCCTTGTATTCGGTGAGGTGTTGGAGTCGGTGAGGCGTTGGAGTCGGTGAGGCATTGGAGTCGGTGAGGCCTTGTATTCGGTGAGGCATTGGAGTCGGTGAGGCATTGGAGTCAGTGAGGCTTTGGAGTCGGTGAGGCGTTGGAATTGGTGAAGCGTTGTAGTCGGTGAGGAGTTGGAGTCGGTGAGGTGTTGGAGTCAGTGAGGCGTTGGAGTCGGTGAGGCGTTGGAGTCGGTGAGGTGGTGGAGTCGGTGAGACGTAGGAGTCGGTGAGGCGTTGGAGTTGGTGAGGCATTGGAGTCGGTGAGGCGTTGGAGTCGGTGAGGCATTGGAATCGGTGAGGCGTTGGAGTCGGTGAGGCGATGGATTCGGTGAGACGTAGGAGTCGGTGAGGCGTTGGATTCGTGAGGTGTTGGAGTCAGTGAGGCATTGGAGTCAGTGAGGCATTGGAGTCAGTGAGGCGTTGGAGTCGGTGAGGCGTTGGATTCGGTGAGACGTAGGAGTCGGTGAGGCGTTGGATTCGTGAGGTGCTGGAGTCAGTGAGGTGTTGGAGTTGGTGAGGCCTTGTATCCGGTGAGGTGTCGGAGTCGGTGAGGCGTTGGAGTCGGTGAGGTTGTGGAGTCGGTGAGACGTAGGAGTCGGTGAGGCGTTGGAGTCGGTGAGGTGTTGGAGTCAGTGAGGTGTTGGAGTCGGTGAGGTGTTGGAGTCCGTGAGGTGTTGGAGTCGGTGAGGTGTTGGAGTCCGTGAGGTGTTGGAGTCGGTGAGGTGTTGGAGTCCGTGAGGTGTTGGAGTCAGTGAGGCGTTGGAGTCGGTGAGATGTTGGAATCGGTGAGGTGTTGGAGTCGGTGAGGTGTTGGATTCGATGAGGTGTTGGAGTCAGTGTGGCATTGGAGTTGGTGAGACGTTGGAGTCGGTGGGGTGTTGGAGTCGGTGAGACGTTGGAGTCGGTGAGGTGTTGGAGTCGATGAGGCATTGGTGTCGTTGTGGCGTTGGAATCAGACAGATGTTGGAGTCAGTGAGGTGTTGGATTCGATGAGGTGTTGGAGTCGGTGTGGTGTTGCATTCGATGAGGTGTTGGAGTCAGTGAGGCGTTGGAATTGGTGAGGTGTTGGAGTCAGTGAGGTTTTGGAGTCGGTGAGGCGTAGGAATCGGTGAGGCATTGGAGTCAGTGAGGCGTTAGAGTCGGTGAGACGTTGGAGTCGGTGAGATGTTGGAGTCGGTGAGGTGTTGGAGTCGTTGAGGTGTTGGAGTCGGTGAGGCATTGGAGTCGGTGAGGCGTTGGAGTCAGTGAGGCATTGGAGTCAGTGAGGCGTTGGAGTCAGTGAGGCGTTGGATTCGGTGAGACGTAGGAGTCTGTGAGGCGTTGGATTCGGTGAGGCGTTGGAGTCGGTGAGGCCTTGTATTCGGTGAGGCCTTGTATTCGGTGAGGCATTGGAGTCGGTGAGGCATTGGAGTCAGTGAGGCTTTGGAGTCGGTGTGGCGTTGGATTCGATGTGGTGTTGGAGTCACTGAGGCGTTGGAATCGGTGAGGTGTTGGAGTCAGTGAGGTTTTGGAGTCGGTGAGGTGTTGGAGTCGGTGAGGCGTTGGAATCGGTGAGGCGTTGAAGTCGGTGAGGCGTTGGAGTCACTGAGGCGTTGGAGTCGGTGAGGCATTGGAGTCGGTGAGGCGTTGGAGTCAGTGAGGCATTGGAGTCAGTGAGGCGTTGGAGTCGGTGAGGCGTTCGATTCGGTGAGACGTAGGAGTCGGTGAGGCGTTGGATTCGTGAGGTGTTGGAGTCAGTGAGGTGTTGGAGTCGGTGAGGCGTTGGAGTCGGTGAGGCATTGGAGTCGGTGAGGCATTGGGGTCAGTGAGGCATTGGAGTCAGTGAGGCTTTGGAGTCAGTGAGGCGTTGGAATTGGTGAAGAGTTGTAGTCGGTGAGGCGTTGGAGTCGGTGAGGTGTTGGAGTCGGTGAGGCATTGGAGTCGGTGAGGTGTTGGAGTCGGTGAGGCGATGGAGTCGGTGAGGTGTTGGAGTCAGTGAGGCGTTGGAGTCGGTGAGGCGTTGGAGTTGGTGAGGTGTTAGAGTCGGTGAGGTGGTGGAGTCGGTGAGGCATTGGAGTCGGTGAGGCGTTGGAGTCGGTGAGGTGTTGGAGTCGGTGAGGCGTTGGAGTCAGTGAGGCATTGGAGTCAGTGAGGCGTTGGAGTCGGTGAGGCGTTGGATTCGGTGAGACGTAGGAGTCGGTGAGGCGCTGGATTCGTGAGGTGTTGGAGTCAGTGAGGTGTTGGAGTTGGTGAGGCCTTGTATTCGGTGAGGTGGGAGTCGGTGAGGCGTTGGAGTCAGTGAGGTGTTGGAGTCAGTGAGATGTTGGAGTCGGTGAGGCATTGGAGTCGGTGAGGTGTTGGAGTTGGTGAGTTGTTGGAGTCAGTGAGGCGTTGGAGTCGGTGAGGCATTGGAGTCGGTGAGGTGTTGGAGTCAGTGAGTTGTTGCAGACGGTGAGGTGGTGGAATCAGTGAGGCGTTGGAGTCGGTGAGGCGTTGGAGTCGGTGAGGCATTGGAGTCGGTGAGGCGTTGGAGTCGGTGAGGCATTGGAATCGGTGAGGCGTTGGAGTCGGTGAGGCGTTGGATTCGTTGAGACGTAGGAGTCGGTGAGGCGTTGGATTCGTGAGGTGTTGGAGTCAGTGAGGCATTGGAGTCAGTGAGGTATTGGAGTCAGTGAGGCGTTGGAGTCGGTGAGGCGTTGGAGTCGGTGAGCTGTTGGAGTCGGTGAGGCGTTGGAGTCGGTGTGGCGTTGGATTCGATGTGGTGTTGGAGTCACTGAGGCGTTGGATTCGTGAGGTGCTGGAGTCAGTGAGGTGTTGGAGTTGGTGAGGCCTTGTATCCGGTGAGGTGTCGGAGTCGGTGAGGCGTTGGAGTCGGTGAGGTGGTGGAGTCGGTGAGACGTAGGAGTCGGTGAGGCGTTGGAGTCGGTGAGGCATTGGAGTCGGTGAGGCGTTGGAGTCGGTGAGGTGTTGGAGTCAGTGAGGTGTTGGAGTCGGTGAGGTGTTGGAGTCCGTGAGGTGTTGGAGTCGGTGAGGTGTTGGAGTCCGTGAGGTGTTGGAGTCAGTGAGGCATTGGAGTCGGTGAGATGTTGGAATCGGTGAGGTGTTGGAGTCGGTGAGGTGTTGGATTCGATGAGGTGTTGGAGTCAGTGTGGCATTGGAGTTGGTGAGACGTTGGAGTCGGTGCGGTGTTGGAGTCGAAGAGGCATTGGTGTCGTTGTGGCGTTGGAATCAGACAGATGTTGGAGTCAGTGAGATGTTGGAGTCGGTGAGGTGTTGGAGTCGTTGAGGTGTTGGAGTCGGTGTGGTGTTGGATTCGATGAGGTGTTGGAGTCAGTGAGGCGTTGGAATTGGTGAGGTGTTGGAGTCAGTGAGGTTTTGGAGTCGGTGAGGCGTAGGAATCGGTGAGGCATTGGAGTCAGTGAGGCGTTAGAGTCGGTGAGACGTTGGAGTCGGTGAGATGTTGGAGTCGGTGAGGTGTTGGAGTCGTTGAGGTGTTGGAGTCGGTGAGGCATTGGAGTCGGTGAGGCGTTGGAGTCAGTGAGGCATTGGAGTCAGTGAGGCGTTGGAGTCGGTGAGGCGTTGGATTCGGTGAGACGTAGGAGTCGGTGAGGCGTTGGATTCTGTGAGGCGTTGGAGTCGGTGAGGCCTTGTATTCGGTGAGGTGTTGGAGTCGGTGAGGCGTTGGAGTCGGTGAGGCATTGGAGTCGGTGAGGCCTTGTATTCGGTGAGGCATTGGAGTCGGTGAGGCATTGGAGTCAGTGAGGCTTTGGAGTCGGTGTGGCGTTGGATTCGATGTGGTGTTGGAGTCACTGAGGCGTTGGAATCGGTGAGGTGTTGGAGTCAGTGAGGTTTTGGAGTCGGTGAGGTGTTGGAGTCGGTGAGGCGTTGGAATCGGTGAGGCGTTGAAGTCGGTGAGGCGTTGGAGTCACTGAGGCGTTGGAGTCGGTGAGGCATTGGAGTCGGTGAGGCGTTGGAGTCAGTGAGGCATTGGAGTCAGTGAGGCGTTGGAGTCGGTGAGGCGTTGGATTCGGTGAGACGTAGGAGTCGGTGAGGCGTTGGATTCGTGAGGTGTTGGAGTCAGTGAGGTGTTGGAGTCGGTGAGGCGTTGGAGTCGGTGAGGCATTGGAGTCGGTGAGGCATTGGAGTCAGTGAGGCATTGGAGTCAGTGAGGCTTTGGAGTCGGTGAGGCGTTGGAATTGGTGAAGAGTTGTAGTCGGTGAGGCGTTGGAGTCGGTGAGGTGTTGGAGTCGGTGAGGCATTGGAGTCGGTGAGGTGTTGGAGTCGGTGAGGCGATGGAGTCGGTGAGGTGTTGGAGTCAGTGAGGCGTTGGAGTCGGTGAGGCGTTGGAGTTGGTGAGGTGTTGGAGTCGGTGAGCTGGTGGAGTCGGTGAGGCATTGGAGTCGGTGAGGCGTTGGAGTCGGTGAGGTGTTGGAGTCGGTGAGGCGTTGGAGTCAGTGAGGCATTGGAGTCAGTGAGGCGTTGGAGTCAGTGAGGCGTTGGAGTCAGTGAGGTGTTGGAGTCAGTGAGATGTTGGAGTCGGTGAGGCATTGGAGTCGGTGAGGTGTTGGAGTTGGTGAGTTGTTGGAGTCAGTGAGGCGTTGGAGTCGGTGAGGCATTGGAGTCGGTGAGGTGTAGGAGTCAGTGAGTTGTTGGAGACGGTGAGGTGGTGGAATCAGTGAGGCGTTGGAGTCGGTGAGGCGTTGGAGTCGGTGAGGCATTGGAGTCGGTGAGGCGTTGGAGTCGGTGAGGCATTGGAATCGGTGAGGCGTTGGAATCGGTGAGGCGTTGGATTCGTTGAGACGTAGGAGTCGGTGAGGCGTTGGATTCGTGAGGTGTTGGAGTCAGTGAGGCATTGGAGTAAGTGAGGTATTGGAGTCAGTGAGGCGTTGGAGTCGGTGAGGCGTTGGAGTCGGTGAGCTGTTGGAGTCGGTGAGGCGTTGGAGTCGGTGTGGCGTTGGATTCGATGTGGTGTTGGAGTCACTGAGTCGTTGGAATCGGTGAGCTGTTGGAGTCAGTGAGGTTTTGGAGTCGGTGAGGTGTTGGAGTCGGTGAGGCGTTGGAATCGGTGAGGCGTTGAAGTCGGTGAGGCGTTGGAGTCACTGAGTCGTTGGAGTCGGTGAGGCATTGGAGTCAGTGAGGCGTTGGAGTCAGTGAGGCATTGGAGTCAGTGAGGCGTTGGAGTCGGTGAGTCGTTGGATTCGGTGAGACGTAGGAGTCGGTGAGGCGTTGGATTCGTGAGGTGTTGGAGTCAGTGAGGTGTTGGAGTCGGTGAGGCGTTGGAGTCGGTGAGGCATTGGAGTCGGTGAGGCATTGGAGTCAGTGAGGCATTGGAGTCAGTGAGGCTTTGGAGTCGGTGAGGCGTTGGAATTGGTGAAGCGTTGTAGTCGGTGAGGCGTTGGAGTCGGTGAGGTGTTGGAGTCGGTGAGGTTTTGGTGTCGGTGAGGTGTTGGAGTCAGTGAGGCGTTGGAGTCGGTGAGGCGTTGGAGTCAGTGAGGCATTGGAGTCAGTGAGGCGTTGGAGTTGGTGAGGCGTTGGATTCGGTGAGACGTAGGAGTCGGTGAGGCGTTGCATTCGTGAGGTGTTGGATTCGATGAGGCGTTGGAGTCGGGGAGGTGTTGGAGTCGGTGAGGCGTTGGAGTCGGTGTGGTGTTGGATTCGGTGAGGTGTTGGAGTCGGTGAGGTTTTGGAGTCGGTGAGGCGTTGGAATCGGTGAGGCATTGGAGTCAGTGAGGCGTTAGAGTCGGTGAGACGTTGGAGTCGGTGAGATGTTGGAGTCGGTGAGGCATTGGAGTCGGTGTGGCGTTGGATTCAATGAGGTGTTGGAGTCACTGAGGCGTTGGAATCGGTGAGGTGTTGGAGTCAGTGAGGTTTTGGAGTCGGTGAGGTGTTGGAGTCGGTGAGGCTTTGGAATCGGTGAGGCGTTGGAGTCGGTGAGGCGTTGGAGTCGGTGAGACGTTGGAGTCGGTGAGGTGTTGGAGTCGGTGAGGTGTTGGAGTCACTGAGGCATTGGAGTCGGTGAGGCGTTGGATTCGGTGAGACGTAGGAGTCGGTGAGGCGTTGGATTCGGTGAGGCGTTGGAGTCGGTGAGGCCTTGTATTCGGTGAGGTGTTGGAGTCGGTGAGGCGTTGGAGTCGGTGAGGCATTGGATTCGGTGAGGCCTTGTATTCGGTGAGGCATTGGAGTCAGTGAGGCATTGGAGTCAGTGAGGCTTTGGAGTCGGTGAGGCGTTGGAATTGGTGAAGCGTTGTAGTCGGTGAGGCGTTGGAGTCGGTGAGGTGTTGGAGTCAGTGAGGCGTTGGAGTCGGTGAGGCGATGGAGTCGGTGAGGTGGTGGAGTCGGTGAGACGTAGGAGTCGGTGAGGCATTGGAGTCGGTGAGGCGTTGGAGTCGGTGAGGCATTGGAGTCGGTGAGGCGTTGGAGTCGGTGAGGCGTTGGATTCGGTGAGACGTAGGAGTCGGTGAGGCGTTGGATTCGTGAGGTGTTGGATTCAGTGAGGCATTGGAGTCAGTGAGGCATTGGAGTCAGTGAGGCATTGGAGTCGGTGAGGCGTTGGATTCGGTGAGACGTAGGAGTCGGTGAGGCGTTGGAGTCGGTGAGGTGTTGGAGTCAGTGAGGTGTTGGAGTTGGTGAGGCCTTGTATTCGGTGAGGTGTCGGAGTCGGTGAGGCGTTGGAGTCGGTGAGGTGGTGGAGTCGGTGTGTCGTAGGAGTTGGTGAGGCGTTGGAGTCAGTGAGGCGTTGGAGTCGGTGAGGCGTTGGAGTCGGTGAGGTGTTGGAGTCGGTGAGGCATTGGAGTCAGTGAGGCGTTGGAGTCAGTGAGGCGTTGGAGTCGGTGAGGCGTTGGATTCGTGAGGTGTTGGATTCGGTGAGGCGTTGGATTCGGTGAGGTGTTGGAGTCAGTGAGGCGTTGGAGTCGGTGAGGCGTTGGATTCGTGAGGTGTTGGATTCGGTGAGGCGTTGGATTCGGTGAGGTGTTGGATTCGGTGAGGCGTTGGATTCGGTGAGGTGTTGGAGTCAGTGAGGCGTTGGAGTCGGTGAGGCGTTGGATTCGTGAGGTGTTGGATTCGGTGAGGCGTTGGATTCGGTGAGGTGTTGGAGTCAGTGAGGCGTTGGAGTCGGTGAGGCGTTGGAGTCAGTGAGGCATTAAAGTCAGTGAGGTGTTGGAGTTGGTGAGGCGTTGGATTCGGTGAGACGTAGGAGTTGGTGAGGCGTTGCATTCGTGAGGTGTTGGAGTCAGTGAGGTGTTGGAGTTGGTGAGGCGTTGGAGTCGGTGAGGCGTTGGAGTCGGTGAGGCATTGGAGTCGGCGAGGCATTGGAGTCAGTGAGGCTTTGGAGTCGGTGAGGCGTTGGAATTGGTGAAGCGTTGTAGTCGGTGAGGCGTTGGAGTCAGTGAGGTGTTGGAGTCAGTGAGGCGTTGGAGTCGGTGAGGCGTTGGAGTCGGTGAGGCATTGGAGTCGGTGAGGTGTTGGAGTCGGTGAGGTGTTGGAGTCAGTGAGGTGTTGGAGTAGGTGAGGTGTTGGAGTCCGTGAGGTGTTGGAGTCGGTGAGGTGTTGGAGTCCGTGAGGTGATGGAGTCAGTGTGGCGTTGGAGTCGGTGAGATGTTGGAATCGGTGAGGTGTTGGAGTCGGTGAGGTGTTGGATTCGATGAGGTGTTGGAGTCAGTGTGGCATTGGAGTTGGTGAGACGTTGGAGTCGGTGAGACGTTGGAGTCGGTGAGGTGTTGGAGTCGATGAGGCATTGGTGTCGTTGTGGCGTTGGAATCAGACAGATGTTGGAGTCAGTGAGGTGTTGGATTCGATGAGGCGTTGGAGTCGGTGTGGTGTTGGATTCGATGAGGTGTTGGAGTCAGTGAGGCGTTGGAATCGGTGAGGCATTGGTGTCAGTGAGGTGTTGGAGTCGGTGAGACGTTGGAGTCGGTGAGGTGTTGGAGTCGGTGAGCTGTTGGAGTCGGTGAGGCGTTGGAGTCGGTGAGGTGTTGGAGTCACTGAGGCGTTGGAATCGGTGAGGTGTTGGAGTCAGTGAGGTTTTGGAGTCGGTGAGGCGTTGGAGTCAGTGAGTCGTTGGAGTCAGTGAGGCGTTGGAGTCGGTGAGGCGTTGGATTCGGTGAGACGTAGGAGTCGGTGAGGCGTTGGATTCGTGAGGCGTTGGAGTCGGTGAGGCCTTTTATTCGGTGAGGTGTTGGAGTCGGTGAGGCGTTGGAGTCGGTGAGGCATTGGAGTCGGTGAGGCCTTGTATTCGGTGAGGCATTGGAGTCGGTGAGGCATTGGAGTCAGTGAGGCGTTGGAGTCGGTGAGGCGTTGGAGTCGGTGAGGTGGTGGAGTCGGTGAGACGTAGGAGTCGGTGAGGCGTTGGAGTTGGTGAGGCATTGGAGTCGGTGAGGCGTTGGAGTCGGTGAGGCATTGGAATCGGTGAGGCGTTGGAGTCGGTGAGGCGTTGGATTCGGTGAGACGTAGGAGTCGGTGAGGCGTTGGATTCGTGAGGTGTTGGAGTCAGTGAGGCATTGGAGTCAGTGAGGCGTTGGAGTCGGTGAGGCGTTGGATTCGGTGAGACGTAGGAGTCGGTGAGGCGTTGGATTCGTGAGGTGCTGGAGTCAGTGAGGTGTTGGAGTTGGTGAGGCCTTGTATCCGGTGAGGTGTCGGAGTCGGTGAGGCGTTGGAGTCGGTGAGGTGGTGGAGTCGGTGAGACGTAGGAGTCGGTGAGGCGTTGGAGTCGGTGAGGCATTGGAGTCGGTGAGGCGTTGGAGTCGGTGAGGTGTTGGAGTCAGTGAGGTGGAGTCGGTGAGGTGTTGGAGTCCGTGAGGTGTTGGAGTCGGTGAGGTGTTGGAGTCCGTGAGGTGTTGGAGTCCGTGAGGTGTTGGAGTCAGTGAGGCATTGGAGTCGGTGAGATGTTGGAATCGGTGAGGTGTTGGAGTCGGTGAGGTGTTGGATTCGATGAGGTGTTGGAGTCAGTGTGGCATTGGAGTTGGTGAGACGTTGGAGTCGGTGCTGTGTTGGAGTCGGTGAGACGTTGGAGTCGGTGAGGTGTTGGAGTCGATGAGGCATTGGTGTCGTTGTGGCGTTGGAATCAGACAGATGTTGGAGTCAGTGAGGTGTTGGATTCGATGAGGTGTTGGAGTCGGTGTGGTGTTGGATTCGATGAGGTGTTGGAGTCAGTGAGGCGTTGGAATTGGTGAGGTGTTGGAGTCAGTGAGGTTTTGGAGTCGGTGAGGCGTAGGAATCGGTGAGGCATTGGAGTCAGTGAGGCGTTAGAGTCGGTGAGACGTTGGAGTCGGTGAGATGTTGGAGTCGGTGAGGTGTTGGAGTCGTTGAGGTGTTGGAGTCGGTGAGGCATTGGAGTCGGTGAGGCGTTGGAGTCAGTGAGGCATTGGAGTCAGTGAGGCGTTGGAGTCGGTGAGGCGTTGGATTCGGTGAGACGTAGGAGTCGGTGAGGCGTTGGATTCGGTGAGGCGTTGGAGTCGGTGAGGCCTTGTATTCGGTGAGGTGTTGGAGTCGGTGAGGCGTTGGAGTCGGTGAGGCATTGGAGTCGGTGAGGCCTTGTATTCGGTGAGGCATTGGAGTCGGTGAGGCATTGGAGTCAGTGAGGCTTTGGAGTCGGTGTGGCGTTGGATTCGATGTGGTGTTGGAGTCACTGAGGCGTTGGAATCGGTGAGGTGTTGGAGTCAGTGAGGTTTTGGAGTCGGTGAGGTGTTGGAGTCGGTGAGGCGTTGGAATCGGTGAGGCGTTGAAGTCGGTGAGGCGTTGGAGTCACTGAGGCGTTGGAGTCGGTGAGGCATTGGAGTCTGTGAGGCGTTGGAGTCAGTGAGGCATTGGAGTCAGTGAGGCGTTGGAGTCGGTGAGGCGTTGGATTCGGTGAGACGTAGGAGTCGGTGAGGCGTTGGATTCGTGAGGTGTTGGAGTCAGTGAGGTGTTGGAGTCGGTGAGGCGTTGGAGTCGGTGAGGCATTGGAGTCGGTGAGGCATTGGAGTCAGTGAGGCATTGGAGTCAGTGAGGCTTTGGAGTCGGTGAGGCGTTGGAATTGGTGAAGAGTTGTAGTCGGTGAGGCGTTGGAGTCGGTGAGGTGTTGGAGTCGGTGAGGCATTGGAGTCGGTGAGGTGTTGGAGTCGGTGAGGCGATGGAGTCGGTGAGGTGTTGGAGTCAGTGAGGCGTTGGAGTCGGTGAGGCGTTGGAGTTGGTGAGGTGTTGGAGTCGGTGAGGTGGTGGAGTCGGTGAGGCATTGGAGTCGGTGAGGCGTTGGAGTCGGTGAGGTGTTGGAGTCGGTGAGGCGTTGGAGTCAGTGAGGCATTGGAGTCAGTGAGGCGTTGGAGTCGGTGAGGCGTTGGATTCGGTGAGACGTAGGAGTCGGTGAGGCGCTGGATTCGTGAGGTGTTGGAGTCAGTGAGGTGTTGGAGTTGGTGAGGCCTTGTATTCAGTGAGGTGTTGGAGTCGGTGAGGCGTTGGAGTCAGTGAGGTGTTGGAGTCAGTGAGATGTTGGAGTCGGTGAGGCATTGGAGTCGGTGAGGTGTTGGAGTTGGTGAGTTGTTGGAGTCAGTGAGGCGTTGGAGTCGGTGAGGCATTGGAGTCGGTGAGGTGTTGGAGTCAGTGAGTTGTTGGAGACGGTGAGGTGGTGGAATCAGTGAGGCGTTGGAGTCGGTGAGGCGTTGGAGTCGGTGAGGCATTGGAGTCGGTGAGGCGTTGGCGTCGGTGAGGCATTGGAATCGGTGAGGCGTTGGAGTCGGTGAGGCGTTGGATTCGTTGAGACGTAGGAGTCGGTGAGGCGTTAGATTCGTGAGGTGTTGGAGTCAGTGAGGCATTGGCGTCAGTGAGGTATTGGAGTCAGTGAGGCGTTGGAGTCGGTGAGGCGTTGGAGTCGGTGAGCTGTTGGAGTCGGTGAGGCGTTGGAGTCGGTGTGGCGTTGGATTCGATGTGGTGTTGGAGTCACTGAGGCGTTGGATTCGTGAGGTGCTGGAGTCAGTGAGGTGTTGGAGTTGGTGAGGCCTTGTATCCGGTGAGGTGTCGGAGTCGGTGAGGCGTTGGAGTCGGTGAGGTGGTGGAGTCGGTGAGACGGAGGAGTCGGTGAGGCGTTGGAGTCGGTGAGGCATTGGAGTTGGTGAGACGTTGGAGTCGGTGCGGTGTTTGAGTCGGTGAGACGTTGGAGTCGGTGAGGTGTTGGAGTCGATGAGGCATTGGTGTCGTTGTGGCGTTGGAATCAGACAGATGTTGGAGTCAGTGAGGTGTTGGATTCGATGAGGCGTTGGAGTCGGTGAGACGTTGGAGTCGGTGAGGTGTTGGAGTCGGTGAGCTGTTGGAGTCGGTGAGGCGTTGGAGTCGGTGAGGTGTTGGAGTCACTGAGGCGTTGGAATCGGTGAGGTGTTGGAGTCAGTGAGGTTTTGGAGTCGGTGAGGTGTTGGAGTCAGTGAGGCGTTGGAATCGGTGAGGCGTTGGAGTCGGTGAGGCGTTGGAGTCGGTGAGACGTTGGAGTCGGTGAGGTGTTGGAGTCGGTGAGGTGTTGGAGTCACTGAGGCGTTGGAGTCGGTGAGGCATTGGAGTCGGTGAGGCGTTGGAGTCAGTGAGGCGTTGGAGTCAGTGAGGCGTTGGAGTCGGTGAGGCGTTGGATTCGGTGAGACGTAGGAGTCGGTGAGGCGTTGGATTCGTGAGGCGTTGGAGTCGGTGAGGCCTTGTATTCGGTGAGGTGTTGTAGTCGGTGAGGCGTTGGAGTCGGTGAGGCATTGGAGTCGGTGAGGCCTTGCATTCGGTGAGGCATTGGAGTCGGTGAGGCATTGGAGTCAGTGAGGCTTTGGAGTCGGTGAGGCGTTGGAATTGGTGAAGCGTTGTAGTCGGTGAGGCGTTGGAGTCGGTGAGGCGTTGGAGTCGGTGAGGTGGTGGAGTCGGTGAGACGTAGGAGTCGGTGAGGCGTTGGAGTTGGTGAGGCATTGGAGTCGGTGAGGCGTTGGAGTCGGTGAGGCATTGGAATCGGTGAGGCGTTGGAGTCGGTGAGGCGTTGGATTCGGTGAGACGTAGGAGTCGGTGAGGCATTGGATTCGTGAGGTGTTGGAGTCAGTGAGGCATTGGAGTCAGTGAGGCGTTGGAGTCGGTGAGGCGTTGGATTCGGTGAGACGTAGGAGTCGGTGAGGCGTTGGATTCGTGAGGTGCTGGAGTCAGTGAGGTGTTGGAGTTGGTGAGGCCTTGTATCCGGTGAGGTGTCGGAGTCGGTGAGGCGTTGGAGTCGGTGAGGTGGTGGAGTCGGTGAGACGTAGGAGTCGGTGAGGCGTTGGAGTCGGTGAGGCATTGGAGTCGGTGAGGCGTTGGAGTCGGTGAGGTGTTGGAGTCAGTGAGGTGTTGGAGTCGGTGAGTTGTAGGAGTCCGTGAGGTGTTGGAGTCGGTGAGGTGTTGGAGTCCGTGAGGTGTTGGAGTCAGTGAGGCATTGGAGTCGGTGTGATGTTGGAATCGGTGAGGTGTTGGAGTCGGTGAGGTGTTGGATTCGATGAGGTGTTGGAGTCAGTGTGGCATTGGAGTTGGTGAGACGTTGGAGTCGGTGCGGTGTTGGAGTCGGTGAGACGTTGGAGTCGGTGAGGTGTTGGAGTCGATGAGGCATTGGTGTCGTTGTGGCGTTGGAATCAGACAGATGTTGGAGTCAGTGAGGTGTTGGATTCGATGAGGTGTTGGAGTCGGTGTGGTGTTGGATTCGATGAGGTGTTGGAGTCAGTGAGGCGTTGGAATTGGTGAGGTGTTGGAGTCAGTGAGGTTTTGGAGTCGGTGAGGCGTAGGAATCGGTGAGGCATTGGAGTCAGTGAGGCGTTAGAGTCGGTGAGACGTTGGAGTCGGTGAGATGTTGGAGTCGGTGAGGTGTTGGAGTCGTTGAGGTGTTGGAGTCGGTGAGGCATTGGAGTCGGTGAGGCGTTGGAGTCAGTGAGGCATTGGAGTCAGTGAGGCGTTGGAGTCGGTGAGGCGTTGGATTCGGTGAGACGTAGGAGTCGGTGAGGCGTTGGATTCGGTGAGGCATTGGAGTCGGTGAGGCCTTGTATTCGGTGAGGTGTTGGAGTCGGTGAGGCGTTGGAGTCGGTGAGGCATTGGAGTCGGTGAGGCCTTGTATTCGGTGAGGCATTGGAGTCGGTGAGGCATTGGAGTCAGTGAGGCTTTGGAGTCGGTGTGGCGTTGGATTCGATGTGGTGTTGGAGTCACTGAGGCGTTGGAATCGGTGAGGTGTTGGAGTCAGTGAGGTTTTGGAGTCGGTGAGGTGTTGGAGTCGGAGAGGCGTTGGAATCGGTGAGGCGTTGAAGTCGGTGAGGCGTTGGAGTCACTGAGGCGTTGGAGTCGGTGAGGCATTGGAGTCTGTGAGGCGTTGGAGTCAGTGAGGCATTGGAGTCAGTGAGGCGTTGGAGTCGGTGAGGCGTTGGATTCGGTGAGACGTAGGAGTCGGTGAGGCGTTGGATTCGTGAGGTGTTGGAGTCAGTGAGGTGTTGGAGTCGGTGAGGCGTTGGAGTCGGTGAGGCATTGGAGTCGGTGAGGCATTGGAGTCAGTGAGGCATTGGAGTCAGTGAGGCTTTGGAGTCGGTGAGGCGTTGGAATTGGTGAAGAGTTGTAGTCGGTGAGGCGTTGGAGTCGGTGAGGTGTTGGAGTCGGTGAGGCATTGGAGTCGGTGAGGTGTTGGAGTCGGTGAGGCGATGGAGTCGGTGAGGTGTTGGAGTCAGTGAGGCGTTGGAGTCGGTGAGGCGTTGGAGTTGGTGAGGTGTTGGAGTCGGTGAGGTGGTGGAGTCGGTGAGGCATTGGAGTCGGTGAGGCGTTGGAGTCGGTGAGGTGTTGGAGTCGGTGAGGCGTTGGAGTCAGTGAGGTGTTGGAGTCAGTGAGATGTTGGAGTCGGTGAGGCATTGGAGTCGGTGAGGTGTTGGAGTTGGTGAGTTGTTGGAGTCAGTGAGGCGTTGGAGTCGGTGAGGCATTGGAGTCTGTGAGGTGTTGGAGTCAGTGAGTTGTTGGAGACGGTGAGGTGGTGGAATCAGTGAGGCGTTGGAGTCGGTGAGGCGTTGGAGTCGGTGAGGCATTGGAGTCGGTGAGGCGTTGGAGTCGGTGAGGCATTGGAATCGGTGAGGCGTTGGAGTCGGTGAGGCGTTGGATTCGTTGAGACGTAGGAGTCGGTGAGGCGTTGGATTCGTGAGGTGTTGGAGTCAGTGAGGCATTGGAGTCAGTGAGGTATTGGAGTCAGTGAGGCGTTGGAGTCGGTGAGGCGTTGGAGTCGGTGAGCTGTTGGAGTCGGTGAGGCGTTGGAGTCGGTGTGGCGTTGGATTCGATGTGGTGTTGGAGTCACTGAGGCGTTGGATTCATGAGGTGCTGGAGTCAGTGAGGTGTTGGAGTTGGTGAGGCCTTGTATCCGGTGAGGTGTCGGAGTCGGTGAGGCGTTGGAGTCGGTGAGGTGGTGGAGTCGGTGAGACGTAGGAGTCGGTGAGGCGTTGGAGTCGGTGAGGCATTGGAGTCGGTGAGGCGTTGGAGTCGGTGAGGTGTTGGAGTCAGTGAGGTGTTGGAGTCGGTGAGGTGTTGGAGTCCGTGAGGTGTTGGAGTCGGTGAGGTGTTGGAGTCCGTGAGGTGTTGGAGTCAGTGAGGCATTGGAGTCGGTGAGATGTTGGAATCGGTGAGGTGTTGGAGTCGGTGAGGTGTTGGATTCGATGAGGTGTTGGAGTCAGTGTGGCATTGGAGTTGGTGAGACGTTGGAGTCGGTGCGGTGTTGGAGTCGGTGAGACGTTGGAGTCGGTGAGGTGTTGGAGTCGATTAGGCATTGGTGTCGTTGTGGCGTTGGAATCAGACAGATGTTGGAGTCAGTGAGGTGTTGGATTCGATGAGGTGTTGGAGTCGGTGTGGTGTTGGATTCGATGAGGTGTTGGAGTCAGTGAGGCGTTGGAATTGGTGAGGTGTTGGAGTCAGTGAGGTTTTGGAGTCGGTGAGGCGTAGGAATCGGTGAGGCATTGGAGTCAGTGAGGCGTTAGAGTCGGTGAGACGTTGGAGTCGGTGAGATGTTGGAGTCGGTGAGGTGTTGGAGTCGTTGAGGTGTTGGAGTCGGTGAGGCATTGGAGTCGGTGAGGCATTGGAGTCAGTGAGGCGTTGGAGTCGGTGAGGCGTTGGATTCGGTGAGACGTAGGAGTCGGTGAGGCGTTGGATTCGGTGAGGCGTTGGAGTCGGTGAGGCCTTGTATTCGGTGAGGTGTTGGAGTCGGTGAGGCGTTGGAGTCAGTGAGGCTTTGGAGTCGGTGAGGCGTTGGAATTGGTGAAGAGTTGTAGTCGGTGAGGCGTTGGAGTCGGTGAGGTGTTGGAGTCGGTGAGGCATTGGAGTCGGTGAGGTGTTGGAGTCGGTGAGGCGATGGAGTCGGTGAGGTGTTGGAGTCAGTGAGGCGTTGGAGTCGGTGAGGCGTTGGAGTTGGTGAGGTGTTGGAGTCGGTGAGGTGGTGGAGTCGGTGAGGTATTGGAGTCGGTGAGGCGTTGGAGTCGGTGAGGTGTTGGAGTCGGTGAGGCGTTGGAGTCAGTGAGGCATTGGAGTCAGTGAGGCGTTGGAGTCGGTGAGGCGTTGGATTCGGTGAGAGGTAGGATTCGGTGAGGCGCTGGATTCGTGAGGTGTTGGAGTCAGTGAGGTGTTGGAGTTGGTGAGGCCTTGTATTCGGTGAGGTGTTGGAGTCGGTGAGGCGTTGGAGTCAGTGAGGTGTTGGAGTCAGTGAGATGTTGGAGTCGGTGAGGCATTGGAGTCGGTGAGGTGTTGGAGTTGGTGAGTTGTTGGAGTCAGTGAGGCGTTGGAGTCGGTGAGGCATTGGAGTCGGTGAGGTGTTGGAGTCAGTGAGTTGTTGGAGTCGGTGAGGCGATGGAGTCGGTGAGGTGTTGGAGTCGGTGAGCTGTTGGAGTCGGTGAGGCGTTGGAGTCGGTGAGGTGTTGGAGTCACTGAGGCGTTGGAATCGGTGAGGTGTTGGAGTCAGTGAGGTTTTGGAGTCGGTGAGGTGTTGGAGTCAGTGAGGCGTTGGAATCGGTGAGGCGTTGGAGTCGGTGAGGCGTTGGAGTCGGTGAGACGTTGGAGTCGGTGAGGTGTTGGAGTCGGTGAGGTGTTGGAGTCACTGAGGCGTTGGAGTCGGTGAGGCATTGGAGTCGGTGAGGCGTTGGAGTCAGTGAGGCGTTGGAGTCAGTGAGGCGTTGGAGTCGGTGAGGCGTTGGATTCGGTGAGACGTAGGAGTCGGTGAGGCGTTGGATTCGTGAGGCGTTGGAGTCGGTGAGGCCTTGTATTCGGTGAGGTGTTGTAGTCGGTGAGGCGTTGGAGTCGGTGAGGCATTGGAGTCGGTGAGGCCTTGCATTCGGTGAGGCATTGGAGTCGGTGAGGCATTGGAGTCAGTGAGGCTTTGGAGTCGGTGAGGCGTTGGAATTGGTGAAGCGTTGTAGTCGGTGAGGCGTTGGAGTCGGTGAGGTGTTGGAGTCAGTGAGGCGTTGGAGTCGGTGAGGCGTTGGAGTCGGTGAGGTGGTGGAGTCGGTGAGACGTAGGAGTCGGTGAGGCGTTGGAGTTGGTGAGGCATTGGAGTCGGTGAGGCGTTGGAGTCGGTGAGGCATTGGAATCGGTGAGGCGTTGGAGTCGGTGAGGCGTTGGATTCGGTGAGACGTAGGAGTCGGTGAGGCGTTGGATTCGTGAGGTGTTGGAGTCAGTGAGGCATTGGAGTCAGTGAGGCGTTGGAGTCGGTGAGGCGTTGGATTCGGTGAGACGTAGGAGTCGGTGAGGCGTTGGATTCGTGAGGTGCTGGAGTCAGTGAGGTGTTGGAGTTGGTGAGGCCTTGTATCCGGTGAGGTGTCGGAGTCGGTGAGGCGTTGGAGTCGGTGAGGTGGTGGAGTCGGTGAGACGTAGGAGTCGGTGAGGCGTTGGAGTCGGTGAGGCATTGGAGTCGGTGAGGCGTTGGAGTCGGTGAGGTGTTGGAGTCAGTGAGGTGTTGGAGTCGGTGAGTTGTAGGAGTCCGTGAGGTGTTGGAGTCGGTGAGGTGTTGGAGTCCGTGAGGTGTTGGAGTCAGTGAGGCATTGGAGTCGGTGTGATGTTGGAATCGGTGAGGTGTTGGAGTCGGTGAGGTGTTGGATTCGATGAGGTGTTGGAGTCAGTGTGGCATTGGAGTTGGTGAGACGTTGGAGTCGGTGCGGTGTTGGAGTCGGTGAGACGTTGGAGTCGGTGAGGTGTTGGAGTCGATGAGGCATTGGTGTCGTTGTGGCGTTGGAATCAGACAGATGTTGGAGTCAGTGAGGTGTTGGATTCGATGAGGTGTTGGAGTCGGTGTGGTGTTGGATTCGATGAGGTGTTGGAGTCAGTGAGGCGTTGGAATTGGTGAGGTGTTGGAGTCAGTGAGGTTTTGGAGTCGGTGAGGCGTAGGAATCGGTGAGGCATTGGAGTCAGTGAGGCGTTAGAGTCGGTGAGACGTTGGAGTCGGTGAGATGTTGGAGTCGGTGAGGTGTTGGAGTCGTTGAGGTGTTGGAGTCGGTGAGGCATTGGAGTCGGTGAGGCGTTGGAGTCAGTGAGGCATTGGAGTCAGTGAGGCGTTGGAGTCGGTGAGGCGTTGGATTCGGTGAGACGTAGGAGTCGGTGAGGCGTTGGATTCGGTGAGGCATTGGAGTCGGTGAGGCCTTGTATTCGGTGAGGTGTTGGAGTCGGTGAGGCGTTGGAGTCGGTGAGGCATTGGAGTCGGTGAGGCCTTGTATTCGGTGAGGCATTGGAGTCGGTGAGGCATTGGAGTCAGTGAGGCTTTGGAGTCGGTGTGGCGTTGGATTCGATGTGGTGTTGGAGTCACTGAGGCGTTGGAATCGGTGAGGTGTTGGAGTCAGTGAGGTTTTGGAGTCGGTGAGGTGTTGGAGTCGGAGAGGCGTTGGAATCGGTGAGGCGTTGAAGTCGGTGAGGCGTTGGAGTCACTGAGGCGTTGGAGTCGGTGAGGCATTGGAGTCTGTGAGGCGTTGGAGTCAGTGAGGCATTGGAGTCAGTGAGGCGTTGGAGTCGGTGAGGCGTTGGATTCGGTGAGACGTAGGAGTCGGTGAGGCGTTGGATTCGTGAGGTGTTGGAGTCAGTGAGGTGTTGGAGTCGGTGAGGCGTTGGAGTCGGTGAGGCATTGGAGTCGGTGAGGCATTGGAGTCAGTGAGGCATTGGAGTCAGTGAGGCTTTGGAGTCGGTGAGGCGTTGGAATTGGTGAAGAGTTGTAGTCGGTGAGGCGTTGGAGTCGGTGAGGTGTTGGAGTCGGTGAGGCATTGGAGTCGGTGAGGTGTTGGAGTCGGTGAGGCGATGGAGTCGGTGAGGTGTTGGAGTCAGTGAGGCGTTGGAGTCGGTGAGGCGTTGGAGTTGGTGAGGTGTTGGAGTCGGTGAGGTGGTGGAGTCGGTGAGGCATTGGAGTCGGTGAGGCGTTGGAGTCGGTGAGGTGTTGGAGTCGGTGAGGCGTTGGAGTCAGTGAGGTGTTGGAGTCAGTGAGATGTTGGAGTCGGTGAGGCATTGGAGTCGGTGAGGTGTTGGAGTTGGTGAGTTGTTGGAGTCAGTGAGGCGTTGGAGTCGGTGAGGCATTGGAGTCTGTGAGGTGTTGGAGTCAGTGAGTTGTTGGAGACGGTGAGGTGGTGGAATCAGTGAGGCGTTGGAGTCGGTGAGGCGTTGGAGTCGGTGAGGCATTGGAGTCGGTGAGGCGTTGGAGTCGGTGAGGCATTGGAATCGGTGAGGCGTTGGAGTCGGTGAGGCGTTGGATTCGTTGAGACGTAGGAGTCGGTGAGGCGTTGGATTCGTGAGGTGTTGGAGTCAGTGAGGCATTGGAGTCAGTGAGGTATTGGAGTCAGTGAGGCGTTGGAGTCGGTGAGGCGTTGGAGTCGGTGAGCTGTTGGAGTCGGTGAGGCGTTGGAGTCGGTGTGGCGTTGGATTCGATGTGGTGTTGGAGTCACTGAGGCGTTGGATTCATGAGGTGCTGGAGTCAGTGAGGTGTTGGAGTTGGTGAGGCCTTGTATCCGGTGAGGTGTCGGAGTCGGTGAGGCGTTGGAGTCGGTGAGGTGGTGGAGTCGGTGAGACGTAGGAGTCGGTGAGGCGTTGGAGTCGGTGAGGCATTGGAGTCGGTGAGGCGTTGGAGTCGGTGAGGTGTTGGAGTCAGTGAGGTGTTGGAGTCGGTGAGGTGTTGGAGTCCGTGAGGTGTTGGAGTCGGTGAGGTGTTGGAGTCCGTGAGGTGTTGGAGTCAGTGAGGCATTGGAGTCGGTGAGATGTTGGAATCGGTGAGGTGTTGGAGTCGGTGAGGTGTTGGATTCGATGAGGTGTTGGAGTCAGTGTGGCATTGGAGTTGGTGAGACGTTGGAGTCGGTGCGGTGTTGGAGTCGGTGAGACGTTGGAGTCGGTGAGGTGTTGGAGTCGATTAGGCATTGGTGTCGTTGTGGCGTTGGAATCAGACAGATGTTGGAGTCAGTGAGGTGTTGGATTCGATGAGGTGTTGGAGTCGGTGTGGTGTTGGATTCGATGAGGTGTTGGAGTCAGTGAGGCGTTGGAATTGGTGAGGTGTTGGAGTCAGTGAGGTTTTGGAGTCGGTGAGGCGTAGGAATCGGTGAGGCATTGGAGTCAGTGAGGCGTTAGAGTCGGTGAGACGTTGGAGTCGGTGAGATGTTGGAGTCGGTGAGGTGTTGGAGTCGTTGAGGTGTTGGAGTCGGTGAGGCATTGGAGTCGGTGAGGCATTGGAGTCAGTGAGGCGTTGGAGTCGGTGAGGCGTTGGATTCGGTGAGACGTAGGAGTCGGTAAGGCGTTGGATTCGGTGAGGCGTTGGAGTCGGTGAGGCCTTGTATTCGGTGAGGTGTTGGAGTCGGTGAGGCGTTGGAGTCAGTGAGGCTTTGGAGTCGGTGAGGCGTTGGAATTGGTGAAGAGTTGTAGTCGGTGAGGCGTTGGAGTCGGTGAGGTGTTGGAGTCGGTGAGGCATTGGAGTCGGTGAGGTGTTGGAGTCGGTGAGGCGATGGAGTCGGTGAGGTGTTGGAGTCAGTGAGGCGTTGGAGTCGGTGAGGCGTTGGAGTTGGTGAGGTGTTGGAGTCGGTGAGGTGGTGGAGTCGGTGAGGTATTGGAGTCGGTGAGGCGTTGGAGTCGGTGAGGTGTTGGAGTCGGTGAGGCGTTGGAGTCAGTGAGGCATTGGAGTCAGTGAGGCGTTGGAGTCGGTGAGGCGTTGGATTCGGTGAGAGGTAGGATTCGGTGAGGCGCTGGATTCGTGAGGTGTTGGAGTCAGTGAGGTGTTGGAGTTGGTGAGGCCTTGTATTCGGTGAGGTGTTGGAGTCGGTGAGGCGTTGGAGTCAGTGAGGTGTTGGAGTCAGTGAGATGTTGGAGTCGGTGAGGCATTGGAGTCGGTGAGGTGTTGGAGTTGGTGAGTTGTTGGAGTCAGTGAGGCGTTGGAGTCGGTGAGGCATTGGAGTCGGTGAGGTGTTGGAGTCAGTGAGTTGTTGGAGACGGTGAGGTGGTGGAATCAGTGAGGCGTTGGAGTCGGTGAGGCGTTGGAGTCGGTGAGGCATTGGAGTCGGTGAGGCGTTGGAGTCGGTGAGGCATTGGAATCGGTGAGGCGTTGGAGTCGGTGAGGCGTTGGATTCGTTGAGACGTTGGAGTCGGTGTGGCGTTGGATTCGATGTGGTGTTGGAGTCACTGAGGCGTTGGATTCGTGAGGTGCTGGAGTCAGTGAGGTGTTGGAGTTGGTGAGGCCTTGTATCCGGTGAGGTGTCGGAGTCGGTGAGGCGTTGGAGTCGGTGAGGTGGTGGAGTCGGTGAGACGTAGGAGTCGGTGAGGCGTTGGAGTCGGTGAGGCATTGGAGTCGGTGAGGCGTTGGAGTCGGTGAGGTGTTGGAGTCAGTGAGGTGTTGGAGTCGGTGAGGTGTTGGAGTCCGTGAGGTGTTGGAGTCGGTGAGGTGTTGGAGTCCGTGAGTTGTTGGAGTCAGTGAGGCATTGGAGTCGGTGAGATGTTGGAATCGGTGAGGTGTTGGAGTCGGTGAGGTGTTGGATTCGATGAGGTGTTGGAGTCAGTGTGGCATTGGAGTTGGTGAGACGTTGGAGTCGGTGCGGTGTTGGAGTCGGTGAGACGTTGGAGTCGGTGAGGTGTTGGAGTCGATGAGGCATTGGTGTCGTTGTGGCGTTGGAATCAGACAGATGTTGGAGTCAGTGAGGTGTTGGATTCGATGAGGTGTTGGAGTCGGTGTGGTGTTGGATTCGATGAGGTGTTGGAGTCAGTGAGGCGTTGGAATTGGTGAGGTGTTGGAGTCAGTGAGGTTTTGGAGTCGGTGAGGCGTAGGAATCGGTGAGGCATTGGAGTCAGTGAGGCGTTAGAGTCGGTGAGACGTTGGAGTCGGTGAGATGTTGGAGTCGGTGAGGTGTTGGAGTCGTTGAGGTGTTGGAGTCGGTGAGGCATTGGAGTCGGTGAGGCGTTGGAGTCAGTGAGGCATTGGAGTCAGTGAGGCGTTGGAGTCGGTGTGGCGTTGGATTCGGTGAGACGTAGGAGTCGGTGAGGCGTTGGATTCGGTGAGGCGTTGGAGTCGGTGAGGCCTTGTATTCGGTGAGGTGTTGGAGTGGGTGAGGCGTTGGAGTCGGTGAGGCATTGGAGTCGGTGAGTCCTTGTATTCGGTGAGGCATTGGAGTCGGTGAGGCGTTGGAGTCGGTGAGGCGTTGGATTCGTTGAGACGTAGGAGTCGGTGAGGCGTTAGATTCGTGAGGTGTTGGAGTCAGTGAGGCATTGGCGTCAGTGAGGTATTGGAGTCAGTGAGGCGTTGGAGTCGGTGAGGCGTTGGAGTCGGTGAGCTGTTGGAGTCGGTGAGGCGTTGGAGTCGGTGTGGCGTTGGATTCGATGTGGTGTTGGAGTCACTGAGGCGTTGGATTCGTGAGGTGCTGGAGTCAGTGAGGTGTTGGAGTTGGTCAGGCCTTGTATCCGGTGAGGTGTCGGAGTCGGTGAGGCGTTGGAGTCGGTGAGGTGGTGGAGTCGGTGAGACGTAGGAGTCGGTGAGGCGTTGGAGTCGGTGAGGCATTGGAGTTGGTGAGACGTTGGAGTCGGTGCGGTGTTGGAGTCGGTGAGACGTTGGAGTCGGTGAGGTGTTGGAGTCGATGAGGCATTGGTGTCGTTGTGGCGTTGGAATCAGACAGATGTTGGAGTCAGTGAGGTGTTGGATTCGATGAGGCGTTGGAGTCGGTGAGACGTTGGAGTCGGTGAGGTGTTGGAGTCGGTGAGCTGTTGGAGTCGGTGAGGCGTTGGAGTCGGTGAGGTGTTGGAGTCACTGAGGCGTTGGAATCGGTGAGGTGTTGGAGTCAGTGAGGTTTTGGAGTCGGTGAGGTGTTGGAGTCAGTGAGGCGTTGGAATCGGTGAGGCGTTGGAGTCGGTGAGGCGTTGGAGTCGGTGAGACGTTGGAGTCGGTGAGGTGTTGGAGTCGGTGAGGTGTTGGAGTCACTGAGGCGTTGGAGTCGGTGAGGCATTGGAGTCGGTGAGGCGTTGGAGTCAGTGAGGCGTTGGAGTCAGTGAGGCGTTGGAGTCGGTGAGGCGTTGGATTCGGTGAGACGTAGGAGTCGGTGAGGCGTTGGATTCGTGAGGCGTTGGAGTCGGTGAGGCCTTGTATTCGGTGAGGTGTTGTAGTCGGTGAGGCGTTGGAGTCGGTGAGGCATTGGAGTCGGTGAGGCCTTGCATTCGGTGAGGCATTGGAGTCGGTGAGGCATTGGAGTCAGTGAGGCTTTGGAGTCGGTGAGGCGTTGGAATTGGTGAAGCGTTGTAGTCGGTGAGGCGTTGGAGTCGGTGAGGTGTTGGAGTCAGTGAGGCGTTGGAGTCGGTGAGGCGTTGGAGTCGGTGAGGTGGTGGAGTCGGTGAGACGTAGGAGTCGGTGAGGCGTTGGAGTTGGTGAGGCATTGGAGTCGGTGAGGCGTTGGAGTCGGTGAGGCATTGGAATCGGTGAGGCGTTGGAGTCGGTGAGGCGTTGGATTCGGTGAGACGTAGGAGTCGGTGAGGCGTTGGATTCGTGAGGTGTTGGAGTCAGTGAGGCATTGGAGTCAGTGAGGCGTTGGAGTCGGTGAGGCGTTGGATTCGGTGAGACGTAGGAGTCGGTGAGGCGTTGGATTCGTGAGGTGCTGGAGTCAGTGAGGTGTTGGAGTTGGTGAGGCCTTGTATCCGGTGAGGTGTCGGAGTCGGTGAGGCGTTGGAGTCGGTGAGGTGTTGGAGTCAGTGAGGTGTTGGAGTCGGTGAGTTGTAGGAGTCCGTGAGGTGTTGGAGTCGGTGAGGTGTTGGAGTCCGTGAGGTGTTGGAGTCAGTGAGGCATTGGAGTCGGTGAGATGTTGGAATCGGTGAGGTGTTGGAGTCGGTGAGGTGTTGGATTCGATGAGGTGTTGGAGTCAGTGTGGCATTGGAGTTGGTGAGACGTTGGAGTCGGTGCGGTGTTGGAGTCGGTGAGACGTTGGAGTCGGTGAGGTGTTGGAGTCGATGAGGCATTGGTGTCGTTGTGGCGTTGGAATCAGACAGATGTTGGAGTCAGTGAGGTGTTGGATTCGATGAGGTGTTGGAGTCGGTGTGGTGTTGGATTCGATGAGGTGTTGGAGTCAGTGAGGCGTTGGAATTGGTGAGGTGTTGGAGTCAGTGAGGTTTTGGAGTCGGTGAGGCGTAGGAATCGGTGAGGCATTGGAGTCAGTGAGGCGTTAGAGTCGGTGAGACGTTGGAGTCGGTGAGATGTTGGAGTCGGTGAGGTGTTGGAGTCGTTGAGGTGTTGGAGTCGGTGAGGCATTGGAGTCGGTGAGGCGTTGGAGTCAGTGAGGCATTGGAGTCAGTGAGGCGTTGGAGTCGGTGAGGCGTTGGATTCGGTGAGACGTAGGAGTCGGTGAGGCGTTGGATTCGGTGAGGCATTGGAGTCGGTGAGGCCTTGTATTCGGTGAGGTGTTGGAGTCGGTGAGGCGTTGGAGTCGGTGAGGCATTGGAGTCGGTGAGGCCTTGTATTCGGTGAGGCATTGGAGTCGGTGAGGCATTGGAGTCAGTGAGGCTTTGGAGTCGGTGTGGCGTTGGATTCGATGTGGTGTTGGAGTCACTGAGGCGTTGGAATCGGTGAGGTGTTGGAGTCAGTGAGGTTTTGGAGTCGGTGAGGTGTTGGAGTCGGAGAGGCGTTGGAATCGGTGAGGCGTTGAAGTCGGTGAGGCGTTGGAGTCACTGAGGCGTTGGAGTCGGTGAGGCATTGGAGTCTGTGAGGCGTTGGAGTCAGTGAGGCATTGGAGTCAGTGAGGCGTTGGAGTCGGTGAGGCGTTGGATTCGGTGAGACGTAGGAGTCGGTGAGGCGTTGGATTCGTGAGGTGTTGGAGTCAGTGAGGTGTTGGAGTCGGTGAGGCGTTGGAGTCGGTGAGGCATTGGAGTCGGTGAGGCATTGGAGTCAGTGAGGCATTGGAGTCAGTGAGGCTTTGGAGTCGGTGAGGCGTTGGAATTGGTGAAGAGTTGTAGTCGGTGAGGCGTTGGAGTCGGTGAGGTGTTGGAGTCGGTGAGGCATTGGAGTCGGTGAGGTGTTGGAGTCGGTGAGGCGATGGAGTCGGTGAGGTGTTGGAGTCAGTGAGGCGTTGGAGTCGGTGAGGCGTTGGAGTTGGTGAGGTGTTGGAGTCGGTGAGGTGGTGGAGTCGGTGAGGCATTGGAGTCGGTGAGGCGTTGGAGTCGGTGAGGTGTTGGAGTCGGTGAGGCGTTGGAGTCAGTGAGGTGTTGGAGTCAGTGAGATGTTGGAGTCGGTGAGGCATTGGAGTCGGTGAGGTGTTGGAGTTGGTGAGTTGTTGGAGTCAGTGAGGCGTTGGAGTCGGTGAGGCATTGGAGTCTGTGAGGTGTTGGAGTCAGTGAGTTGTTGGAGACGGTGAGGTGGTGGAATCAGTGAGGCGTTGGAGTCGGTGAGGCGTTGGAGTCGGTGAGGCATTGGAGTCGGTGAGGCGTTGGAGTCGGTGAGGCATTGGAATCGGTGAGGCGTTGGAGTCGGTGAGGCGTTGGATTCGTTGAGACGTAGGAGTCGGTGAGGCGTTGGATTCGTGAGGTGTTGGAGTCAGTGAGGCATTGGAGTCAGTGAGGTATTGGAGTCAGTGAGGCGTTGGAGTCGGTGAGGCGTTGGAGTCGGTGAGCTGTTGGAGTCGGTGAGGCGTTGGAGTCGGTGTGGCGTTGGATTCGATGTGGTGTTGGAGTCACTGAGGCGTTGGATTCATGAGGTGCTGGAGTCAGTGAGGTGTTGGAGTTGGTGAGGCCTTGTATCCGGTGAGGTGTCGGAGTCGGTGAGGCGTTGGAGTCGGTGAGGTGGTGGAGTCGGTGAGACGTAGGAGTCGGTGAGGCGTTGGAGTCGGTGAGGCATTGGAGTCGGTGAGGCGTTGGAGTCGGTGAGGTGTTGGAGTCAGTGAGGTGTTGGAGTCGGTGAGGTGTTGGAGTCCGTGAGGTGTTGGAGTCGGTGAGGTGTTGGAGTCCGTGAGGTGTTGGAGTCAGTGAGGCATTGGAGTCGGTGAGATGTTGGAATCGGTGAGGTGTTGGAGTCGGTGAGGTGTTGGATTCGATGAGGTGTTGGAGTCAGTGTGGCATTGGAGTTGGTGAGACGTTGGAGTCGGTGCGGTGTTGGAGTCGGTGAGACGTTGGAGTCGGTGAGGTGTTGGAGTCGATTAGGCATTGGTGTCGTTGTGGCGTTGGAATCAGACAGATGTTGGAGTCAGTGAGGTGTTGGATTCGATGAGGTGTTGGAGTCGGTGTGGTGTCGGATTCGATGAGGTGTTGGAGTCAGTGAGGCGTTGGAATTGGTGAGGTGTTGGAGTCAGTGAGGTTTTGGAGTCGGTGAGGCGTAGGAATCGGTGAGGCATTGGAGTCAGTGAGGCGTTAGAGTCGGTGAGACGTTGGAGTCGGTGAGATGTTGGAGTCGGTGAGGTGTTGGAGTCGTTGAGGTGTTGGAGTCGGTGAGGCATTGGAGTCGGTGAGGCATTGGAGTCAGTGAGGCATTGGAGTCAGTGAGGCGTTGGAGTCGGTGAGGCGTTGGATTCGGTGAGACGTAGGAGTCGGTGAGGCGTTGGATTCGGTGAGGCGTTGGAGTCGGTGAGGCCTTGTATTCGGTGAGGTGTTGGAGTCGGTGAGGCGTTGGAGTCAGTGAGGCTTTGGAGTCGGTGAGGCGTTGGAATTGGTGAAGAGTTGTAGTCGGTGAGGCGTTGGAGTCGGTGAGGTGTTGGAGTCGGTGAGGCATTGGAGTCGGTGAGGTGTTGGAGTCGGTGAGGCGATGGAGTCGGTGAGGTGTTGGAGTCAGTGAGGCGTTGGAGTCGGTGAGGCGTTGGAGTTGGTGAGGTGTTGGAGTCGGTGAGGTGGTGGAGTCGGTGAGGTATTGGAGTCGGTGAGGCGTTGGAGTCGGTGAGGTGTTGGAGTCGGTGAGGCGTTGGAGTCAGTGAGGCATTGGAGTCAGTGAGGCGTTGGAGTCGGTGAGGCGTTGGATTCGGTGAGAGGTAGGATTCGGTGAGGCGCTGGATTCGTGAGGTGTTGGAGTCAGTGAGGTGTTGGAGTTGGTGAGGCCTTGTATTCGGTGAGGTGTTGGAGTCGGTGAGGCGTTGGAGTCAGTGAGGTGTTGGAGTCAGTGAGATGTTGGAGTCGGTGAGGCATTGGAGTCGGTGAGGTGTTGGAGTTGGTGAGTTGTTGGAGTCGGTGAGGCGTTGGAGTCGGTGAGGCATTGGAGTCGGTGAGGCGTTGGAGTCGGTGAGGCATTGGAATCGGTGAGGCGTTGGAGTCGGTGAGGCGTTGGATTCGTTGAGACGTTGGAGTCGGTGTGGCGTTGGATTCGATGTGGTGTTGGAGTCACTGAGGCTTTGGATTCGTGATGTGCTGGAGTCAGTGAGGTGTTGGAGTTGGTGAGGCCTTGTATCCGGTGAGGTGTCGGAGTCGGTGAGGCGTTGGAGTCGGTGAGGTGGTGGAGTCGGTGAGACGTAGGAGTCGGTGAGGCGTTGGAGTCGGTGAGGCATTGGAGTCGGTGAGGCGTTGGAGTCGGTGAGGTGTTGGAGTCAGTGAGGTGTTGGAGTCTGTGAGGTGTTGGAGTCCGTGAGGTGTTGGAGTCGGTGAGGTGTTGGAGTCCGTGAGGTGTTGGAGTCAGTGAGGCATTGGAGTCGGTGAGATGTTGGAATCGGTGAGGTGTTGGAGTCGGTGAGGTGTTGGATTCGATGAGGTGTTGGAGTCAGTGTGGCATTGGAGTTGGTGAGACGTTGGAGTCGGTGCGGTGTTGGAGTCGGTGAGACGTTGGAGTCGGTGAGGTGTTGGAGTCGATGAGGCATTGCTGTCGTTGTGGCGTTGGAATCAGACAGATGTTGGAGTCAGTGAGGTGTTGGATTCGATGAGGTGTTGGAGTCGGTGTGGTGTTGGATTCGATGAGGTGTTGGAGTCAGTGAGGCGTTGGAATTGGTGAGGTGTTGGAGTCAGTGAGGTTTTGGAGTCGGTGAGGCGTAGGAATCGGTGAGGCATTGGAGTCAGTGAGGCGTTAGAGTCGGTGAGACGTTGGAGTCGGTGAGATGTTGGAGTCGGTGAGGTGTTGGAGTCGTTGAGGTGTTGGAGTCGGTGAGGCATTGGAGTCGGTGAGGCGTTGGAGTCAGTGAGGCATTGGAGTCAGTGAGGCGTTGGAGTCGGTGTGGCGTTGGATTCGGTGAGACGTAGGAGTCGGTGAGGCGTTGGATTCGGTGAGGCGTTGGAGTCGGTGAGGCCTTGTATTCGGTGAGGTGTTGGAGTGGGTGAGGCGTTGGAGTCGGTGAGGCATTGGAGTCGGTGAGGCCTTGTATTCGGTGAGGCATTGGAGTCGGTGAGGCATTGGAGTCAGTGAGGCTTTGGAGTCGGTGTGGCGTTGGATTCGATGTGGTGTTGGAGTCACTGAGGCGTTGGAATCGGTGAGGTGTTGGAGTCAGTGAGGTTTTGGAGTCGGTGAGGTGTTGGAGTCGGTGAGGCGTTGGAATGGGTGAGGCGTTGAAGTCGGTGAGGCGTTGGAGTCACTGAGGCGATGGAGTCGGTGAGGCATTGGAGTCGGTGAGGCGTTGGAGTCAGTGAGGCATTGGAGTCAGTGAGGCGTTGGAGTCGGTGAGGCGTTGGATTCGGTGAGACGTAGGAGTCGGTGAGGCGTTGGATTCGTGAGGTGTTGGAGTCAGTGAGGTGTTGGAGTCGGTGAGGCGTTGGAGTCGGTGAGGCATTGGAGTCGGTGAGGCATTGGAGTCAGTGAGGCATTGGAGTCAGTGAGGCTTTGGAGTCGGTGAGGCGTTGGAATTGGTGAAGAGTTGTAGTCGGTGAGGCGTTGGAGTCGGTGAGGTGTTGGAGTCGGTGAGGCATTGGAGTCGGTGAGGTGTTGGAGTCGGTGAGGCGATGGAGTCGGTGAGGTGTTGGAGTCAGTGAGGCGTTGGAGTCGGTGAGGCGTTGGAGTTGGTGAGGTGTTGGAGTCGGTGAGGTGGTGGAGTCGGTGAGGCATTGGAGTCGGTGAGGTGTTGGAGTCGGTGAGGCGTTGGAGTCAGTGAGGCATTGGAGTCAGTGAGGCGTTGGAGTCGGTGAGGCGTTGGATTCGGTGAGACGTAGGAGTCGGTGAGGCGCTGGATTCGTGAGGTGTTGGAGTCAGTGAGGTGTTGGAGTTGGTGAGGCCTTGTATTCGGTGAGGTGTTGGAGTCGGTGAGGCGTTGGAGTCAGTGAGGTGTTGGAGTCAGTGAGATGTTGGAGTCGGTGAGGCATTGGAGTCGGTGAGGTGTTGGAGTTGGTGAGTTGTTGGAGTCAGTGAGGCGTTGGAGTCGGTGAGGCATTGGAGTCGGTGAGGTGTAGGAGTCAGTGAGTTGTTGGAGACGGTGAGGTGGTGGAATCAGTGAGGCGTTGGAGTCGGTGAGGCGTAGGAGTCGGTGAGGCATTGGAGTCGGTGAGGCGTTGGAGTCGGTGAGGTGTTGGAGTCAGTGAGGTGTTGGAGTCGGTGAGGTGTTGGAGTCCGTGAGGTGTTGGAGTCGGTGAGGTGTTGGAGTCCGTGAGGTGTTGGAATCGGTGAGGTGTTGGAGTCGGTGAGGTGTTGGATTCGATGAGGTGTTGGAGTCAGTGTGGCATTGGAGTTGGTGAGACGTTGGAGTCGGTGCGGTGTTGGAGTCGGTGAGACGTTGGAGTCGGTGAGGTGTTGGAGTCGATGAGGCATTGGTGTCGTTGTGGCGTTGGAATCAGACAGATATTGGAGTCAGTGAGGTGTTGGATTCGATGAGGTGTTGGAGTCGGTGTGGTGTTGGAGTCAGTGAGGCATTGGAGTCAGTGAGGCGTTGGAGTCGGTGAGGCGTTGGATTCGGTGAGACGTAGGAGTCGGTGAGGCGTTGGATTCGTGAGGTGTTGGAGTCAGTGAGGTGTTGGAGTCGGTGAGGCGTTGGAGTCGGTGAGGCATTGGAGTCGGTGAGGCATTGGAGTCAGTGAGGCATTGGATTCAGTGAGGCTTTGGAGTCGGTGAGGCGTTGGAATTGGTGAAGAGTTGTAGTCGGTGAGGCGTTGGAGTCGGTGAGGTGTTGGAGTCGGTGAGGCATTGGAGTCGGTGAGGTGTTGGAGTCGGTGAGGCGATGGAGTTGGTGAGGTGTTGGAGTCAGTGAGGCGTTGGAGTCGGTGAGGCTTTGGAGTTGGTGAGGTGTTGGAGTCGGTGAGGTGGTGGAGTCGGTGAGGCATTGGAGTCGGTGAGGCGTTGGAGTCGGTGAGGTGTTGGAGTCGGTGAGGCGTTGGAGTCAGTGAGGCATTGGAGTCAGTGAGGCGTTGGAGTCGGTGAGGCGTTGGATTCGGTGAGACGTAGGAGTCGGTGAGGCGCTGGATTCGTGAGGTGTTGGAGTCAGTGAGGTGTTGGAGTTGGTGAGGCCTTGTATTCGGTGAGGTGTTGGAGTCGGTGAGGCGTTGGAGTCAGTGAGGTGTTGGAGTCAGTGAGATGTTGGAGTCGGTGAGGCATTGGAGTCGGTGAGGTGTTGGAGTTGGTGAGTTGTTGGAGTCAGTGAGGCGTTGGAGTCGGTGAGGCATTGGAGTCGGTGAGGTGTAGGAGTCAGTGAGTTGTTGGAGACGGTGAGGTGGTGGAATCAGTGAGGCGTTGGAGTCGGTGAGGCGTAGGAGTCGGTGAGGCATTGGAGTCGGTGAGGCGTTGGAGTCGGTGAGGTGTTGGAGTCAGTGAGGTGTTGGATTCGGTGAGGTGTTGGAGTCCGTGAGGTGTTGGAGTCGGTGAGGTGTTGGAGTCCGTGAGGTGTTGGAGTCAGTGAGGCATTGGAGTCGGTGAGATGTTGGAATCGGTGAGGTGTTGGAGTCGGTGAGGTGTTGGATTCGATGAGGTGTTGGAGTCAGTGTGGCATTGGAGTTGGTGAGACGTTGGAGTCGGTGCGGTGTTGGAGTCGGTGAGACGTTGGAGTCGGTGAGGTGTTGGAGTCGATGAGGCATTGGTGTCGTTGTGGCGTTGGAATCAGACAGATATTGGAGTCAGTGAGGTGTTGGATTCGATGAGGTGTTGGAGTCGGTGTGGTGTTGGATTCGATGAGGTGTTGGAGTCAGTGAGGCGTTGGAATTGGTGAGGTGTTGGAGTCAGTGAGGTTTTGGAGTCGGTGAGGCGTAGGAATCGGTGAGGCATTGGAGTCAGTGAGGCGTTAGAGTCGGTGAGACGTTGGAGTCGGTGAGATGTTGGAGTCGGTGAGGTGTTGGAGTCGTTGAGGTGTTGGAGTCGGTGAGGCATTGGAGTCGGTGAGGCGTTGGAGTCAGTGAGGCATTGGAGTCAGTGAGGCGTTGGAGTCGGTGAGGCGTTGGATTCGGTGAGACGTAGGAGTCGGTGAGGCGTTGGATTCGGTGAGGCGTTGGAGTCGGTGAGGCCTTGTATTCGGTGAGGTGTTGGAGTCGGTGAGGCGTTGGGGTCAGTGAGGTGTTGGAGTCGGTGAGGCATTGGAGTCGGTGAGGTGTTGGAGTCGGTGAGGCGATGGAGTCGGTGAGGTGTTGGAGTCAGTGAGGCGTTGGAGTCGGTGAGGCGTTGGAGTTGGTGAGGTGTTGGAGTCGGTGAGGTGGTGGAGTCGGTGAGGCATTGGAGTCGGTGAGGCGTTGGAGTCGGTGAGGTGTTGGAGTCGGTGAGGCGTTGGAGTCAGTGAGGCATTGGAGTCAGTGAGGCGTTGGAGTCGGTGAGGCGTTGGATTCGGTGAGACGTAGGAGTCGGTGAGGCGCTGGATTCGTGAGGTGTTGGAGTCAGTGAGGTGTTGGAGTTGGTGAGGCCTTGTATTCGGTGAGGTGTTGGAGTCGGTGAGGCGTTGGAGTCAGTGAGGTGTTGGAGTCAGTGAGATGTTGGAGTCGGTGAGGCATTGGAGTCGGTGAGGTGTTGGAGTTGGTGAGTTGTTGGAGTCAGTGAGGCGTTGGAGTCGGTGAGGCATTGGAGTCGGTGAGGTGTTGGAGTCAGTGAGTTGTTGGAGACGGTGAGGTGGTGGAATCAGTGAGGCGTTGGAGTCGGTGAGGCGTTGGAGTCGGTGAGGCATTGGAGTCGGTGAGGCGTTGGAGTCGGTGAGGCATTGGAATCGGTGAGGCGTTGGAGTCGGTGAGGCGTTGGATTCGTTGAGACGTAGGAGTCGGTGTGGCGTTGGATTCGTGAGGTGCTGGAGTCAGTGAGGTGTTGGAGTTGGTGAGGCCTTGTATCCGGTGAGGTGTCGGAGTCGGTGAGGCGTTGGAGTCGGTGAGGTGGTGGAGTCGGTGAGACGTAGGAGTCGGTGAGGCGTTGGAGTCGGTGAGGCATTGGAGTCGGTGAGGCGTTGGAGTCGGTGAGGTGTTGGAGTCAGTGAGGTGTTGGAGTCGGTGAGGTGTTGGAGTCCGTGAGGTGTTGGAGTCGGTGAGGTGTTGGAGTCCGTGAGGTGTTGGAGTCAGTGAGGCATTGGAGTCGGTGAGATGTTGGAATCAGTGAGGTGTTGTAGTCGGTGAGGTGTTGGATTCGATGAGGTGTTGGAGTCAGTGTGGCATTGGAGTTGGTGAGACGTTGGAGTCGGTGAGGCATTGGAATTGGTGAAGAGTTGTAGTCGGTGAGGCGTTGGAGTCGGTGAGGTGTTGGAGTCGGTGAGGCATTGGAGTCGGTGAGGTGTTGGAGTCGGTGAGGCGATGGAGTCGGTGAGGTGTTGGAGTCAGTGAGGCGTTGGAGTCGGTGAGGCGTTGGAGTTGGTGAGGTGTTGGAGTCGGTGAGGTGGTGGAGTCGGTGAGGTATTGGAGTCGGTGAGGCGTTGGAGTCGGTGAGGTGTTGGAGTCGGTGAGGTGTTGGAGTCCGTGAGGTGTTGGAGTCAGTGAGGCATTGGAGTCGGTGAGATGTTGGAATCGGTGAGGTGTTGGAGTCGGTGAGGTGTTGGATTCGATGAGGTGTTGGAGTCAGTGCGGCATTGGAGTTGGTGAGACGTTGGAGTCGGTGAGGCGTTGGAATTGGTGAAGAGTTGTAGTCGGTGAGGCGTTGGAGTCGGTGAGGTGTTGGAGTCGGTGAGGCATTGGAGTCGGTGAGGTGTTGGAGTCGGTGAGGCGATGGAGTCGGTGAGGTGTTGGAGTCACTGAGGCGTTGGAGTCGGTGAGGCGTTGGAGTTGGTGAGGTGTTGGAGTCGGTGAGGTGGTGGAGTCGGTGAGGCATTGGAGTCGGTGAGGCGTTGGAGTCGGTGAGGTGTTGGAGTCGGTGAGGCGTTGGAGTCAGTGAGGCATTGGAGTCAGTGAGGCGTTGGAGTCGGTGAGGCGTTGGATTCGGTGAGACGTAGGAGTCGGTGAGGCGCTGGATTCGTGAGGTGTTGGAGCCAGTGAGGTGTTGGAGTTGGTGAGGCCTTGTATTCGGTGAGGTGTTGGAGTCGGTGAGGCGTTGGAGTCAGTGAGGTGTTGGAGTCAGTGAGATGTTTGAGTCGGTGAGGCATTGGAGTCGGTGAGGTGTTGGAGTTGGTCAGTTGTTGGAGTCAGTGAGGCGTTGCAGTCGGTGAGGCATTGGAGTCGGTGAGGTGTAGGAGTCAGTGAGTTGTTGGAGACGGTGAGGTGGTGGAATCAGTGAGGCGTTGGAGTCGGTGAGGCGTTGGAGTCGGTGAGGCATTGGAGTCGGTGAGGCGTTGGAGTCGGTGAGGCATTGGAATCGGTGAGGCGTTGGAGTCGGTGAGGCGTTGGATTCGTTGAGACGTAGGAGTCGGTGAGGCGTTGGATTCGTGAGGTGTTGGAGTCAGTGAGGCATTGGAGTCAGTGAGGTATTGGAGTCAGTGAGGCGTTGGAGTCGGTGAGGCGTTGGAGTCGGTGAGCTGTTGGAGTCGGTGAGGCGTTGGAGTCGGTGTGGCGTTGGATTCGATGTGGTGTTGGAGTCACTGAGGCGTTGGAATCGGTGAGGTGTTGGAGTCAGTGAGGTTTTGGAGTCGGTGAGGTGTTGGAGTCGGTGAGGTGTTGGAGTCGGTGAGGCATTGGAGTCGGTGAGGTGTTGGAGTCGGTGAGGCGATGGAGTCGGTGAGGTGTTGGAGTCAGTGAGGCGTTGGAGTCGGTGAGGCGTTGGAGTTGGTGAGGTGTTGGAGTCGGTGAGGTGGTGGAGTCGGTGAGGTATTGGAGTCGGTGAGGCGTTGGAGTCGGTGAGGTGTTGGAGTCGGTGAGGTGTTGGAGTCCGTGAGGTGTTGGAGTCAGTGAGGCATTGGAGTCGGTGAGATGTTGGAATCGGTGAGGTGTTGGAGTCGGTGAGGTGTTGGATTCGATGAGGTGTTGGAGTCAGTGCGGCATTGGAGTTGGTGAGACGTTGGAGTCGGTGAGGCGTTGGAATTGGTGAAGAGTTGTAGTCGGTGAGGCGTTGGAGTCGGTGAGGTGTTGGAGTCGGTGAGGCATTGGAGTCGGTGAGGTGTTGGAGTCGGTGAGGCGATGGAGTCGGTGAGGTGTTGGAGTCACTGAGGCGTTGGAGTCGGTGAGGCGTTGGAGTTGGTGAGGTGTTGGAGTCGGTGAGGTGGTGGAGTCGGTGAGGCATTGGAGTCGGTGAGGCGTTGGAGTCGGTGAGGTGTTGGAGTCGGTGAGGCGTTGGAGTCAGTGAGGCATTGGAGTCAGTGAGGCGTTGGAGTCGGTGAGGCGTTGGATTCGGTGAGACGTAGGAGTCGGTGAGGCGCTGGATTCGTGAGGTGTTGGAGTCAGTGAGGTGTTGGAGTTGGTGAGGCCTTGTATTCGGTGAGGTGTTGGAGTCGGTGAGGCGTTGGAGTCAGTGAGGTGTTGGAGTCAGTGAGATGTTTGAGTCGGTGAGGCATTGGAGTCGGTGAGGTGTTGGAGTTGGTCAGTTGTTGGAGTCAGTGAGGCGTTGCAGTCGGTGAGGCATTGGAGTCGGTGAGGTGTAGGAGTCAGTGAGTTGTTGGAGACGGTGAGGTGGTGGAATCAGTGAGGCGTTGGAGTCGGTGAGGCGTTGGAGTCGGTGAGGCATTGGAGTCGGTGAGGCGTTGGAGTCAGTGAGGCATTGGAGTCAGTGAGGCGTTGGAGTCGGTGAGTCGTTGGATTCGGTGAGACGTAGGAGTCGGTGAGGCGCTGGATTCGTGAGGTGTTGGAGTCAGTGAGGTGTTGGAGTTGGTGAGGCCTTGTATTCGGTGAGGTGTTGGAGTCGGTGAGGCGTTGGAGTCAGTGAGGTGTTGGAGTCAGTGAGATGTTGGAGTCGGTGAGGCATTGGAGTCGGTGAGGTGTTGGAGTTGGTGAGTTGTTGGAGTCAGTGAGGCGTTGGAGTCGGTGAGGCATTGGAGTCGGTGAGGTGTTGGAGTCAGTGAGTTGTTGGAGTCGGTGAGGTGGTGGAATCAGTGAGGCGTTGGAGTCGGTGAGTTATTGGTGTCGGTGAGGCATTGGAGTCGGTGAGGTGTTGGAGTCAGTGAGGTGTTGGAGTCGGTGAGGCATTGGAGTCGGTGAGGTGTTGTAGTCGGTGAGGTGTTGGACTCAGTGAGGTGTTGGAGTCTGTGAGGCATTGTAGTCGGTGAGGTGTTGGAGTCAGTGAGTTGTTGGAGTCGGTGAGGCGTTGGAGTCTGTGAGGCATTGGAGTCGGTGAGGCATTGGAGTCGGTGAGGCGTTGGAGTCGGTGAGGCATTGGAATCGGTGAGGCGTTGGAGTCGGTGAGGCGTTGGATTCGTTGAGACGTAGGAGTCGGTGAGGCGTTGGATTCGTGAGGTGTTGGAGTCAGTGAGGCATTGGAGTCAGTGAGGCATTGGAGTCAGTGAGGCGTTGGAGTCGGTGAGGCGTTGGATTCGGTGAGACGTAGGAGTCGGTGAGGCGTTGGATTCGTGAGGTACTGGAGTCAGTGAGGTGTTGGAGTTGGTGAGGCCTTGTATTCGGTGAGGTGTCGGAGTCGGTAAGGCGTTGGAGTCGGTGAGGTGTTGGAGTCCGTGAGGTGTTGGAGTCAGTGAGGCGTTGGAGTCGGTGAGATGTTGGAATCGGTGAGGTGTTGGAGTCGGTGAGGTGTTGGATTCGATGAGGTGTTGGAGTCGGTGAGGTGTTGCATTCGTGAGGTGTTGGAGTCGGTGAGATGTTGGAGTTGGTGAGACGTTGGAGTCGGTGCGGTGTTGGAGTCGGTGAGACGTTGGAGTCGGTGAGGTGTTGGAGTCGATGAGGCATTGGTGTCGTTGTGGCGTTGGAATCAGACAGATGTTGGAGTCAGTGAGGTGTTGGATTCGATGAGGCGTTGGAGTCGGTGTGGTGTTGGATTCGATGAGGTGTTGGAGTCAGTGAGGCGTTGGAATCGGTGAGGTGTTGGAGTCAGTGAGGTTTTGGAGTCGGTGAGGCTTTGAAATCGGTGAGGCATTGGAGTCAGTGAGGCGTTGGAGTCGGTGAGACGTTGGAGTCGGTGAGATGTTGGAGTCGGTGAGGTGTTGGAGTCGTTGAGGTGTTGGAGTCGGTGAGGCATTGGAGTCGGTGTGGCGTTGGATTCAATGAGGTGTTGGAGTCACTGAGGCGTTGGAATCGGTGAGGTGTTGGAGTCAGTGAGGTTTTGGAGTCGGTGAGACTTTGGAGTCGGTGAGGTGTTGGAGTCGGTGAGGTGTTGGAGTCACTGAGGCGTTGGAGTCGGTGAGGCATTGGAGTCGGTGAGGTGTTGGAGTCAGTGAGGCGTTGGAATCGGTGAGGCGTTGGAGTCGGTGAGGCGTTGGAGTCGGTGAGACGTTGGAGTCGGTGAGGTGTTGGAGTCGGTGAGGTGTTGGAGTCACTGAGGCGTTGGAGTCGGTGAGGCATTGGAGTCGGTGAGACGTAGGAGTCGGTGAGGCGTTGGATTCGTGAGGCGTTGGATTCGGTGAGGCATTGGAGTCGGTGAGGCATTGGAGTCAGTGAGGCTTTGGAGTCGGTGAGGCGTTGGAATTGGTGAAGCGTTGTAGTCGGTGAGGCGTTGGAGTCGGTGAGGTGTTGGAGTCAGTGAGGCGTTGGAGTCGGTGAGGCGTTGGAGTCGGAGAGGTGGTGGAGTCGGTGAGACGTAGGAGTCGGTGAGGCGTTGGAGTCGATGAGGCATTGGAGTCGGTGAGGCGTTGGAGTCGGTGAGGCATTGGAATCGGTGAGGCGTTGGAGTCGGTGAGGCGTTGGATTCGGTGAGACGTAGGAGTCGGTGAGGCGTTGGATTCGTGAGGTGTTGGAGTCAGGGTGGCATTGGAGTAAGTGAGGCATTGGAGTCAGTGAGGCGTTGGAGTCGGTGAGGCGTTGGATTCGGTGAGACGTAGGAGTCGGTGAGGCGTTGGATTCGTGAGGTGCTGGAGTCAGTGAGGTGTTGGAGTTGGTGAGGCCTTGTATTCGGTGAGGTGTCGGAGTCGGTGAGGCGTTGGAGTCGTTGAGGTGGTGGAGTCGGTGAGACGTAGGATTCGGTGAGGCCTTGGAGTCGGTGAGGCATTGGAGTCGGTGAGCCGTTGGAGTCGGTGAGGTGTTGGAGTCAGTGAGGTGTTGGAGTCGGTGAGGTGTTGGAGTCGGTGAGGTGTTGGAGTCGGTGAGGTGTTGGAGTCCGTGAGGTGTTGGAATCAGTGAGGCGTTGGAGTCGGTGAGGCATTGGTGTCGGTGAAGCATTGGAGTCGGTGAGGTGTTGGAGTCAGTGAGGTGTTGGAGTCGGTGAGGCGTTGGAGTCAGTGAGGCATTGGAGTCAGTGAGGCGTTGGAGTCGGTGAGGCGTTGGATTCGGTGAGACGTAGGAGTCGGTGAGGCGTTGGATTCGGTGAGGCGTTGGAGTCGGAGAGGCCTTGTATTCGGTGAGGTGTTGGAGTCGGTGAGGCGTTGGGGTCAGTGAGGTGTTGGAGTCGGTGAGGCATTGGAGTCGGTGAGGTGTTGGAGTCGGTGAGGCGATGGAGTCGGTGAGGTGTTGGAGTCAGTGAGGCGTTGGAGTCGGTGAGGCGTTGGAGTTGGTGAGGTGTTGGAGTCGGTGAGGTGGTGGAGTCGGTGAGGCATTGGAGTCGGTGAGGCGTTGGAGTCGGTGAGGTGTTGGAGTCGGTGAGGCGTTGGAGTCAGTGAGGCATTGGAGTCAGAGAGGCGTTGGAGTCGGTGAGGCGTTGGATTCGGTGAGACGTAGGAGTCGGTGAGGCGCTGGATTCGTGAGGTGTTGGAGTCAGTGAGGTGTTGGAGTTGGTGAGGCCTTGTATTCGGTGAGGTGTTGGAGTCGGTGAGGCGTTGGAGTCAGTGAGGTGTTGGAGTCAGTGAGATGTTGGAGTCGGTGAGGCATTGGAGTCGGTGAGGTGTTGGAGTTGGTGAGTTGTTGGAGTCAGTGAGGCGTTGGAGTCGGTGAGGCATTGGAGTCGGTGAGGTGTTGGAGTCAGTGAGTTGTTGGAGACGGTGAGGTGGTGGAATCAGTGAGGCGTTGGAGTCGGTGAGGCGTTGGAGTCGGTGAGGCATTGGAGTCGGTGAGGCGTTGGAGTCGGTGAGGCATTGGAATCGGTGAGGCGTTGGAGTCGGTGAGGCGTTGGATTCGTTGAGACGTAGGAGTCGGTGTGGCGTTGGATTCGATGTGGTGTTGGAGTCACTGAGGCGTTGGATTCGTGAGGTGCTGGAGTCAGTGAGGTGTTGGAGTTGGTGAGGCCTTGTATCCGGTGAGGTGTCGGAGTCGGTGAGGCGTTGGAGTCGGTGAGGTGGTGGAGTCGGTGAGACGTAGGAGTCGGTGAGGCGTTGGAGTCGGTGAGGCATTGGAGTCGGTGAGGCGTTGGAGTCGGTGAGGTGTTGGAGTCAGTGAGGTGTTGGAGTCGGAGAGGTGTTGGAGTCCGTGAGGTGTTGGAGTCGGTGAGGTGTTGGAGTCCGTGAGGTGTTGGAGTCAGTGAGGCATTGGAGTCGGTGAGATGTTGGAATCGGTGAGGTGTTGGAGTCGGTGAGGTGTTGGATTCGATGAGGTGTTGGAGTCAGTGTGGCATTGGAGTTGGTGAGACGTTGGAGTCGGTGAGGCATTGGAATTGGTGAAGAGTTGTAGTCGGTGAGGCGTTGGAGTCGGTGAGGTGTTGGAGTCGGTGAGGCATTGGAGTCGGTGAGGTGTTGGAGTCGGTGAGGCGATGGAGTCGGTGAGGTGTTGGAGTCAGTGAGGCGTTGGAGTCGGTGAGGCGTTGGAGTTGGTGAGGTGTTGGAGTCGGTGAGGTGGTGGAGTCGGTGAGGTATTGGAGTCGGTGAGGCGTTGGAGTCGGTGAGGTGTTGGAGTCGGTGAGGTGTTGGAGTCCGTGAGGTGTTGGAGTCAGTGAGGCATTGGAGTCGGTGAGATGTTGGAATCGGTGAGGTGTTGGAGTCGGTGAGGTGTTGGATTCGATGAGGTGTTGGAGTCAGTGCGGCATTGGAGTTGGTGAGACGTTGGAGTCGGTGAGGCGTTGGAATTGGTGAAGAGTTGTAGTCGGTGAGGCGTTGGAGTCGGTGAGGTGTTGGAGTCGGTGAGGCATTGGAGTCGGTGAGGTGTTGGAGTCGGTGAGGCGATGGAGTCGGTGAGGTGTTGGAGTCACTGAGGCGTTGGAGTCGGTGAGGCGTTGGAGTTGGTGAGGTGTTGGAGTCGGTGAGGTGGTGGAGTCGGTGAGGCATTGGAGTCGGTGAGGCGTTGGAGTCGGTGAGGTGTTGGAGTCGGTGAGGCGTTGGAGTCAGTGAGGCATTGGAGTCAGTGAGGCGTTGGAGTCGGTGAGGCGTTGGATTCGGTGAGACGTAGGAGTCGGTGAGGCGCTGGATTCGTGAGGTGTTGGAGTCAGTGAGGTGTTGGAGTTGGTGAGGCCTTGTATTCGGTGAGGTGTTGGAGTCGGTGAGGCGTTGGAGTCAGTGAGGTGTTGGAGTCAGTGAGATGTTTGAGTCGGTGAGGCATTGGAGTCGGTGAGGTGTTGGAGTTGGTGAGTTGTTGGAGTCAGTGAGGCGTTGCAGTCGGTGAGGCATTGGAGTCGGTGAGGTGTAGGAGTCAGTGAGTTGTTGGAGACGGTGAGGTGGTGGAATCAGTGAGGCGTTGGAGTCGGTGAGGCGTTGGAGTCGGTGAGGCATTGGAGTCGGTGAGGCGTTGGAGTCGGTGAGGCATTGGAATCGGTGAGGCGTTGGAGTCGGTGAGGCGTTGGATTCGTTGAGACGTAGGAGTCGGTGAGGCGTTGGATTCGTGAGGTGTTGGAGTCAGTGAGGCATTGGAGTCTGTGAGGTATTGGAGTCAGTGAGGCGTTGGAGTCGGTGAGGCGTTGGAGTCGGTGAGCTGTTGGAGTCGGTGAGGCGTTGGAGTCGGTGTGGCGTTGGATTCGATGTGGTGTTGGAGTCACTGAGGCGTTGGAATCGGTGAGGTGTTGGAGTCAGTGAGGTTTTGGAGTCGGTGAGGTGTTGGAGTCGGTGAGGCGTTGGAATCGGTGAGGCGTTGAAGTCGGTGAGGCGTTGGAGTCACTGAGTCGTTGGAGTCGGTGAGGCATTGGAGTCGGTGAGGCGTTGGAGTCAGTGAGGCATTGGAGTCAGTGAGGCGTTGGAGTCGGTGAGTCGTTGGATTCGGTGAGACGTAGGAGTCGGTGAGGCGCTGGATTCGTGAGGTGTTGGAGTCAGTGAGGTGTTGGAGTTGGTGAGGCCTTGTATTCGGTGAGGTGTTGGAGTCGGTGAGGCGTTGGAGTCAGTGAGGTGTTGGAGTCAGTGAGATGTTGGAGTCGGTGAGGCATTGGAGTCCGTGAGGTGTTGGAGTTGGTGAGTTGTTGGAGTCAGTGAGGCGTTGGAGTCGGTGAGGCATTGGAGTCGGTGAGGTGTTGGAGTCAGTGAGTTGTTGGAGTCGGTGAGGTGGTGGAATCAGTGAGGCGTTGGAGTCGGTGAGGCATTGGTGTCGGTGAGGCATTGGAGTCGGTGAGGTGTTGGAGTCGGTGAGGTGTTGGACTCAGTGAGGTGTTGGAGTCTGTGAGGCATTGTAGTCGGTGAGGTGTTGGAGTCAGTGAGTTGTTGGAGTCGGTGAGGCGTTGGAGTCTGTGAGGCATTGGAGTCGGTGAGGCATTGGAGTCGGTGAGGCGTTGGAGTCGGTGAGGCATTGGAATCGGTGAGGCGTTGGAGTCGGTGAGGCGTTGGATTCGTTGAGACGTAGGAGTCGGTGAGGCGTTGGATTCGTGAGGTGTTGGAGTCAGTGAGGCATTGGAGTCAGTGAGGCATTGGAGTCAGTGAGGCGTTGGAGTCGGTGAGGCGTTGGATTCGGTGAGACGTAGGAGTCGGTGAGGCGTTGGATTCGTGAGGTACTGGAGTCAGTGAGGTGTTGGAGTTGGTGAGGCCTTGTATTCGGTGAGGTGTCGGAGTCGGTAAGGCGTTGGAGTCGGTGAGGTGTTGGAGTCCGTGAGGTGTTGGAGTCAGTGAGGCGTTGGAGTCGGTGAGATGTTGGAATCGGTGAGGTGTTGGAGTCGGTGAGGTGTTGGATTCGATGAGGTGTTGGAGTCAGTGTGGCATTGGAGTTGGTGAGGCGTTGGAGTCGGTGAGGCATTGGAGTCGGTGAGGCGTTGGAGTCAGTGAGGCATTGGAGTCAGTGAGGCGTTGGAGTCGGTGAGTCGTTGGATTCGGTGAGACGTAGGAGTCGGTGAGGCGCTGGATTCGTGAGGTGTTGGAGTCAGTGAGGTGTTGGAGTTGGTGAGGCCTTGTATTCGGTGAGGTGTTGGAGTCGGTGAGGCGTTGGAGTCAGTGAGGTGTTGGAGTCAGTGAGATGTTGGAGTCGGTGAGGCATTGGAGTCCGTGAGGTGTTGGAGTTGGTGAGTTGTTGGAGTCAGTGAGGCGTTGGAGTCGGTGAGGCATTGGAGTCGGTGAGGTGTTGGAGTCAGTGAGTTGTTGGAGTCGGTGAGGTGGTGGAATCAGTGAGGCGTTGGAGTCGGTGAGGCATTGGTGTCGGTGAGGCATTGGAGTCGGTGAGGTGTTGGAGTCAGTGAGGTGTTGGAGTCAGTGAGGCATTGGAGTCGGTGAGGTGTTGGAGTCGGTGAGGTGTTGGACTCAGTGAGGTGTTGGAGTCTGTGAGGCATTGTAGTCGGTGAGGTGTTGGAGTCAGTGAGTTGTTGGAGTCGGTGAGGCGTTGGAGTCTGTGAGGCATTGGAGTCGGTGAGGCATTGGAGTCGGTGAGGCGTTGGAGTCGGTGAGGCATTGGAATCGGTGAGGCGTTGGAGTCGGTGAGGCGTTGGATTCGTTGAGACGTAGGAGTCGGTGAGGCGTTGGATTCGTGAGGTGTTGGAGTCAGTGAGGCATTGGAGTCAGTGAGGCATTGGAGTCAGTGAGGCGTTGGAGTCGGTGAGGCGTTGGATTCGGTGAGACGTAGGAGTCGGTGAGGCGTTGGATTCGTGAGGTACTGGAGTCAGTGAGGTGTTGGAGTTGGTGAGGCCTTGTATTCGGTGAGGTGTCGGAGTCGGTAAGGCGTTGGAGTCGGTGAGGTGTTGGAGTCCGTGAGGTGTTGGAGTCAGTGAGGCGTTGGAGTCGGTGAGATGTTGGAATCGGTGAGGTGTTGGAGTCGGTGAGGTGTTGGATTCGATGAGGTGTTGGAGTCAGTGTGGCATTGGAGTTGGTGAGACGTTGGAGTCGGTGCGGTGTTGGAGTCGGTGAGACGTTGGAGTCGGTGAGGTGTTGGAGTCGATGAGGCATTGGTGTCGTTGTGGCGTTGGAATCAGACAGATGTTGGAGTCAGTGAGGTGTTGGATTCGATGAGGCGTTGGAGTCGGTGTGGTGTTGGATTCGATGAGGTGTTGGAGTCAGTGAGGCGTTGGAATCGGTGAGGTGTTGGAGTCAGTGAGGTTTTGGAGTCGGTGAGGCTTTGAAATCGGTGAGGCATTGGAGTCAGTGAGGCGTTGGAGTCGGTGAGACGTTGGAGTCGGTGAGATGTTGGAGTCGGTGAGGTGTTGGAGTCGTTGAGGTGTTGGAGTCGGTGAGGCATTGGAGTCGGTGTGGCGTTGGATTCAATGAGGTGTTGGAGTCACTGAGGCGTTGGAATCGGTGAGGTGTTGGAGTCAGTGAGGTTTTGGAGTCGGTGAGACTTTGGAGTCGGTGAGGTGTTGGAGTCGGTGAGGTGTTGGAGTCACTGAGGCGTTGGAGTCGGTGAGGCATTGGAGTCGGTGAGGTGTTGGAGTCAGTGAGGCGTTGGAATCGGTGAGGCGTTGGAGTCGGTGAGGCGTTGGAGTCGGTGAGACGTTGGAGTCGGTGAGGTGTTGGAGTCGGTGAGGTGTTGGAGTCACTGAGGCGTTGGAGTCGGTGAGGCATTGGAGTCGGTGAGACGTAGGAGTCGGTGAGGCGTTGGATTCGTGAGGCGTTGGATTCGGTGAGGCATTGGAGTCGGTGAGGCATTGGAGTCAGTGAGGCTTTGGAGTCGGTGAGGCGTTGGAATTGGTGAAGCGTTGTAGTCGGTGAGGCGTTGGAGTCGGTGAGGTGTTGGAGTCAGTGAGGCGTTGGAGTCGGTGAGGCGTTGGAGTCGGAGAGGTGGTGGAGTCGGTGAGACGTAGGAGTCGGTGAGGCGTTGGAGTCGATGAGGCATTGGAGTCGGTGAGGCGTTGGAGTCGGTGAGGCATTGGAATCGGTGAGGCGTTGGAGTCGGTGAGGCGTTGGATTCGGTGAGACGTAGGAGTCGGTGAGGCGTTGGATTCGTGAGGTGTTGGAGTCAGGGTGGCATTGGAGTAAGTGAGGCATTGGAGTCAGTGAGGCGTTGGAGTCGGTGAGGCGTTGGATTCGGTGAGACGTAGGAGTCGGTGAGGCGTTGGATTCGTGAGGTGCTGGAGTCAGTGAGGTGTTGGAGTTGGTGAGGCCTTGTATTCGGTGAGGTGTCGGAGTCGGTGAGGCGTTGGAGTCGTTGAGGTGGTGGAGTCGGTGAGACGTAGGATTCGGTGAGGCCTTGGAGTCGGTGAGGCATTGGAGTCGGTGAGCCGTTGGAGTCGGTGAGGTGTTGGAGTCAGTGAGGTGTTGGAGTCGGTGAGGTGTTGGAGTCGGTGAGGTGTTGGAGTCGGTGAGGTGTTGGAGTCCGTGAGGTGTTGGAATCAGTGAGGCGTTGGAGTCGGTGAGGCATTGGTGTCGGTGAGGCATTGGAGTCGGTGAGGTGTTGGAGTCAGTGAGGTGTTGGAGTCGGTGAGGCATTGGAGTCGGTGAGGCATTGGAGTCGGTGAGGTGTTGGAGTCGGTGAGGTGTTGGACTCAGTGAGGTGTTGGAGTCTGTGAGGCATTGTAGTCGGTGAGGTGTTGGAGTCAGTGAGTTGTTGGAGTCGGTGAGGCGTTGGAGTCTGTGAGGCATTGGAGTCGGTGAGGCATTGGAGTCGGTGAGGCGTTGGAGTCGGTGAGGCATTGGAATCGGTGAGGCGTTGGAGTCGGTGAGGCGTTGGATTCGTTGAGACGTAGGAGTCGGTGAGGCGTTGGATTCGTGAGGTGTTGGAGTCAGTGAGGCATTGGAGTCAGTGAGGCATTGGAGTCAGTGAGGCGTTGAAGTCGGTGAGGCGTTGGATTCGGTGAGACGTAGGAGTCGGTGAGGCGTTGGATTCGTGAGGTACTGGAGTCAGTGAGGTGTTGGAGTTGGTGAGGCCTTGTATTCGGTGAGGTGTCGGAGTCGGTAAGGCGTTGGAGTCGGTGAGGTGGTGGAGTCGGTGAGACGTAGGAGTCGGTGAGGCGTTGGAGTCAGTGAGGCATTGGAGTCGGTGAGGCGTTGGAGTCGGTGAGGTGTTGGAGTCAGTGAGGTGTTGGAGTCGGTGAGGTGTTGGAGTCCGTGAGGTGTTGGAGTCGGTGAGGTGTTGGAGTCCGTGAGGTGTTGGAGTCAGTGAGGCGTTGGAGTCGGTGAGATGTTGGAATCGGTGAGGTGTTGGAGTCGGTGAGGTGTTGGATTCGATGAGGTGGTTGGAGTCAGTGTGGCATTGGAGTTGGTGAGACGTTGGAGTCGGTGCGGTGTTGGAGTCGGTGAGACGTTGGAGTCGGTGAGGTGTTGGAGTCGATGAGGCATTGGTGTCGTTGTGGCGTTGGAATCAGACAGATGTTGGAGTCAGTGAGGTGTTGGATTCGATGAGGCGTTGGAGTCGGTGTGGTGTTGGATTCGATGAGGTGTTGGAGTTAGTGAGGCGTTGGAATCGGTGAGGTGTTGGAGTCAGTGAGGTTTTGGAGTCGGTGAGGCTTTGGAATCGGTGAGGCATTGGAGTCAGTGAGGCGTTGGAGTCGGTGAGACGTTGGAGTCGGTGAGATGTTGGAGTCGGTGAGGTGTTGGAGTCGTTGAGGTGTTGGAGTCGGTGAGGCATTGGAGTCGGTGTGGCGTTGGATTCAATGAGGTGTTGGAGTCACTGAGGCGTTGGAATCGGTGAGGTGTTGGAGTCAGTGAGGTTTTGGAGTCGGTGAGACTTTGGAGTCGGTGAGGTGTTGGAGTCGGTGAGGTGTTGGAGTCACTGAGGCGTTGGAGTCGGTGAGGCATTGGAGTCGGTGAGGTGTTGGAGTCAGTGAGGCGTTGGAATCGGTGAGGCGTTGGAGTCGGTGAGGCGTTGGAGTCGGTGAGACGTTGGAGTCGGTGAGGTGTTGGAGTCGGTGAGGTGTTGGAGTCACTGAGGCGTTGGAGTCGGTGAGGCATTGGAGTCGGTGAGACGTAGGAGTCGGTGAGGCGTTGGATTCGTGAGGCGTTGGATTCGGTGAGGCATTGGAGTCGGTGAGGCATTGGAGTCAGTGAGGCTTTGGAGTCGGTGAGGCGTTGGAATTGGTGAAGCGTTGTAGTCGGTGAGGCGTTGGAGTCGGTGAGGTGTTGGAGTCAGTGAGGCGTTGGAGTCGGTGAGGCGTTGGAGTCGGAGAGGTGGTGGAGTCGGTGAGACGTAGGAGTCGGTGAGGCGTTGGAGTCGATGAGGCATTGGAGTCGGTGAGGCGTTGGAGTCGGTGAGGCATTGGAATCGGTGAGGCGTTGGAGTCGGTGAGGCGTTGGATTCGGTGAGACGTAGGAGTCGGTGAGGCGTTGGATTCGTGAGGTGTTGGAGTCAGGGTGGCATTGGAGTAAGTGAGGCATTGGAGTCAGTGAGGCGTTGGAGTCGGTGAGGCGTTGGATTCGGTGAGACGTAGGAGTCGGTGAGGCGTTGGATTCGTGAGGTGCTGGAGTCAGTGAGGTGTTGGAGTTGGTGAGGCCTTGTATTCGGTGAGGTGTCGGAGTCGGTGAGGCGTTGGAGTCGTTGAGGTGGTGGAGTCGGTGAGACGTAGGATTCGGTGAGGCCTTGGAGTCGGTGAGGCATTGGAGTCGGTGAGCCGTTGGAGTCGGTGAGGTGTTGGAGTCAGTGAGGTGTTGGAGTCGGTGAGGTGTTGGAGTCGGTGAGGTGTTGGAGTCGGTGAGGTGTTGGAGTCCGTGAGGTGTTGGAGTCAGTGAGGCGTTGGAGTCGGTGAGATGTTGGAATCGGTGAGGTGTTGGAGTCGGTGAGGTGTTGGAGTCGGTGAGGTGTTGGATTCGATGAGGTGTTGGAGTCAGTGTGGCATTGGAGTTGGTGAGACGTTGGAGTCGGTGCAGTGTTGGAGTCGGTGAGACGTTGGAGTCGGTGAGGGGTTGGAGTCGATGAGGCATTGGTGTCGTTGTGGCGTTGGAATCAGACAGATGTTGGAGTCAGTGAGGTGTTTGATTCGATGAGGCGTTGGAGTCGGTGTGGTGTTGGATTCGATGAGGTGTTGGAGTCAGTGAGGCGTTGGAATCGGTGAGGTGTTGGAGTCAGTGAGGTTTTGGAGTCGGTGAGGCGTTGGAATCGGTGAGGCATTGGAGTCAGTGAGGCGTTGGAGTCGGTGAGACGTTGGAGTCGGTGAGATGTTGGAGTCGGTGAGGTGTTGGAGTCGTTGAGGTGTTGGAGTCGGTGAGGCATTGGAGTCGGTGTGGCGTTGGATTCAATGAGGTGTTGGAGTCACTGAGGCGTTGGAATCGGTGAGGTGTTGGAGTCAGTGAGGTTTTGCAGTCGGTGAGACGTTGGAGTCGGTGAGGTGTTGGAGTCGGTGAGGTGTTGGCGTCACTGAGGCGTTGGAGTCAGTGAGGCATTGGAGTCAGTGAGGCGTTGGAGTCGGTGAGGCGTTGGATTCGGTGAGACGTAGGAGTCGGTGAGGCGTTGGATTCGGTGAGGCGTTGGAGTCGGTGAGGCCTTGTATTCGGTGAGGTGTTGGAGTCGGTGAGGCGTTGGAGTCGGTGAGGCATTGGAGTCAGTGAGGCCTTGTATTCGGTGAGACATTGGAGTCGGTGAAGCATTGGAGTCAGTGAGGCTTTGGAGTCGGTGAGACGTTGGAGTCAGTGAGGTGTTGGAGTCGGTGAGCTGTTGGAGTCGGTGAGGCGTTGGAGTCGGTGTGGCGTTGGATTCGATGTGGTGTTGGAGTCACTGAGGCGTTGGAATCGGTGAGGTGTTGGAGTCAGTGAGGTTTTGGAGTCGGTGAGGTGTTGGAGTCGGTCAGGCGTTGGAATCGGTGAGGCGTTGAAGTCGGTGAGGCGTTGGAGTCACTGAGGCGTTGGAGTCGGTGAGGCATTGGAGTCGGTGAGGCGTTGGAGTCAGTGAGGCATTGGAGTCGGTGAGTCGTTGGATTCGGTGAGACGTAGGAGTCGGTGAGGCGTTGGATTCGTGAGGTGTTGGAGTCAGTGAGGTGTTGGAGTCGGTGAGGCGTTGGAGTCGGTGAGGCATTGGAGTCGGTGAGGCATTGGATTCGTTGAGACGTAGGAGTCGGTGAGGCGTTGGATTCGTGAGGTGTTGGAGTCAGTGAGGCATTGGAGTCAGTGAGGCATTGGAGTCGGTGAGGCGTTGGAGTCAGTGAGGCATTGGAGTCGGTGAGGCGTTGGAGTCGGTGAGGCGTTGGATTCGGTGAGACGTAGGAGTCGGTGAGGCGTTGGATTCGTGAGGTGTTGGAGTCAGTGAGGTGTTGGAGTCGGTGAGGCGTTGGAGTCGGTGAGGCATTGGAGTCGGTGAGGCATTGGAGTCAGTGAGGCATTGGAGTCAGTGAGGCTTTGGAGTCGGTGAGGCGTTGGAATTGGTGAAGCGTTGTAGTCGGTGAGGCGTTGGAGTCGGTGAGGTGTTGGAGTCGGTGAGGCATTGGAGTCGGTGAGGTGTTGGAGTCGGTGAGGCGATGGAGTCGGTGAGGTGTTGGAGTCAGTGAGGCGTTGGAGTCGGTGAGGCGTTGGAGTTGGTGAGGTGTTGGAGTCGGTGAGGTGGTGGAGTCGGTGAGGCATTGGAGTCGGTGAGGCGTTGGAGTCGGTGAGGTGTTGGAGTCGGTGAGGCGTTGGAGTCAGTGAGGCATTGGAGTCAGTGAGGCGTTGGAGTCGGTGAGGCGTTGGATTCGGTGAGACGTAGGAGTCGGTGAGGCGCTGGATTCGTGAGGTGTTGGAGTCAGTGAGGTGTTGGAGTTGGTGAGTTGTTGGAGTCAGTGAGGCGTTGGTGTCGGTGAGGCATTGGAGTCGGTGAGGTGTTGGAGTCAGTGAGATGTTGGAGTCGGTGAGGTGGTGGAATCAGTGAGACGTTGGAGTCGGTGAGGCATTGGTGTCGGTGAGGCATTGGAGTCGGTGAGGCATTGGAGTCGTTGAGGTGGTGGAGTCGGTGAGACGTAGGATTCGGTGAGGCCTTGGAGTCGGTGAGGCATTGGAGTCGGTGAGCCGTTGGAGTCGGTGAGGTGTTGGAGTCAGTGAGGTGTTGGAGTCGGTGAGGTGTTGGAGTCGGTGAGGTGTTGGAGTCGGTGAGGTGTTGGAGTCCGTGAGGTGTTGGAGTCAGTGAGGCGTTGGAGTCGGTGAGATGTTGGAATCGGTGAGGTGTTGGAGTCGGTGAGGTGTTGGAGTCGGTGAGGTGTTGGATTCGATGAGGTGTTGGAGTCAGTGTGGCATTGGAGTTGGTGAGACGTTGGAGTCGGTGCAGTGTTGGAGTCGGTGAGACGTTGGAGTCGGTGAGGGGTTGGAGTCGATGAGGCATTGGTGTCGTTGTGGCGTTGGAATCAGACAGATGTTGGAGTCAGTGAGGTGTTTGATTCGATGAGGCGTTGGAGTCGGTGTGGTGTTGGATTCGATGAGGTGTTGGAGTCAGTGAGGCGTTGGAATCGGTGAGGTGTTGGAGTCAGTGAGGTTTTGGAGTCGGTGAGGCGTTGGAATCGGTGAGGCATTGGAGTCAGTGAGGCGTTGGAGTCGGTGAGACGTTGGAGTCGGTGAGATGTTGGAGTCGGTGAGGTGTTGGAGTCGTTGAGGTGTTGGAGTCGGTGAGGCATTGGAGTCGGTGTGGCGTTGGATTCAATGAGGTGTTGGAGTCACTGAGGCGTTGGAATCGGTGAGGTGTTGGAGTCAGTGAGGTTTTGCAGTCGGTGAGACGTTGGAGTCGGTGAGGTGTTGGAGTCGGTGAGGTGTTGGCGTCACTGAGGCGTTGGAGTCAGTGAGGCATTGGAGTCAGTGAGGCGTTGGAGTCGGTGAGGCGTTGGATTCGGTGAGACGTAGGAGTCGGTGAGGCGTTGGATTCGGTGAGGCGTTGGAGTCGGTGAGGCCTTGTATTCGGTGAGGTGTTGGAGTCGGTGAGGCGTTGGAGTCGGTGAGGCATTGGAGTCAGTGAGGCCTTGTATTCGGTGAGACATTGGAGTCGGTGAAGCATTGGAGTCAGTGAGGCTTTGGAGTCGGTGAGACGTTGGAGTCAGTGAGGTGTTGGAGTCGGTGAGCTGTTGGAGTCGGTGAGGCGTTGGAGTCGGTGTGGCGTTGGATTCGATGTGGTGTTGGAGTCACTGAGGCGTTGGAATCGGTGAGGTGTTGGAGTCAGTGAGGTTTTGGAGTCGGTGAGGTGTTGGAGTCGGTCAGGCGTTGGAATCGGTGAGGCGTTGAAGTCGGTGAGGCGTTGGAGTCACTGAGGCGTTGGAGTCGGTGAGGCATTGGAGTCGGTGAGGCGTTGGAGTCAGTGAGGCATTGGAGTCGGTGAGTCGTTGGATTCGGTGAGACGTAGGAGTCGGTGAGGCGTTGGATTCGTGAGGTGTTGGAGTCAGTGAGGTGTTGGAGTCGGTGAGGCGTTGGAGTCGGTGAGGCATTGGAGTCGGTGAGGCATTGGATTCGTTGAGACGTAGGAGTCGGTGAGGCGTTGGATTCGTGAGGTGTTGGAGTCAGTGAGGCATTGGAGTCAGTGAGGCATTGGAGTCGGTGAGGCGTTGGAGTCAGTGAGGCATTGGAGTCGGTGAGGCGTTGGAGTCGGTGAGGCGTTGGATTCGGTGAGACGTAGGAGTCGGTGAGGCGTTGGATTCGTGAGGTGTTGGAGTCAGTGAGGTGTTGGAGTCGGTGAGGCGTTGGAGTCGGTGAGGCATTGGAGTCGGTGAGGCATTGGAGTCAGTGAGGCATTGGAGTCAGTGAGGCTTTGGAGTCGGTGAGGCGTTGGAATTGGTGAAGCGTTGTAGTCGGTGAGGCGTTGGAGTCGGTGAGGTGTTGGAGTCGGTGAGGCATTGGAGTCGGTGAGGTGTTGGAGTCGGTGAGGCGATGGAGTCGGTGAGGTGTTGGAGTCAGTGAGGCGTTGGAGTCGGTGAGGCGTTGGAGTTGGTGAGGTGTTGGAGTCGGTGAGGTGGTGGAGTCGGTGAGGCATTGGAGTCGGTGAGGCGTTGGAGTCGGTGAGGTGTTGGAGTCGGTGAGGCGTTGGAGTCAGTGAGGCATTGGAGTCAGTGAGGCGTTGGAGTCGGTGAGGCGTTGGATTCGGTGAGACGTAGGAGTCGGTGAGGCGCTGGATTCGTGAGGTGTTGGAGTCAGTGAGGTGTTGGAGTTGGTGAGTTGTTGGAGTCAGTGAGGCGTTGGTGTCGGTGAGGCATTGGAGTCGGTGAGGTGTTGGAGTCAGTGAGATGTTGGAGTCGGTGAGCTGGTGGAATCAGTGAGACGTTGGAGTCGGTGAGGCATTGGTGTCGGTGAGGCATTGGAGTCGGTGAGGCATTGGAGTCGGTGAGGTGTTGGAGTCGGTGAGGTGTTGGACTCAGTGAGGTGTTGGAGTCTGTGAGGCATTGTAGTCGGTGAGGTGTTGGAGTCAGTGAGTTGTTGGAGTCGGTGAGGCGTTGGAGTCGGTGAGGCATTGGAGTCGGTGAGGCGTTGGAGTCGGTGAGGCATTGGAATCGGTGAGGCGTTGGAGTCGGTGAGGCGTTGGATTCGTTGAGACGTAGGAGTCGGTGAGGCGTTGGATTCGTGAGGTGTTGGAGTCAGTGAGGCATTGGAGTCAGTGAGGCATTGGAGTCAGTGAGGCGTTGGAGTCGGTGAGGCGTTGGATTCGGTGAGACGTAGGAGTCGGTGAGGCGTTGGATTCGTGAGGTACTGGAGTCAGTGAGGTGTTGGAGTTGGTGAGGCCTTGTATTCGGTGAGGTGTCGGAGTCGGTAAGGCGTTGGAGTCGGTGAGGTGGTGGAGTCGGTGAGACGTAGGAGTCGTTGAGGCGTTGGAGTCGGTGAGGCATTGGAGTCGGTGAGACGTAGGAGTCGGTGAGGCGTTGGATTCGTGAGGCGTTGGAGTCGGTGAGGCCTTGTATTCGGTGAGGTGTTGGAGTCGGTGTGGCGTTGGAGTCGGTGAGGCATTGGTGTCGGTGAGGCCTTGTATTCGGTGAGGCATTGGAGTCGGTGAAGCATTGGAGTCAGTGAGGCTTTGGAGTCGGTGAGGCGTTGGAATTGGTGAAGCGTTGTAGCCGGTGAGGCGTTGGAGTCGGTGAGGTGTTGGAGTCAGTGAGGCGTTGGAGTCGGTGAGGCGTTGGAGTCGGAGAGGTGGTGGAGTCGGTGAGACGTAGGAGTCGGTGAGGCGTTGGAGTCGGTGAGTCATTGGAGTCGGTGAGGCGTTGGAGTCGGTGAGGCATTGGAATCGGTGAGGCGTTGGAGTCGGTGAGGCGTTGGATTCGGTGAGACGTAGGAGTCGGTGAGGCGTTGGATTCGTGAGGTGTTGGAGTCAGTGAGGCATTGGAGTAAGTGTGGCATTGGAGTCAGTGAGGCGTTGGAGTCGGTGAGGCGTTGGATTCGGTGAGACGTAGGAGTCGGTGAGGCGTTGGATTCGTGAGGTGCTGGAGTCAGTGAGGTGTTGGATTTGTTGAGGCCTTGTATTCGGTGAGGTGTCGGAGTCGGTGAGGTGTTGGAGTCACTGAGGCGTTGGAGTCGGTGAGGCATTGGAGTCGGTGAGGTGTTGGAGTCAGTGAGGCGTTGGAATCGGTGAGGCGTTGGAGTCGGTGAGGCGTTGGAGTCGGTGAGACGTTGGAGTCGGTGAGGTGTTGGAGTCGGTGAGGCGTTGGAGTCACTGAGGCGTTGGAGTCGGTGAGGCATTGGAATCGGTGAGGCTTTGGAGTCGGTGAGGCGTTGGATTCGGTGAGACGTAGGAGTCGGTGAGGCATTGGTGTCGGTGAGGCATTGGAGACGGTGAGGTGTTGGAGTCAGTGAGGTGTTGGAGTCGGTGAGGCATTGGAGTCGGTGAGGCATTGGAGTCGGTGAGGTGTTGGAGTCGGTGAGGTGTTGGACTCAGTGAGGTGTTGGAGTCTGTGAGGCATTGTAGTCGGTGAGGTGTTGGAGTCAGTGAGTTGTTGGAGTCGGTGAGGCGTTGGAGTCGGTGAGGCATTGGAGTCGGTGAGGCGTTGGAGTCAGTGAGGCATTGGAATCGGTGAGGCGTTGGAGTCGGTGAGGCGTTGGATTCATTGAGACGTAGGAGTCGGTGAGGCGTTGGATTCGTGAGGTGTTGGAGTCAGTGAGGCATTGGAGTCAGTGAGGCATTGGAGTCAGTGAGGCGTTGGAGTCGGTGAGGCGTTGGATTCGGTGAGACGTAGGAGTCGGTGAGGCGTTGGATTCGTGAGGTACTGGAGTCAGTGAGGTGTTGGAGTTGGTGAGGCCTTGTATTCGGTGAGGTGTCGGAGTCGGTAAGGCGTTGGAGTCGGTGAGGTGGTGGAGTCGGTGAGACGTAGGAGTCGTTGAGGCGTTGGAGTCGGTGAGGCATTGGAGTCGGTGAGACGTAGGAGTCGGTGAGGCGTTGGATTCGTGAGGCGTTGGAGTCGGTGAGGCCTTGTATTCGGTGAGGTGTTGGAGTCGGTGTGGCGTTGGAATCGGTGAGGCATTGGTGTCGGTGAGGCCTTGTATTCGGTGAGGCATTGGAGTCGGTGAAGCATTGGAGTCAGTGAGGCTTTGGAGTCGGTGAGGCGTTGGAATTGGTGAAGCGTTGTAGCCGGTGAGGCGTTGGATTCGTGAGGTGCTGGAGTCAGTGAGGTGTTGGAGTTGGTGAGGCCTTGTATTCGGTGAGGTGTCGGAGTCGGTGAGGCGTTGGAGTCGTTGAGGTGGTGGAGTCGGTGAGACGTAGGATTCGGTGAGGCCTTGGAGTCGGTGAGGCATTGGAGTCGGTGAGCCGTTGGAGTCGGTGAGGTGTTGGAGTCAGTGAGGTGTTGGAGTCGGTGAGGTGTTGGAGTCGGTGAGGTGTTGGAGTCGGTGAGGTGTTGGAGTCCGTGAGGTGTTGGAGTCAGTGAGGCGTTGGAGTCGGTGAGATGTTGGAATCGGTGAGGTGTTGGAGTCGGTGAGGTGTTGGATTCGATGAGGTGTTGGAGTCAGTGTGGCATTGGAGTTGGTGAGACGTTGGAGTCGGTGCGGTGTTGGAGTCGGTGAGACGTTGGAGTCGGTGAGGGGTTGGAGTCGATGAGGCATTGGTGTCGTTGTGGCGTTGGAATCAGACAGATGTTGGAGTCAGTGAGGTGTTTGATTCGATGAGGCGTTGGAGTCGGTGTGGTGTTGGATTCGATGAGGTGTTGGAGTCAGTGAGGCGTTGGAATCGGTGAGGTGTTGGAGTCAGTGAGGTTTTGGAGTCGGTGAGGCGTTGGAATCGGTGAGGCATTGGAGTCAGTGAGGCGTTGGAGTCGGTGAGACGTTGGAGTCGGTGAGATGTTGGAGGAGGTGAGGTGTTGGAGTCGTTGAGGTGTTGGAGTCGGTGAGGCATTGGAGTCGGTGTGGCGTTGGATTCAATGAGGTGTTGGAGTCACTGAGGCGTTGGAATCGGTGAGGTGTTGGAGTCAGTGATGTTTTGGAGTCGGTGAGACGTTGGAGTCGGTGAGGTGTTTGAGTCGGTGAGGTGTTGGCGTCACTGAGGCGTTGGAGTCAGTGAGGCATTGGAGTCAGTGAGGCGTTGGAGTCGGTGAGGCGTTGGATTCGGTGAGACGTAGGAGTCGGTGAGGCGTTGGATTCGGTGAGGCGTTGGAGTCGGTGAGGCCTTGTATTCGGTGAGGTGTTGGAGTCGGTGAGGCGTTGGAGTCGGTGAGGCATTGGAGTCAGTGAGGCCTTGTATTCGGTGAGACATTGGAGTCGGTGAAGCATTGGAGTCAGTGAGGCTTTGGAGTCGGTGAGACGTTGGAGTCAGTGAGGTGTTGGAGTCGGTGAGCTGTTGGAGTCGGTGAGGCGTTGGAGACGGTGTGGCGTTGGATTCGATGTGGTGTTGGAGTCACTGAGGCGTTGGAATCGGTGAGGTGTTGGAGTCAGTGAGGTTTTGGAGTCGGTGAGGTTTTGGAGTCGGTGAGGCGTTGGAATCGGTGAGGCGTTGAAGTCGGTGAGGCGTTGGAGTCACTGAGGCGTTGGAGTCGGTGAGGCATTGGAGTCGGTGAGGCGTTGGAGTCAGTGAGGCATTGGAGTCAGTGAGGCGTTGGAGTCGGTGAGGCGTTGGATTCGGTGAGACGTATGAGTCGGTGAGGCGTTGGATTCGTGAGGTGTTGGAGTCAGTGAGGTGTTGGAGTCGGTGAGGCGTTGGAGTCGGTGAGGCATTGGAGTCGGTGAGGCATTGGAGTCAGTGAGGCATTGGAGTCAGTGAGGCTTTGGAGTCGGTGAGGCGTTGGAATTGGTGAAGCGTTGTAATCGGTGAGGCGTTGGAGTCGGTGAGGTGTTGGAGTCGGTGAGGCATTGGAGTCGGTGAGGTGTTGGAGTCGGTGAGGCGATGGAGTCGGTGAGGTGTTGGAGTCAGTGAGGCGTTGGAGTCGGTGAGGCGTTGGAGTTGGTGAGGTGTTGGAGTCGGTGAGGTGGTGGAGTCGGTGAGGCATTGGAGTCGGTGAGGCGTTGGAGTCGGTGAGGTGTTGGAGTCGGTGAGGCGTTGGAGTCCGTGAGGCATTGGAGTCAGTGAGGCGTTGGAGTCGGTGAGGCGTTGGATTCGGTGAGACGTAGGAGTCGGTGAGGCGCTGGATTCGTGAGGTGTTGGAGTCAGTGAGGTGTTGGAGTTGGTGAGGCCTTGTATTCGGTGAGGTGTTGGAGTCGGTGAGGCGTTGGAGTCAGTGAGGTGTTGGAGTCAGTGAGATGTTGGAGTCGGTGAGGCATTGGAGTCGGTGAGGTGTTGGAGTTGGTGAGTTGTTGGAGTCAGTGAGGCGTTGGTGTCGGTGAGGCATTCGAGTCGGTGAGGTGTTGGAGTCAGTGAGTTGTTGGAGTCGGTGAGGTGGTGGAATCAGTGAGGCGTTGGAGTCGGTGAGGCATTGGTGTCGGTGAGGCATTGGAGTCGGTGAGGTGTTGGAGTCAGTGAGGTGTTGGAGTCGGTGAGGCATTGGAGTCGGTGAGGCACTGGAGTCGGTGAGGTGTTGGAGTCGGTGAGGTGTTGGACTCAGTGAGGTGTTGGAGTCTGTGAGGCATTGTAGTCGGTGAGGTGTTGGAGTCAGTGAGTTGTTTGAGTCGGTGAGGCGTTGGAGTCGGTGAGGCATTGGAGTCGGTGAGGCGTTGGAGTCGGTGAGGCATTGGAATCGGTGAGGCGTTGGAGTCGGTGAGGCGTTGGATTCGTTGAGACGTAGGAGTCGGTGAGGCGTTGGATTCGTGAGGTGTTGGAGTCAGTGAGGCATTGGAGTCAGTGAGGCATTGGAGTCAGTGAGGCGTTGGAGTCGGTGAGGCGTTGGATTCGGTGAGACGTAGGAGTCGGTGAGGCGTTGGATTCGTGAGGTACTGGAGTCAGTGAGGTGTTGGAGTTGGTGAGGCCTTGTATTCGGTGAGGTGTCGGAGTCGGTAAGGCGTTGGAGTCGGTGAGGTGGTGGAGTCGGTGAGACGTAGGAGTCGTTGAGGCGTTGGAGTCGGTGAGGCATTGGAGTCGGTGAGGCGTTGGATCCGTGAGGCGTTGGAGTCGGTGAGGCCTTGTATTCGGTGAGGTGTTGGAGTCGGTGTGGCGTTGGAGTCGGTGAGGCATTGGTGTCGGTGAGGCCTTGTATTCGGTGAGGCATTGGAGTCGGTGAAGCATTGGAGTCAGTGAGGCTTTGGAGTCGGTGAGGCGTTGGAATTGGTGAAGCGTTGTAGCCGGTGAGGCGTTGGAGTCGGTGAGGTGTTGGAGTCAGTGAGGCGTTGGAGTCGGTGAGGCGTTGGAGTCGGAGAGGTGGTGGAGTCGGTGAGACGTAGGAGTCGGTGAGGCGTTGGAGCCGGTGAGTCATTGGAGTCGGTGAGGCGTTGGAGTCGGTGAGGCATTGGAATCGGTGAGGCGTTGGAGTCGGTGAGGCGTTGGATTCGGTGAGACGTAGGAGTCGGTGAGGCGTTGGATTCGTGAGGTGTTGGAGTCAGTGAGGCATTGGAGTAAGTGTGGCATTGGAGTCAGTGAGGCGTTGGAGTCGGTGAGGCGTTGGATTCGGTGAGACGTAGGAGTCGGTGAGGCGTTGGATTCGTGAGGTGCTGGAGTCAGTGAGGTGTTGGATTTGTTGAGGCCTTGTATTCGGTGAGGTGTCGGAGTCGGTGAGGCGTTGGAGTCGTTGAGGTGGTGGAGTCGGTGAGACGTAGGAGTCGGTGAGGCCTTGGAGTCTGTGAGGGATTGGAGTCGGTGAGGCGTTGGAGTCGGTGAGGTGTTGGAGTCAGTGAGGTGTTGGAGTCGGTGAGTTGTTGGAGTCGGTGCGGTGTTGGAGTCCGTGAGGTGTTGGAGTCAGTGAGGCGTTGGAGTCGGTGAGATGTTGGAATCGGTGAGGTGTTGGATTCGGTGAGGTGTTGGATTCGATGAGGTGTTGGAGTCAGTGTGGCATTGGAGTTGGTGAGACGTTGGAGTCGGTGCGGTGTTGGAGTCGGTGAGACGTTGGAGTCGGTGAGGTGTTGGAGTCGATGAGGCATTGGTGTCGTTGTGGCGTTGGAATCAGACAGATGTTGGAGTCAGTGAGGTGTTGGATTCGATGAGGCGTTGGAGTCGGTGTGGTGTTGGATTCGATGAGGTGCTGGAGTCAGTGAGGGGTTGGAATCGGTGAGGTGTTGGAGTCAGTGAGGTTTTGGATTCGGTGAGGCGTTGGAATCGGTGAGGCATTGGAGTCAGTGAGACGTTGGAGTCGGTGAGACGTTGGAGTCGGTGAGATGTTGCAGTCGGTGAGGTGTTGGAGTCGTTGAGGTGTTGGAGTCGGTGAGGCATTGGAGTCGGTGTGGCGTTGGATTCAATGAGGTGTTGGAGTCACTGAGGCGTTGGAATCGGTGAGGTGTTGGAGTCAGTGAGGTTTTGGAGTCGGTGAGACGTTGGAGTCGGTGAGGTGTTGGAGTCGGTGAGGTGTTGGAGTCACTGAGGCGTTGGAGTCGGTGAGGCATTGGAGTCGGTGAGGCGTTGGAGTCAGTGAGGCATTGGAGTCAGTGAGTCGTTGGAGTCGGTGAGGCGTTGGATTCGGTGAGACGTAGGAGTCGGTGAGGCGTTGGATTCGGTGAGGCGTTGGAGTCGGTGAGGCCTTGTATTCGGTGAGGTGTTGGAGTCGGTGAGGCGTTGGAGTCGGTGAGGCATTGGAGTCAGTGAGGCCTTGTATTCGGTGAGGCATTGGAGTCGGTGAGGCATTGGAGTCAGTGAGGCTTTGGAGTCGGTGAGACGTTGGAGTCGGTGAGGTGTTGGAGTCGGTGAGCTGTTGGAGTCGGTGAGGCGTTGGAGTCGGTGTGGCGTTGGATTCGATGTGGTGTTGGAGTCACTGAGGCGTTGGAATCGGTGAGGTGTTGGAGTCAGTGAGGTTTTGGAGTCGGTGAGGTGTTGGAGTCGGTGAGGCGTTGGAATCGGTGAGGCGTTGAAGTCGGTGAGGCGTTGGAGTCACTGAGGCGTTGGAGTCGGTGAGGCATTGGAGTCGGTGAGGCGTTGGAGTCGGTGAGGTGTTGGAGTCGGTGAGGCGTTGGAGTCAGTGAGGCATTGGAGTCAGTGAGGCGTTGGAGTCGGTGAGGCGTTGGATTCGGTGAGACGTAGGAGTCGGTGAGGCGTTGGATTCGTGAGGTGTTGGATTCGGTGACGCGTTGGATTCGGTGAGGTGTTGGAGTCAGTTAGGCGTTGGAGTCGGTGAGGCGTTGGAGTCAGTGAGGCATTGGAGTCAGTGAGGCGTTGGAGTTGGTGAGGCGTTGGATTCGGTGAGACGTAGGAGTCGGTGACTCGTAGCATTCGTGAGGTGTTGGAGTCAGTGAGGTGTTGGAGTTGGTGAGGCCTTGTATTCGGAGAGGTGTTGGAGTCAGTGAGGCGTTGGAGTCGGTGAGGCGTTGGTGTCGGTGAGGCATTGGAGTCGGCCAGGCATTGGAGTCAGTGAGGCTTTGGAGTCGGTGAGGCGTTGGAATTGGTGAAGCGTTGTAGTCGGTTAGGCGTTGGAGTCAGTGAGGTGTTGGAGTCAGTGAGGCGTTGGAGTCGGTGATGTGTTGGAGTCAGTGAGGTGGTGGAGTCGGTGAGATGTAGGAGTCGGTGAGGCATTGGAGTCGGTGAGGCGTTGGAGTCGGTGAGGCATTGGAGTCGGTGAGGCGTTGGAGTCGGAGGCATTGGAGTCGGTGAGGCGTTGGAGTCAGTGAGGCATTGGAGTCAGTGAGGCGTTGGAGTCGGTGAGGCGTTGGATACGGTGAGACGTAGGAGTCGGTGAGGCGTTGGATTCGTGAGGTGTTGGAGTCAGTGAGGTGTTGGAGTTGGTGAGGGCTTGTATTCGGTGAGGTGTTGGAGTCGGTGAGGCATTGGAGTCGGAGAGGTGTTGGAGTCGGTGAGGTGTTGGAGTCAGTGAGTTGTTGGAGTCGGTGAGGTGGTGGAATCAGTGAGGCGTTGGAGTCGGTGAGGCATTGTAGTCGGTGAGGCATTGGAGTCGGTGAGGCATTGGAGTCGGTGAGGTGTTGGAGTCAGTGAGGTGTTGGAGTCGTGAGGCATTGGATTCGGTGAGACGTAGGAGTCGGTGAGGCGTTGGATTCGGTGAGGCGTTGGAGTCGGTGAGGCCTTGTATTCGGTGAGGTGTTGGAGTCGGTGAGGCGTTGGAGTCGGTGAAGCATTGGAGTCGGTGAGTCCTTGTATTCGGTGAGGCATTGGAGTCGGTGAGGCATTGGAGTCAGTGAGGCTTTGGAGTCGGTGAGGCGTTGGAATTGGTGAAGCGTTGTAGTCGGTGAGGCGGTGGAGTCGGTGAGGTGTTGGAGTCAGTGAGGCGTTGGAGTCGGTGAGGCGTTGGAGTCGGAGAGGTGGTGGAGTCGGTGAGACGTTGGAGTCGGTGAGATGTTGGAGTCGGTGAGATGTTGGAGTCGGTGAGGTGTTGGAGTCGTTGAGGTGTTGGAGTCGGTGAGGCATTGGAGTCTGTGTGGCGTTGGATTCAATGAGGTGTTGGAGTCACTGAGGCATTGGAATCGGTGAGGTGTTGGAGTCAGTGAGGCGTTGGAGTCGGTGAGGCGTTGGAGTCGGTGAGGTGGTGGAGTCGGTGAGGCGTTGGAGTCGGTGAGGCATTGGAGTCGGTGAGGCGTTGGAGTCGGTGAGGCGTTGGAGTCGGTGAGGCGTTGGAGTCGGTGAGGCGTTGGATTCGGTGAGACGTAGGAGTCGGTGAGGCCTTGGATTCGTGAGGTGTTGGAGTCAGTGAGGCATTGGAGTCAGTGAGGCATTGGAGTCAGTGAGGCATAGGAGTCAGTGAGGCGTTGGAGTCGGTGAGGTGTTGGATTCGGTGAGACGTAGGAGTCGGTGAGGCGTTGGATTCGTGAGGTGTTGGAGTCAGTGAGGTGTTGGAGTTGGTGAGGCCTTGTATTCGGTGAGGTGTCGGAGTCGGTGAGGCGTTGGAGTCGGTGAGGTGGTGGAGTCGGTGAGACGTAGGAGTCGGTGAGGCGTTGGAGTCGGTGAGGCATTGGAGTCGGTGAGGCGTTGGAGTCGGTGAGGTGTTGGAGTCGGTGAGTCATTGGAGTCAGTGAGGCATTGGAGTCAGTGAGGCGTTGGAGTCGGTGAGGCGTTGGATTCGGTGAGACGTAGGAGTCGGTGAGGCGTTGGATTCGTGAGGTGTTGGATTCGGTGACGCGTTGGATTCGGTGAGGTGTTGGAGTCAGTGAGGCGTTGGAGTCGGTGAGGCGTTGGAGTCAGTGAGGCATTGGAGTCAGTGAGGCGTTGGAGTTGGTGAGGCGTTGGATTCGTGAGGTGTTGGAGTCAGTGAGGTGTTGGATTTGGTGAGGCCTTGTATTCGGAGAGGTGTTGGAGTCAGTGAGGCGTTGGAGTCGGTGAGGCGTTGGTGTCGGTGAGGCATTGGAGTCGGCGAGGCATTGGAGTCAGTAAGGCTTTGGAGTCGGTGAGGCGTTGGAATTGGTGAAGCGTTGTAGTCGGTTAGGCGTTGGAGTCAGTGAGTTGTTGGAGTCAGTGAGGCGTTGGAGTCGGTGAGGTGTTGGAGTCGGTGAGGTGGTGGAGTCGGTGAGATGTAGGAGTCGGTGAGGCATTGGAGTCGGTGAGGCGTTGGAGTCGGTGAGGCATTGGAGTCGGTGAGGCGTTGGAGTCGGTGAGGCATTGGAGTCGGTGAGGCGTTGGAGTCAGTGAGGCATTGGAGTCAGTGAGGCGTTGGAGTCAGTGAGGCGCTGGATTCGTTGAGACGTAGGAGTCGGTGAGGCGTTGGATTCGTGAGGTGTTGGAGTCAGTGAGGTGTTGGAGTTGGTGAGGGCTTGTATTCGGTGAGGTGTTGGAGTCGGTGAGGCATTGGAGTCGGAGAGGTGTTGGAGTCGGTGAGGTGTTGGAGTCAGTGAGTTGTTGGAGTCGGTGAGGTGGTGGAATCAGTGAGGCGTTGGAGTCGGTGAGGCATTGGAGTCGGTGAGGCATTGGAGTCAGTGAGGCATTGGAGTCAGTGAGGCGTTGGAGTCGGTGAGGCGTTGGATTCGGTGAGACGTAGGAGTCGGTGAGGCGTTGGATTCGTGAGGTGTTGGAGTCAGTGAGGTGTTGGAGTTGGTGAGGCCTTGTATTCGGTGAGGTGTCGGAGTCAGTGAGGCGTTGGAGTCGGTGAGGTGGTGGAGTCGGTGAGACGTAGGAGTCGGTGAGGCGTTGGAGTCGGTGAGGCATTGGAGTCAGTGAGGCGTTGGAGTCGGTGAGGCGTTGGATTCGGTGAGACGTAGGAGTCGGTGAGGTGTTGGATTCGTGAGGTGTTGGATTCGGTGACGCGTTGGATTCGGTGAGGTGTTGGAGTCAGTAAGGCGTTGGAGTCGGTGAGGCGTTGGATTCAGTGAGGCATTGGAGTCAGTGAGGCGTTGGAGTTGGTGAGGCGTTGGATTCAGTGAGACGTAGGAGTCGGTGAGTCGTTGCATTCGTGAGGTGTTGGAGTCAGTGAGGTGTTGGATTTGGTGAGGCCTTGTATTCGGAGAGGTGTTGGAGACAGTGAGGCGTTGGAGTCGGTGAGGCGTTGGTGTCGGTGAGGCATTGGAGTCGGCGAGGCATTGGAGTCAGTGAGGCTTTGGAGTCGGTGAGGTGTTGGAGTCGTTGAGGTGTTGGAGTCGGTGAGGCGTTGGAGTCGGTGTGGCATTGGAGTCGGTGAGGCATTGGAGTCAGTGAGGCATTGGAGTCAGTGAGGCTTTGGAGTCGGTGAGGCGTTGGAATTGGTGAAGCGTTGTAGTCGGTGAGGCGTTGGAGTCAGTGAGGTGTTGGAGTCGGTGAGGTGTTGGAGTCGGTGAGGCATTGGAGTCGGTGAGGTGTTGGAGTCGGTGAGATGGTGGAGTCGGTGAGGCATTGGAGTCGGTGAGGCGTTGGAGTCGATGAGGCATTGGAGTCGGTGAGGCGTAGTCAGTGAGGCATTGGAGTCAGTGAGGCGTTGGAGTCGGTGAGGCGTTGGATTCGGTGAGACGTAGGAGTCGGTGAGGCGCTGGATTCGTGAGGTGTTGGAGTCAGTGAGGTGTTGGAGTTGGTGAGGCGTTGGAGTCGGTGAGGCATTGGAGTCGGTGAGGTGTTGGAGTCAGTGAGATGTTGGAGTCGGTGAGGTGGTGGAATCAGTGAGGCGTTGGAGTCGGTGAGGCATTGGTGTCGGTGAGGCATTGGAGTCGGTGAGGTGTTGGAGTCGGTGAGGCATTGGAGTCGGTGAGGCATTGGAGTCGGTGAGGTGTTGGACTCAGTGAGGTGTTGGAGTCTGTGAGGCATTGTAGTCGGTGAGGTGTTGGAGTCAGTGAGGTGTTGGAGTCGGTGAGGTGTTGGACTCGGTGAGGTGTTGGAGTCGGTGAGGTGTTGGAGTCAGTGAGGTGTTGGAGTCAGGGAGGTGTTGGAGTCGGTGAGGCATTGGAGTCGGTGAGGTGTTGGAGTCGGTGAGGCATTGGAGTCGGTGAGGCATTGGAGTCGGTGAGGTGTTGGACTCAGTGAGCTGTTGGAGTCTGTGAGGCATTGTAGTCGGTGAGGTGTTGGAGTCAGTGAGGAGTTGGAGTCGGTGAGGTGTTGGACTCGGTGAGGTGTTGGAGTCGGTGAAGTGTTGGACTCGGTGAGGTGTTGGAGTCAGGGAGGTGTTGGAGTCGGTGAGGTGTTGGAGTCAGTGAGGTGTTGGAGTCAGGGAGGTGTTGGAGTCGGTGAGGTGTTGGAGTCAGTGTGGTGTTGGAGTCGGTGAGGTGTTGGAGTCAGTGAGGTGTTGGAGTCAGTGAGGTGTTGGAGTCGGTGAGGCATTGGAGTCGGTGAGGCATTGGAGTCGGTGAGGTGTTGGACTCAGTGAGGTGTTGGAGTCTGTGAGGCATTGTAGTCGGTGAGGTGTTGGAGTCAGTGAGTTGTTGGAGTCGGTGAGGTGTTGGAGTCAGTGAGGTGTTGGAGTCGGTGAGGTGTTGGAGTCGGTGAGGTGTTGGAGTCAGTGAGGCGTTGGAGTCGGTGAGGCGTTGGATTCGGTGAGACGTAGGAGTCAGTGAGGCGTTGGATTCGTGAGGTGTTGGAGTCAGTGAGGTGTTGGAGTCGGTGAGGCGTTGGAGTCGGTGAGGCATTGGAGTCGGTGAGGCATTGGAGTCGGTGAGTTGTTGGAGTCAGTGAGGTGTTGGAGTCGGTGAGGCATTGGAGTCGGTGAGGTGTTGGAGTCAGTGAGTTGTTGGAGTCGGTGAGGTGGTGGAATCAGTGAGGCGTTGGAGTCAGTGAGGCATTGGAGTCGGTGAGGCATTGGAGTCGGTGAGGTTTTGGAGTCAGTGAGGTGTTGGAGTCGGTGAGGCATTGGAGTCGGTGAGGTGTTGGAGTCAGTGAGGTGTTGGAGTCGGTGAGGCATTGGAGTCGGTGAGGTGTTGGAGTCAGTGAGGTGTTGGAGTCGGTGAGGCATTGGAGTCGGTGAGGCATTGGAGTCGGTGAGGCGTTGGTGTCGGTGAGGCATTGGAGTCGGTGAGGCGTTGGAGTCAGTGAGGCGTTGGAGTCAGTGAGGCGTTGGAGTCGGTGAGGCGTTGGATTCGGTGAGACGTCGGAGTTGGTGAGGCGCTGGATTCGTGAGGTGTTGGAGTCAGTGAGGTGTTGGAGTTGGTGAGGCCTTGTATTCGGTGAGGTGTTGGAGTCGGTGAGGCATTGGAGTCGGTGAGGTGTTGGAGTTGGTGAGCTGTTGGAGTCAGTGAGGCGTTGGAGTCGGTGAGGCATTGGAGTCGGTGAGGCGTTGGAGTCAGTGAGGCATTGGAGTCAGTGAGGCTTTGGAGTCGGTGAGGCGTTGGATTCGGTGAGACGTAGGAGTCGGTGAGGCGTTGGATTCGTGAGGTGTTGGAGTCAGTGAGGTGTTGGAGTCGGTGAGGCCTTGTATTCGGTGAGGTGTTGGAGTCGGTGAGGCATTGGAGTCGGTGAGGTGTTGGAGTTGGTGAGTTGTTGGAGTCAGTGAGGCGTTGGAGTCGGTGAGGCATTGGAGTCGGTGAGGTGTTGGAGTCAGTGAGTTGTTGGAGTCGGTGAGGTGGTGGAATCAGTGAGGCGTTGGAGTCGGTGAGGCATTGGTGTCGGTGAGGCATTGGAGTCGGTGAGGTGTTGGAGTCAGTGAGGTGTTGGAGTCGGTGAGGTGTTGGAGTCAGTGAGGCATTGGAGTCAGTGAGGTGTTGGAGTTGGTGAGTTGTTGGAGTCAGTGAGGCGTTGGAGTCAGTGAGGAGTTGGAGTCGGTGAGGTGTTGGAGACGGTGAGGTGTTGGAGTCGTTGAGGTGTTGGAGTCGGTGAGGCGTTGGAGTCTGTGTGGCATTGGAGTCGGTGAGGCATTGGAGTCAGTGAGGCATTGGAGTCAGTGAGGCTTTGGAGTCGGTGAGGCGTTGGAATTGGTGAAGCGATGTAGTCGGTGAGGCGTTGGAGTCAGTGAGGTGTTGGAGTCGGTGAGGTGTTGGAGTCGGTGAGGCATTGGAGTCGGTGAGGTGTTGGAGTCGGTGAGATGGTGGAGTCGGTGAGGCATTGGAGTCGGTGAGGCGTTGGAGTCGATGAGGCATTGGAGTCGGTGAGGCGTTGTAGTCAGTGAGGCATTGGAGTCAGTGAGGCGTTGGAGTCGGTGAGGCGTTGGATTCGGTGAGACGTAGGAGTCGGTGAGGCGCTGGATTCGTGAGGTGTTGGAGTCAGTGAGGTGTTGGAGTTGGTGAGGCGTTGGAGTCGGTGAGGCATTGGAGTCGGTGAGGTGTTGGAGTCAGTGAGATGTTGGAGTCGGTGAGGTGGTGGAATCAGTGAGGCATTGGAGTCGGTGAGGCATTGGTGTCGGTGAGGCATTGGAGTCGGTGAGGTGTTGGAGTCGGTGAGGCATTGGAGTCGGTGAGGCATTGGAGTCGGTGAGGTGTTGGACTCAGTGAGGTGTTGGAGTCTGTGAGGCATTGTAGTCGGTGAGGTGTTGGAGTCAGTGAGGTGTTGGAGTCGGTGAGGTGTTGGAGTCGGTGAGGTGTTGGATTCAGTGAGGTGTTGGAGTCGGTGAGGTGTTGGAGGCAGTGAGGTGTTGGAGTCAGGGAGGTGTTGGAGTCGGTGAGGTGTTGGAGTCAGTGTGGTGTTGGAGTCGGTGAGGTGTTGGAGTCGGTGAGGTGTTGGAGTCAGTGAGTTGTTGGAGTCGGTGAGGTGTTGGAGTCAGTGAGGTGTTGGAGTCGGTGAGGTGTTGGAGTCGGTGAGGTGTTGGAGTCGGTGAGGCATTGGAGTCGGTGAGATGTTGGAGTTGGTGAGTTGTTGGAGTCAGTGAGGCGTTGGAGTCAGTTAGGAGTTGGAGTCGGTGAGGTGTTGGAGTCGTTGAGGTGTTGGAGTCGGTGAGGCGTTGGAGTCGGTGTGGCATTGGAGTCAGTGAGGCTTTGGAGTCACTGAGGCGTTGGAATCGGTGAGGTGTTGGAGTCAGTGAGGTTTTGCAGTCGGTGAGGTGTTGTAGTCGGTGAGGCGTTGGAATCGGTGAGGCGTTGAAGTCGGTGAGGCGTTGGAGTCACTGAGGCATTGGAGTCGGTGAGGCATTGGAGTCGGTGAGGAGTTGGAGTCGGTGAGGTGTTGGACTCAGTGAGGTGTTGGAGTCTGTGAGGCATTGTAGTCGGTGAGGTGTTGGAGTCAGTGAGGTGTTGGAGTCGGTGAGGTGTTGGAGTCGGTGAGGCGTTGGAGTCACTGAGGCGTTGGAGTCGGTGAGGCATTGGAGTCGGTGAGGCGTTGGAGTCAGTGAAGCATTGGATTCAGTGAGGTGTTGGAGTCGGTGAGGCGTTGGATTCGGTGAGACGTAGGAGTCGGTGAGGCGTTGGATTCGTGAGGTGTTGGAGTCAGTGAGGTGTTGGAGTCGGTGAGGCGTTGGAGTCGGTGAGGCATTGGAGTCGGTGAGGCATTGGAGTCGGTGAGTTGTTGGAGTCAGTGAGGTGTTGGAGTCGGTGAGGCATTGGAGTCGGTGAGGTGTTGGAGTCAGTGAGTTGTTGGAGTCGGTGAGGTGGTGGAATCAGTGAGGCGTTGGAGTCAGTGAGGCATTGGAGTCGGTGAGGCATTGGAGTCGGTGAGGTGTTGGAGTCAGTGAGGTGTTGGAGTCGGTGAGGCATTGGAGTCGGTGAGGTGTTGGAGTCAGTGAGGTGTTGGAGTCGGTGAGGCATTGGAGTCGGTGAGGTGTTGGAGTCAGTGAGGTGTTGGAGTCGATGAGGCATTGGTGTCGTTGTGGCGTTGGAATCAGACAGATGTTGGAGTCATTGAGGTGTTGGATTCGATGAGGCGTTGGAGTCGGTGACGTGTTGGAGACGGTGAGGCGTTGGAGTCGGTGTGGTGTTGGATTCGGTGAGGTGTTGGAGTCGGTGAGATTTTGGAGTCGGTGAGGCGTTGGGATCGGTGAGGCATTGGAGTCAGTGAGGCGTTGGAGTCGGTGAGACGTTGGAGTCGGTGAGGTGTTGGAGTCGGTGAGCTGTTGGAGTCGGTGAGGCGTTAGAGTCGGTGAGGTGTTGGAGTCGGTGAGGTGTTGGAGTCTTTGATGTGTTGGAGTCGGTGAGGCGTTGGAGTCGGTGTGGCTTTGGATTCGATGAGGTGTTGGAGTCACTGAGGCGTTGGAGTCGGTGTGGCATTGGAGTCAGTGAGGCTTTGGAGTCACTGAGGCGTTGGAATCGGTGAGGTGTTGGAGTCAGTGAGGTTTTGCAGTCGGTGAGGTGTTGTAGTCGGTGAGGCGTTGGAATCGGTGAGGCGTTGAAGTCGGTGAGGCGTTGGAGTCACTGAGGCATTGGAGTCGGTGAGGCATTGGAGTCGGTGAGGAGTTGGAGTCGGTGAGGTGTTGGACTCAGTGAGGTGTTGGAGTCTGTGAGGCATTGTAGTCGGTGAGGTGTTGGAGTCAGTGAGGTGTTGGAGTCGGTGAGGTGTTGGAGTCGGTGAGGCGTTGGAGTCACTGAGGCGTTGGAGTCGGTGAGGCATTGGAGTCGGTGAGGCGTTGGAGTCAGTGAAGCATTGGAGTCAGTGAGGTGTTGGAGTCGGTGAGGCGTTGGATTCGGTGAGACGTAGGAGTCGGTGAGGCGTTGGATTCGTGAGGTGTTGGAGTCAGTGAGGTGTTGGAGTCGGTGAGGCGTTGGAGTCGGTGAGGCATTGGAGTCGGTGAGGCATTGGAGTCGGTGAGTTGTTGGAGTCAGTGAGGTGTTGGAGTCGGTGAGGCATTGGAGTCGGTGAGGTGTTGGAGTCAGTGAGTTGTTGGAGTCGGTGAGGTGGTGGAATCAGTGAGGCGTTGGAGTCAGTGAGGCATTGGAGTCGGTGAGGCATTGGAGTCGGTGAGGTGTTGTAGTCAGTGAGGTGTTGGAGTCGGTGAGGCATTGGAGTCGGTGAGGTGTTGGAGTCAGTGAGGTGTTGGAGTCGGTGAGGCATTGGAGTCGGTGAGGTGTTGGAGTCAGTGAGGTGTTGGAGTCGATGAGGCATTGGTGTCGTTGTGGCGTTGGAATCAGACAGATGTTGGAGTCATTGAGGTGTTGGATTCGATGAGGCGTTGGAGTCGGTGACGTGTTGGAGACGGTGAGGCGTTGGAGTCGGTGTGGTGTTGGATTCGGTGAGGTGTTGGAGTCGGTGAGATTTTGGAGTCGGTGAGGCGTTGGGATCGGTGAGGCATTGGAGTCAGTGAGGCGTTGGAGTCGGTGAGACGTTGGAGTCGGTGAGGTGTTGGAGTCGGTGAGCTGTTGGAGTCGGTGAGGCGTTAGAGTCGGTGAGGTGTTGGAGTCGGTGAGGTGTTGGAGTCTTTGATGTGTTGGAGTCGGTGAGGCGTTGGAGTCGGTGTGGCTTTGGATTCGATGAGGTGTTGGAGTCACTGAGGCGTTGGAATCGGTGAGGTGTTGGAGTCAGTGAGGTTTTGGATTCGGTGAGGTTTTGGAGTCGGTGAGGCTTTGGAATCGGTGAGGCGTTGAAGTCGGTGAGGCGTTGGAGTCACTGAGGCGTTGGAGTCGGTGAGGCATTGGAGTCGGTGAGGCGTTGGAGTCAGTGAGGCACTGGAGTCGGTGAGGCTTTGGATTCGGTGAGACGTAGGAGTCGGTGAGGGGTTGGATTCGTGAGGTGTTGGAGTCAGTGAGGCGGTGGAATTGGTGAAGCGTTGTAGTCGGTGAGGCGTTGGAGTCGGTGAGGTGTTGGAGTCGGTGAGGTGTTGGAGTCGGTGAGGCATTGGAGTCGGTGATGTGGTGGAGTCGGTGAGGCATTGGAGTCGGTGAGGCGTTGGTGTCGGTGAGGCATTGGAGTCGGTGAGGCGTTGGAGTCAGTGAGGCATTGGACTCAGTGAGGCGTTGGAGTCGGTGAGGCGTTGGATTCGGTGAGACGTCGGAGTCGGGTGAGGCGCTGGATTCGTGAGGTGTTGGAGTCAGTGAGGTGTTGGAGTTGGTGAGGCCTTGTATTCGGTGAGGTGTTGGAGTCGGTGAGGCATTGGAGTCGGTGAGGTGTTGGAGTTGGGGAGTTGTTGGAGTCAGTGAGGCGTTGGAGTCGGTGAGGCATTGGAGTCGGTGAGGCGTTGGAGTCAGTGAGGCATTGGAGTCAGTGAGGCTTTGGAGTCGGTGAGGCGTTGGATTCGGTGAGACATAGGAGTCGGTGAGGCGTTGGATTCGTGAGGTGTTGGAGTCAGTGAGTTGTTGGAGTCGGTGAGCCTTGTATTCGGTGAGGTGTTGGAGTCGGTGAGGCATTGGAGTCGGTGAGGTGTTGGAGTTGGTGAGTTGTTGGAGTCAGTGAGGCATTGGAGTCGGTGAGGCATTGGAGTCGGTGAGGAGTTGGAGTCGGTGAGGTGTTGGACTCAGTGAGGTGTTGGAGTCTGTGAGGCATTGTAGTCGGTGAGGTGTTGGAGTCAGTGAGGTGTTGGAGTCGGTGAGGTGTTGGAGTCGGTGAGGCGTTGGAGTCACTGAGGCGTTGGAGTCGGTGAGGCATTGGAGTCGGTGAGGCGTTGGAGTCAGTGAAGCATTGGAGTCAGTGAGGCGTTGGAGTCGGTGAGGCGTTGGATTCGGTGAGACGTAGGAGTCGGTGAGGCGTTGGATTCGTGAGGTGTTGGAGTCAGTGAGGTGTTGGAGTCGGTGAGGCGTTGGAGTCGGTGAGGCATTGGAGTCGGTGAGGCATTGGAGTCGGTGAGTTGTTGGAGTCAGTGAGGTGTTGGAGTCGGTGAGGCATTGGAGTCGGTGAGGTGTTGGAGTCAGTGAGTTGTTGGAGTCGGTGAGGTGGTGGAATCAGTGAGGCGTTGGAGTCAGTGAGGCATTGGAGTCGGTGAGGCATTGGAGTCGGTGAGGCATTGGAGTCGGTGAGGTGTTGGAGTCAGTGAGTTGTTGGAGTCGGTGAGGTGGTGGAATCAGTGAGGCGTTGGAGTCAGTGGGGCATTGGAGTCGGTGAGGCATTGGAGTCGGTGAGGTGTTGGAGTCAGTGAGGTGTTGGAGTCGGTGAGGCATTGGAGTCGGTGAGGTGTTGGAGTCAGTGAGGTGTTGGAGTCGGTGAGGCATTGGAGTCGGTGATGTGTTGGAGTCAGTGAGGTGTTGGAGTCGATGAGGCATTGGTGTCGTTGTGGCGTTGGAATCAGACAGATGTTGGAGTCATTGAGGTGTTGGATTCGATGAGGCGTTGGAGTCGGTGACGTGTTGGAGACGGTGAGGCGTTGGAGTCGGTGTGGTGTTGGATTCGGTGAGGTGTTGGAGTCGTGAGGTTTTGGAGTCGGTGAGGCGTTGGGATCGGTGAGGCATTGGAGTCAGTGAGGCGTTGGAGTCGGTGAGACGTTGGAGTCGGTGAGGTGTTGGAGTCGGTGAGCTGTTAGAGTCGGTGAGGCGTTAGAGTCGGTGAGGTGTTGGAGTCGGTGAGGTGTTGGAGTCTTTGATGTGTTGAAGTCGGTGAGGCGTTGGAGTCGGTGTGGCTTTGGATTCGATGAGGTGTTGGAGTCACTGAGGCGTTGGAATCGGTGAGGTGTTGGAGTCAGTGAGGTTTTGGATTCGGTGAGGTTTTGGAGTCTTTGATGTGTTGAAGTCGGTGAGGCGTTGGATTCGGTGTGGCTTTGGATTCGATGAGGTGTTGGAGTCACTGAGGCGTTGAAGTCGGTGAGGCGTTGGAGTCACTGAGGCGTTGGAGTCGGTGAGGCATTGGAGTCGGTGAGGCGTTGGAGTCAGTGAGGCACTGGAGTCGGTGAGGCTTTGGATTCGGTGAGACGTAGGAGTCGGTGAGGGGTTGGATTCGTGAGGTGTTGGAGTCAGTGAGGCGGTGGAATTGGTGAAGCGTTGTAGTCGGTGAGGCGTTGGAGTTGGTGAGGTGTTGGAGTCGGTGAGGTGTTGGAGTCGGTGAGGCATTGGAGTCGGTGATGTGGTGGAGTCGGTGAGGCATTGGAGTCGGTGAGGCGTTGGTGTCGGTGAGGCATTGGAGTCGGTGAGGCGTTGGAGTCAGTGAGGCATTGGACAGTGAGGCGTTGGAGTCGGTGAGGCGTTGGATTCGGTGAGACGTCGGAGTCGGGGGAGGCGCTGGATTCGTGAGGTGTTGGAGTCAGTGAGGTGTTGGAGTTGGTGAGGCCTTGTATTCGGTGAGGTGTTGGAGTCGGTGAGGCATTGGATTCGGTGAGGTGTTGGAGTTAGGTGAGTTGTTGGAGTCAGTGAGGCGTTGAGTCGGTGAGGCATTGGAGTCGGTGAGGCGTTGGAGTCAGTGAGGCATTGGAGTCAGTGAGGCTTTGGAGTCGGTGAGGCGTTGGATTCGGTGAGACATAGGAGTCGGTGAGGCGTTGGATTCGTGAGGTGTTGGAGTCAGTGAGGTGTTGGAGTCGGTGAGGCCTTGTATTCGGTGAGGTGTTGGAGTCGGTGAGGCATTGGAGTCGGTGAGGTGTTGGAGTTGGTGAGTTGTTGGAGTCAGTGAGGCATTGGAGTCGGTGAGGCATTGGAGTCGGTGAGGAGTTGGAGTCGGTGAGGTGTTGGACTCAGTGAGGTGTTGGAGTCTGTGAGGCATTGTAGTCGGTGAGGTGTTGGAGTCAGTGAGGTGTTGGAGTCGGTGAGGTGTTGGAGTCGGTGAGGCGTTGGAGTCACTGAGGCGTTGGAGTCGGTGAGGCATTGGAGTCGGTGAGGCGTTGGATTCGTGAGGTGTTTGGAGTCAGTGAGGTGTTGGAGTCGGTGAGGCCTTGTATTCGGTGAGGTGTTCGAGTCGGTGAGGCATTGGAGTCGGTGAGGTGTTGGAGTCGGTGAGGCCTTGTATTCGGTGAGGTGTTGGAGTCGGTGAGGCATTGGAGTCGGTGAGGTGTTGGAGTTGGTGAGTTGTTGGAGTCAGTGAGGCGTTGGAGTCGGTGAGGCATTGGAGTCGGTGAGGTGTTGGAGTCAGTGAGTTGTTGGAGTCGGTGAGGTGGTGGAATCAGTGAGGCGTTGGAGTCGGTGAGGCATTGGTGTCGGTGAGGCATTGGAGTCGGTGAGGTGTTGGAGTCAGTGAGGTGTTGGAGTTGGTGAGTTGTTGGAGTCAGTGAGGTGTTGGAGTCAGTGTGGTGTTGGAGTCGGTGAGGTGTTGGAGTCGGTGAGGTGTTGGAGTCAGTGAGTTGTTGGAGTCGGTGAGGTGTTGGAGTCAGTGAGGTGTTGGAGTCGGTGAGGTGTTGGAGTCGGTGAGGCATTGGAGTCGGTGAGATGTTGGAGTTGGTGAGTTGTTGGAGTCAGTGAGGCGTTGGAGTCAGTGAGGAGTTGGAGTCGGTGAGGTGTTGGAGTCGTTGAGGTGTTGGAGTCGGTGAGGCGTTGGAGTCGGTGTGGCATTGGAGTCAGTGAGGCTTTGGAGTCACTGAGGCGTTGGAATCGGTGAGGTGTTGGAGTCAGTGATGTTTTGGAGTCGGTGAGGTGTTGGAGTCGGTGAGGCGTTGGAATCGGTGAGGCATTGAAGTCGGTGAGGCGTTGGAGTCACTGAGGCATTGGAGTCGGTGAGGCATTGGAGTCGGTGAGGTGTTGGAGTCGGTGAGGTGTTGGACTCAGTGAGGTGTTGGAGTCTGTGAGGCATTGTAGTCGGTGAGGTGTTGGAGTCAGTGAGGTGTTGGAGTCGGTGATGTGTTGGAGTCGGTGAGGCATTGGAGTCGGTGAGGTGTTGGAGTTGGTGAGTTGTTGGAGTCAGTGAGGCGTTGGAGTCAGTGAGGAGTTGGAGTCGGTGAGGTGTTGGAGTCGTTGAGGTGTTGGAGTCGGTGAGGCGTTGGTGTCGGTGTGGCATTGGAGTCAGTGAGGCTTTGGAGTCACTGAGGCGTTGGAATCGGTGAGGTGTTGGAGTCAGTGAGGTTTTGGAGTCGGTGAGGTGTTGGAGTCGGTGAGTCGTTGGAATCGGTGAGGCGTTGAGAGACGGTGAGGTGTTGGACTCAGTGAGGTGTTGGAGTCTGTGAGGCATTGTAGTCGGTGAGGTGTTGGAGTCAGTGAGGTGTTGGAGTCGGTGAGGTGTTGGAGTTGGTGAGGTGTTGGAGTCAGTGAGGTGTTGGAGTCGGTGAGGTGTTGGAGTCAGTGAGGTGTTGGAGTCAGGGAGGTATTGGAGTCGGTGAGGTGTTGGAGTCAGTGAGGTGTTGGATTCGGTGAGGTGTTGGAGTCGGTGAGGTGTTGGAGTCAGTGAGTTGTTGGAGTCGGTGAGGTGTTGGAGTCAGAGAGGTATTGGAGTCGGTGAGGTGTTGGAGTCAGTGAGGCATTGGAGTCGGTGAGGTGTTGGAGTTGGTGAGTTGTTGGAGTCAGTGAGGCGTTAGAGTCAGTGAGGAGTTGGATTCGGTGAGTTGTTGGAGTCGGTGAGGTTTTGGAGTCGTTGAGGTGTTGGAGTCGGTGAGGCGTTGGAGTCGGTGTGGCATTGGAGTCGGTGAGGCATTGGAGTCAGTGAGGCATTGGAGTCAGTGAGGCTTTGGAGTCGGTGAGGCGTTGGAATTGGTGAAGCGTTGTATTCGGTGAGGTGTTGGAGTCGGTGAGGCATTGGAGTCGGTGAGGTGTTGGAGTCGGTGAGATGGTGGAGTCGGTGAGGCATTGGAGTCGGTGAGGCGTTGGAGTCGGTGAGGCATTGGAGTCGGTGAGGTGTTGGAGTCGGTGAGATGGTGGAGTCGGTGAGGCATTGGAGTCGGTGAGGTGTTGGAGTCGTTGAGGTGTTGGAGTCGGTGAGGCGTTGGAGTCGGTGTGGCTTTGGATTCGATGAGGTGTTGGAGTCACTGAGGCGTTGGAATCGATGAGGTGTTGGAGTCAGTGAGGTTTTGGAGTCGGTGAGGTGTTGGAGTCGGTGAGGCTTTGGAATCGGTGAGGCGTTGAAGTCGGTGAGGCGTTGGAGTCTCTGAGGCGTTGGAGTCGGTGAGGCATTGGAGTCGGTGAGGCGTTGGTGTCGGTGAGGCATTAGAGTCGGTGAGGCGTTGGAGTCAGTGAGGCATTGGAGTCAGTGAGGCGTTGGAGTCGGTGAGGCGTTGGATTCGGTGAGACGTCGGAGTCGGTGAGGCGCTGGATTCGTGAGGTGTTGGAGTCAGTGAGGTGTTGGAGTTGGTGAGGCCTTGTATTCGGTGAGGTGTTGGAGTCGGTGAGGCATTGGAGTCGGTGAGGTGTTGGAGTTGGTGAGTTGTTGGAGTCAGTGAGGCGTTGGAGTCGGTGAGGCATTGGAGTCGGTGAGGCGTTGGAGTCAGTGAGGCATTGGAGTCAGTGAGGCTTTGGAGTCGGTGAGGCGTTGGATTCGGTGAGACATAGGAGTCGGTGAGGCGTTGGATTCGTGAGGTGTTGGAGTCAGTGAGGTGTTGGAGTCGGTGAGGCCTTGTATTCGGTGAGGTGTTGGAGTCGGTGAGGCATTGGAGTCGGTGAGGTGTTGGAGTTGGTGAGTTGTTGGAGTCAGTGAGGCGTTGGAGTCGGTGAGGCATTGGAGTCGGTGAGGTGTTGGAGTCAGTGAGTTGTTGGAGTCGGTGAGGTGGTGGAATCAGTGAGGCGTTGGAGTCGGTGAGGCATTGGTGTCGGTGAGGCATTGGAGTCGGTGAGGTGTTGGAGTCAGTGAGGTGTTGGAGTCAGTGAGGTTTTGGAGTCAGTGTGGTGTTGGAGTCGGTGAGGTGTTGGAGTCGGTGAGGTGTTGGAGTCAGTGAGTTGTTGGAGTCGGTGAGGTGTTGGAGTCAGTGAGGTGTTGGAGTCGGTGAGGTGTTGGAGTCGGTGAGGCATTGGAGTCGGTGAGATGTTGGAGTTGGTGAGTTGTTGGAGTCAGTGAGGCGTTGGAGTCAGTGAGGAGTTGGAGTCGGTGAGGTGTTGGAGTCGTTGAGGTGTTGGAGTCGGTGAGGCGTTGGAGTCGGTGTGGCATTGGAGTCAGTGAGGCTTTGGAGTCACTGAGGCGTTGGAATCGGTGAGGTGTTGGAGTCAGTGAGGTTTTGGAGTCGGTGAGGTGTTGGGGTCGGTGAGGCGTTGGAATCGGTGAGGCGTTGAAGTCGGTGAGGCGTTGGAGTCACTGAGGCATTGGAGTCGGTGAGGCATTGGAGTCGGTGAGGTGTTGGAGTCGGTGAGGTGTTGGACTCAGTGAGGTGTTGGAGTCTGTGAGGCATTGTAGTCGGTGAGGTGTTGGAGTCAGTGAGGTGTTGGAGTCGGTGATGTGTTGGAGTCGGTGAGGCATTGGAGTCGGTGAGGTGTTGGAGTTGGTGAGTTGTTGGAGTCAGTGAGGCGTTGGAGTCAGTAAGGAGTTGGAGTCGGTGAGGTGTTGGAGTCGTTGAGGTGTTGGAGTCGGTGAGGCGTTGGTGTCGGTGTGGCATTGGAGTCAGTGAGGCTTTGGAGTCACTGAGGCGTTGGAATCGGTGAGGTGTTGGAGTCAGTGAGGTTTTGGAGTCGGTGAGGTGTTGGAGTCGGTGAGGCGTTGGAATCGGTGAGGCGTTGAGAGTCGGTGAGGTGTTGGACTCAGTGAGGTGTTGGAGTCTGTGAGGCATTGTAGTCGGTGAGGTGTTGGAGTCAGTGAGGTGTTGGAGTCGGTGAGGTGTTGGAGTCGGTGAGGTGTTGGAGTCAGTGAGGTGTTGGAGTCGGTGAGGTGTTGGAGTCAGTGAGGTGTTGGAGTCAGGGAGGTATTGGAGTCGGTGAGGTGTTGGAGTCAGTGAGGTGTTGGATTCGGTGAGGTGTTGGAGTCGGTGAGGTGTTGGAGTCAGTGAGTTGTTGGAGTCGGTGAGGTGTTGGAGTCAGAGAGGTGTTGGAGTCGGTGAGGTGTTGGAGTCAGTGAGGCATTGGAGTCGGTGAGGTGTTGGAGTTGGTGAGTTGTTGGAGTCAGTGAGGCGTTAGAGTCAGTGAGGAGTTGGATTCGGTGAGTTGTTGGAGTCGGTGAGGTTTTGGAGTCGTTGAGGTGTTGGAGTCGGTGAGGCGTTGGAGTCGGTGTGGCATTGGAGTCGGTGAGGCATTGGAGTCAGTGAGGCATTGGAGTCAGTGAGGCTTTGGAGTCGGTGAGGCGTTGGAATTGGTGAAGCGTTGTAGTCGGTGTGGCGTTGGATTCGGTGAGGTGTTGGAGTCGGTGAGGCATTGGAGTCGGTGAGGTGTTGGATTCGGTGAGATGGTGGAGTCGGTGAGGCATTGGAGTCGGTGAGGCGTTGGAGTCGGTGAGGCATTGGAGTCGGTGAGGTGTTGGAGTCTGTGAGATGGTGGAGTCGGTGAGGCATTGGAGTCGGTGAGGTGTTGGAGTCGTTGAGGTGTTGGAGTCGGTGAGGCGTTGGAGTCGGTGTGGCTTTGGAATCGATGAGGTGTTGGAGTCAGTGAGGTTTTGGAGTCGGTGAGGTGTTGGAGTCGGTGAGGCTTTGGAATCGGTGAGGCGTTGAAGTCGGTGAGGCGTTGGAGTCTCTGAGGCGTTGGAGTCGGTGAGGCATTGGAGTCGGTGAGGCGTTGGAGTCAGTGAGGCATTGGAGTCGGTGAGGCTTTGGATTCGGTGAGACGTAGGAGTCAGTGAGGCGTTGGATTCGTGAGGTGTTGGAGTCAGTGAGGCGTTGGAATTGGTGAAGCGTTGTAGTCGGTGAGGCGTTGGAGTCGGTGAGGTGTTGGAGTCGGTGAGGCATTGGAGTCGGTGAGGTGGTGGAGTCGGTGAGGCATTGGAGTCGGTGAGGCGTTGGTGTCGGTGAGGCATTGGAGTCGGTGAGGCGTTGGAGTCAGTGAGGCGTTGGAGTCAGTGAGGCGTTGGAGTCGGTGAGGCGTTGGATTCGGTGAGACGTCGGAGTTGGTGAGGCGCTGGATTCGTGAGGTGTTGGAGTCAGTGAGGTGTTGGAGTTGGTGAGGCCTTGTATTCGGTGAGGTGTTGGAGTCGGTGAGGCATTGGAGTCGGTGAGGTGTTGGAGTTGGTGAGCTGTTGGAGTCAGTGAGGCGTTGGAGTCGGTGAGGCATTGGAGTCGGTGAGGCGTTGGAGTCAGTGAGGCATTGGAGTCAGTGAGGCTTTGGAGTCGGTGAGGCGTTGGATTCGGTGAGACGTAGGAGTCGGTGAGGCGTTGGATTCGTGAGGTGTTGGAGTCAGTGAGGTGTTGGAGTCGGTGAGGCCTTGTATTCGGTGAGGTGTTGGAGTCGGTGAGGCATTGGAGTCGGTGAGGTGTTGGAGTTGGTGAGTTGTTGGAGTCAGTGAGGCGTTGGAGTCGGTGAGGCATTGGAGTCGGTGAGGTGTTGTAGTCAGTGAGGCGTTGGAGTCGGTGAGGCATTGGTGTCGGTGAGGCATTGGAGTCGGTGAGGTGTTGGAGTCAGTGAGGTGTTGGAGTCGGTGAGGTGTTGGAGTCAGTGAGGCATTGGAGTCGGTGAGGTCTTGGAGTTGGTGAGTTGTTGGAGTCAGTGAGGCGTTGGAGTCAGTGAGGAGTTGGAGTCGGTGAGGTGTTGGAGTCGGTGAGGTGTTGGAGTCGTTGAGGTGTTGGAGTCGTTGAGGTGTTGGAGTCGGTGAGGCGATGGAGTCGGTGTGGCATTGGAGTCGGTGAGGCATTGGAGTCAGTGAGGCATTGGAGTCAGTGAGGCTTTGGAGTCGGTGAGGCGTTGGAATTGGTGAAGCGTTGTAGTCGGTGAGGCATTGGAGTCAGTGAGGTGTTGGAGTCGGTGAGGTGTTGGAGTCGGTGAGGCATTGGAGTCGGTGAGGTGTTGGAGTCGGTGAGATGGTGGAGTCGGTGAGGCATTGGAGTCGGTGAGGCGTTGGAGTCGGTGAGGAATTGGAGTCGGTGAGGCGTTGTAGTCAGTGAGGCATTGGAGTCAGTGAGGCGTTGGAGTCGGTGAGGCGTTGGATTCGGTGAGACGTAGGAGTCGGTGAGGCGCTGGATTCGTGAGGTGTTGGAGTCAGTGAGGTGTTGGAGTTGGTGAGGCGTTGGACTCGGTGAGGCATTGGAGTCGGTGAGGTGTTGGAGTCAGTGAGATGTTGGAGTCGGTGAGGTGGTGGAATCAGTGAGGCGTTGGAGTCGGTGAGGCATTGGTGTCGGTGAGGCATTGGAGTCGGTGAGGTGTTGGAGTCGGTGAGGCATTGGAGTCGGTGAGGCATTGGAGTCGGTGAGGTTTTGGAGTCGGTGAGGTGTTGGACTCAGTGAGCTGTTGGAGTCTGTGAGGCATTGTAGTCGGTGAGGTGTTGGAGTCAGTGAGGTGTTGGAGTCGGTGAGGTGTTGGAGTCGGTGAGGTGTTGGAGTCAGTGAGGTGTTGGAGTCGGTGAGGTGTTGGAGTCAGTGAGGTGTTGGAGTCAGGGAGGTGTTGGAGTCGGTGAGGTGTTGGAGTCAGTGTGGTGTTGGAGTCGGTGAGGTGTTGGAGTCGGTGAGGTGTTGGAGTCGGTGAGGTGTTGGAGTCAGTGAGTTGTTGGAGTCGGTGAGGTGTTGGAGTCAGTGAGGTGTTGGAGTCGGTGAGGTGTTGGAGTCGGTGAGGCATTGGAGTCGGTGAGATGTTGGAGTTGGTGAGTTGTTGGAGTCAGTGAGGCGTTGGAGTCAGTGAGGAGTTGGAGTCGGTGAGGTGTTGGAGTCGTTGAGGTGTTGGAGTCGGTGAGGCGTTGGAGTCGGTGTGGCATTGGAGTCAGTGAGGCTTTGGAGTCGGTGAGGTGTTGGAGTCAGTGAGGTGTTGGAGTCGGTGAGGCGTTGGAGTCGGTGAGGCGTTGGAGTCACTGAGGCGTTGGAGTCGGTGAGGCATTGGAGTCGGTGAGGCGTTGGAGTCAGTGAAGCATTGGAGTCAGTGAGGCGTTGGAGTCGGTGAGGCGTTGGATTCGGTGAGACGTAGGAGTCTGTGAGGCGTTGGATTCGTGAGGTGTTGGAGTCAGTGAGGTGTTGGAGTCGGTGAGGTGTTGGAGTCGGTGAGGCATTGGAGTCGGTGAGGCATTGGAGTCGGTGAGTTGTTGGAGTCAGTGAGGTGTTGGAGTCGGTGAGGCATTGGAGTCGGTGAGGTGTTGGAGTCAGTGAGTAGTTGGAGTCGGTGAGGTGGTGGAATCAGTGAGGCGTTGGAGTCAGTGAGGCATTGGAGTCGGTGAGGCATTGGAGTCGGTGAGGTGTTGGAGTCAGTGAGGTGTTGGAGTCGGTGAGGCATTGGAGTCGGTGAGGTGTTGGAGTCAGTGAGGTGTTGGAGTCGGTGAGGCATTGGAGTCGGTGAGGTGTTGGAGTCAGTGAGGTGTTGGAGTCGATGAGGCATTGGTGTCGTTGTGGCGTTGGAATCAGACAGATGTTGGAGTCATTGAGGTGTTGGATTCGATGAGGCGTTGGAGTCGGTGAGGTTTTGGAGTCGGTGAGGCGTTGGAATCGGTGAGACATTGGAGTCAGTGAGGCGTTGGAGTCGGTGAGACGTTGGAGTCGGTGAGGTGTTGGAGTCGGTGAGCTGTTGGAGTCGGTGAGGCGTTAGAGTCGGTGAGGTGTTGGAGTCGGTGAGGTGTTGGAGTCTTTGAGGTGTTGGAGTCGGTGAGGCGTTGGAGTCGGTGTGGCTTTGGATTCGATGAGGTGTTGGAGTCACTGAGGCGTTGGAATCGGTGAGGTGTTTGAGTCAGTGAGGTTTTGGAGTCGGTGAGGTGTTGGAGTCGGTGAGGCTTTGGAATCGGTGAGGCGTTGAAGTCGGTGAGGCGTTGGAGTCACTGAGGCGTTGGAGTCGGTGAGGCATTGGAGACGGTGAGGCGTTGGAGTCAGTGAGGCATTGGAGTCGAAGAGGCTTTGGATTCGGTGAGACGAAGGAGTCGGTGAGGCGTTGGATTCGTGAGGTGTTGGAGTCAGTGAGGCGGTGGAATTGGTGAAGCGTTGTAGTCGGTGAGGCGTTGGAGTCGGTGAGGTGTTGGAGTCGGTGTGGCATTGGAGTCGGTGATGTGGTGGAGTCGGTGAGGCATTGGAGTCGGTGAGGCGTTGGTGTCGGTGAGGCATTGGAGTCGGGGAGGCGTTGGAGACAGTGAGGCATTGGAGTCAGGGAGGCGTTGGAGTCGGTGAGGCGTTGGATTCGGTGAGACGTCGGAGTCGGTGAGGCGCTGGATTCGTGAGGTGTTGGAGTCAGTGAGGTGTTGGAGTTGGTGAGGCATTGGAGTCGGTGAGGTGTTGGAGTTGGTGAGTTGTTGGAGTCAGTGAGGCGTTGGAGTCGGTGAGGCATTGGAGTCGGTGAGGCGTTGGAATCAGTGAGGCATTGGAGTCAGTGAGGCTTTGGAGTCGGTGAGGCGTTGGATTCGGTGAGACATAGGAGTCGGTGAGGCGTTGGATTCGTGAGGTGTTGGAGTCAGTGAGGTGTTGGAGTCGGTGAGGCCTTGTATTCGGTGAGGTGTTGGAGTCGGTGAGGCATTGGAGTCCGTGAGGTGTTGGAGTTGGTGAGTTGTTGGAGTCAGTGAGGCGTTGGAGTCGGTGAGGCATTGGAGTCGGTCAGGTGTTGGAGTCAGTGAGTTGTTGGAGTCGGTGAGGTGGTGGAATCAGTGAGGCGTTGGAGTCGGTGAGGCATTGGTGTCGGTGAGGCATTGGAGTCGGTGAGGTGTTGGAGTCAGTGAGGTGTTGGAGTTGGTGAGTTGTTGGAGTCAGTGAGGCGTTGGAGTCAGTGAGGAGTTGGAGTCGGTGAGGCGTTGGAGTCGGTGTGGCATTGGAGTCGGTGAGGCATTGGAGTCAGTGAGGCATTGGAGTCAGTGAGGCTTTGGAGTCGGTGAGGCGTTGGAATTGGTGAAGCGTTGTAGTCGGTGAGGCGTTGGAGTCGGTGAGGTGTTGGAGTCGGTGAGGCATTGGAGTCGGTGAGGCGTTGGAGTCGGTGAGATGGTGGAGTCGGTGAGGCATTGGAGTCGGTGAGGCGTTGGAGTCTGTGAGGCATTGGAGTCGGTGAGGCGTTGTTGTCAGTGAGGCATTGGAGTCAGTGAGGCGTTGGAGTCGGTGAGGCGTTGGATTCGGTGAGACGTAGGAGTCGGTGAGGCGCTGGATTCGTGAGGTGTTGGAGTCAGTGAGGTGTTGGAGTTGGTGAGGCGTTGGAGTCGGTGAGGCATTGGAGTCGGTGAGGTGTTGGAGTCAGTGAGTTGTTGGAGTCGGTGAGGTGGTGGAATCAGTGAAGCGTTGGAGTCGGTGAGGCATTGGTGTCGGTGAGGCATTGGAGTCGGTGAGGCATTGGAGTCGGTGAGGCATTGGAGTCGGTGAGGTTTTGGAGTCGGTGAGGTGTTGGACTCAGTGAGGTGGTGGAGTCTGTGAGGCATTGTAGTCGGTGAGGTGTTGGAGTCAGTGAGGTGTTGGAGTCGTTGAGGTGTTGGAGTCGGTGAGGCGTTGGAGTCGGTGTGGCATTGGAGTCAGTGAGGCTTTGGAGTCACTGAGGCGTTGGAATCGGTGAGGTGTTGGAGTCAGTGAGGTTTTGGAGTCGGTGAGGTGTTGGAGTCGGTGAGGCGTTGGAATCGGTGAGGCGTTGAAGTCGGTGAGGCGTTGGAGTCACTGAGGCATTGGAGTCTGTGAGGCATTGGAGTCGGTGAGGTGTTGGAGTCGGTGAGGTGTTGGACTCAGTGAGGTGTTGGAGTCTGTGAGGCATTGTAGTCGGTGAGGTGTTGGAGTCAGTGAGGTGTTGGAGTCGGTGATGTGTTGGAGTCGGTGAGGCATTGGAGTCGGTGAGGTGTTGGAGTTGGTGAGTTGTTGGAGTCAGTGAGGCGTTGGAGTCAGTAAGGAGTTGGAGTCGGTGAGGTGTTGGAGTCGTTGAGGTGTTGGAGTCGGTGAGGCGTTGGTGTCGGTGTGGCATTGGAGTCAGTGAGGCTTTGGAGTCACTGAGGCGTTGGAATCGGTGAGGTGTTGGAGTCAGTGAGGTTTTGGAGTCGGTGAGGTGTTGGAGTCGGTGAGGCGTTGGAATCGGTGAGGCGTTGAGAGTCGGTGAGGTGTTGGACTCAGTGAGGTGTTGGAGTCTGTGAGGCATTGTAGTCGGTGAGGTGTTGGAGTCAGTGAGGTGTTGGAGTCGGTGAGGTGTTGGAGTCGGTGAGGTGTTGGAGTCAGTGAGGTGTTGGAGTCGGTGAGGTGTTGGAGTCAGTGAGGTGTTGGAGTCAGGGAGGTATTGGAGTCGGTGAGGTGTTGGAGTCAGTGAGGTGTTGGATTCGGTGAGGTGTTGGAGTCGGTGAGGTGTTGGAGTCAGTGAGTTGTTGGAGTCGGTGAGGTGTTGGAGTCAGAGAGGTGTTGGAGTCGGTGAGGTGTTGGAGTCAGTGAGGCATTGGAGTCGGTGAGGTGTTGGAGTTGGTGAGTTGTTGGAGTCAGTGAGGCGTTAGAGTCAGTGAGGAGTTGGATTCGGTGAGTTGTTGGAGTCGGTGAGGTTTTGGAGTCGTTGAGGTGTTGGAGTCGGTGAGGCGTTGGAGTCGGTGTGGCATTGGAGTCGGTGAGGCATTGGAGTCAGTGAGGCATTGGAGTCAGTGAGGCTTTGGAGTCGGTGAGGCGTTGGAATTGGTGAAGCGTTGTAGTCGGTGAGGCGTTGGATTCGGTGAGGTGTTGGAGTCGGTGAGGCATTGGAGTCGGTGAGGTGTTGGAGTCGGTGAGATGGTGGAGTCGGTGAGGCATTGGAGTCGGTGAGGCGTTGGAGTCGGTGAGGCATTGGAGTCGGTGAGGTGTTGGAGTCGGTGAGATGGTGGAGTCGGTGAGGCATTGGAGTCGGTGAGGTGTTGGAGTCGTTGAGGTGTTGGAGTCGGTGAGGCGTTGGAGTCGGTGTGGCTTTGGAATCGATGAGGTGTTGGAGTCAGTGAGGTTTTGGAGTCGGTGAGGTGTTGGAGTCGGTGAGGCTTTGGAATCGGTGAGGCGTTGAAGTCGGTGAGGCGTTGGAGTCTCTGAGGCGTTGGAGTCGGTGAGGCATTGGAGTCGGTGAGGCGTTGGAGTCAGTGAGGCATTGGAGTCGGTGAGGCTTTGGATTCGGTGAGACGTAGGAGTCAGTGAGGCGTTGGATTCGTGAGGTGTTGGAGTCAGTGAGGCGTTGGAATTGGTGAAGCGTTGTAGTCGGTGAGGCGTTGGAGTCGGTGAGGTGTTGGAGTCGGTGAGGCATTGGAGTCGGTGAGGTGGTGGAGTCGGTGAGGCATTGGAGTCGGTGAGGCGTTGGTGTCGGTGAGGCATTGGAGTCGGTGAGGCGTTGGAGTCAGTGAGGCGTTGGAGTCAGTGAGGCGTTGGAGTCGGTGAGGCGTTGGATTCGGTGAGACGTCGGAGTTGGTGAGGCGCTGGATTCGTGAGGTGTTGGAGTCAGTGAGGTGTTGGAGTTGGTGAGGCCTTGTATTCGGTGAGGTGTTGGAGTCGGTGAGGCATTGGAGTCGGTGAGGTGTTGGAGTTGGTGAGCTGTTGGAGTCAGTGAGGCGTTGGAGTCGGTGAGGCATTGGAGTCGGTGAGGCGTTGGAGTCAGTGAGGCATTGGAGTCAGTGAGGCTTTGGAGTCGGTGAGGCGTTGGATTCGGTGAGACGTAGGAGTCGGTGAGGCGTTGGATTCGTGAGGTGTTGGAGTCAGTGAGGTGTTGGAGTCGGTGAGGCCTTGTATTCGGTGAGGTGTTGGAGTCGGTGAGGCATTGGAGTCGGTGAGGTGTTGGAGTTGGTGAGTTGTTGGAGTCAGTGAGGCGTTGGAGTCGGTGAGGCATTGGAGTCGGTGAGGTGTTGGAGTCAGTGAGGCGTTGGAGTCGGTGAGGCATTGGTGTCGGTGAGGCATTGGAGTCGGTGAGGTGTTGGAGTCAGTGAGGTGTTGGAGTCGGTGAGGTGTTGGAGTCAGTGAGGCATTGGAGTCGGTGAGGTCTTGGAGTTGGTGAGTTGTTGGAGTCAGTGAGGCGTTGGAGTCAGTGAGGAGTTGGAGTCGGTGAGGTGTTGGAGTCGGTGAGGTGTTGGAGTCGGTGAGGTGTTGGAGTCGTTGAGGTGTTGGAGTCGGTGAGGCGTTGGAGTCGGTGTGGCATTGGAGTCGGTGAGGCATTGGAGTCAGTGAGGCATTGGAGTCAGTGAGGCTTTGGAGTCGGTGAGGCGTTGGAATTGGTGAAGCGTTGTAGTCGGTGAGGCATTGGAGTCAGTGAGGTGTTGGAGTCGGTGAGGTGTTGGAGTCGGTGAGGCATTGGAGTCGGTGAGGTGTTGGAGTCGGTGAGATGGTGGAGTCGGTGAGGCATTGGAGTCGGTGAGGCGTTGGAGTCGGTGAGGCATTCGAGTCGGTGAGGCGTTGTAGTCAGTGAGGCATTGGAGTCAGTGAGGCGTTGGAGTCGGTGAGGCGTTGGATTCGGTGAGACGTAGGAGTCGGTGAGGCGCTGGATTCGTGAGGTGTTGGAGTCAGTGAGATGTTGGAGTCGGTGAGGTGGTGGAATCAGTGAGGCGTTGGAGTCGGTGAGGCATTGGTGTCGGTGAGGCATTGGAGTCGGTGAGGTGTTGGAGTCGGTGAGGCATTGGAGTCGGTGAGGCATTGGAGTCGGTGAGGTTTTGGAGTCGGTGAGGTGTTGGACTCAGTGAGCTGTTGGAGTCTGTGAGGCATTGTAGTCGGTGAGGTGTTGGAGTCAGTGAGGTGTTGGAGTCGGTGAGGTGTTGGAGTCGGTGAGGTGTTGGAGTCAGTGAGGTGTTGGAGTCGGTGAGGTGTTGGAGTCAGTGAGGTGTTGCAGTCAGGGAGGTGTTGGAGTCGGTGAGGTGTTGGAGTCAGTGTGGTGTTGGAGTCGGTGAGGTGTTGGAGTCGGTGAGGTGTTGGAGTCAGTGAGTTGTTGGAGTCGGTGAGGTGTTGGAGTCAGTGAGGTGTTGGAGTCGGTGAGGTGTTGGAGTCGGTGAGGCATTGGAGTCGGTGAGATGTTGGAGTCGGTGAGTTGTTGGAGTCAGTGAGGCGTTGGAGTCAGTGAGGAGTTGGAGTCGGTGAGGTGTTGGAGTCGTTGAGGTGTTGGAGTCGGTGAGGCGTTGGAGTCGGTGTGGCATTGGAGTCAGTGAGGCTTTGGAGTCGGTGAGGTGTTGGAGTCAGTGAGGTGTTGGAGTCGGTGAGGTGTTGGAGTCGGTGAGGCGTTGGAGTCACTGAGGCGTTGGAGTCGGTGAGGCATTGGAGTCGGTGAGGCGTTGGAGTCAGTGAAGCATTGGAGTCAGTGAGGCGTTGGAGTCGGTGAGGCGTTGGATTCGGTGAGACGTAGGAGTCGGTGAGGCGTTGGATTCGTGAGGTGTTGGAGTCAGTGAGGTGTTGGAGTCGGTGAGGTGTTGGAGTCGGTGAGGCATTGGAGTCGGTGAGGCATTGGAGTCGGTGAGTTGTTGGAGTCAGTGAGGTGTTGGAGTCGGTGAGGCATTGGAGTCGGTGAGGTGTTGGAGTCAGTGAGTAGTTGGAGTCGGTGAGGTGGTGGAATCAGTGAGGCGTTGGAGTCGGTGAGACGTTGGAGTCGGTGAGGTGTTGGAGTCGGTGAGCTGTTGGAGTCGGTGAGGCGTTAGAGTCGGTGAGGTGTTGGAGTCGGTGAGGTGTTGGAGTCTTTGAGGTGTTGGAGTCGGTGAGGCGTTGGAGTCGGTGTGGCTTTGGATTCGATGAGGTGTTGGAGTCACTGAGGCGTTGGAATCGGTGAGGTGTTTGAGTCAGTGAGGTTTTGGAGTCGGTGAGGTGTTGGAGTCGGTGAGGCTTTGGAATCGGTGAGGCGTTGAAGTCGGTGAGGCGTTGGAGTCACTGAGGCGTTGGAGTCGGTGAGGCATTGGAGTCGGTGAGGCGTTGGAGTCAGTGAGGCATTGGAGTCGAAGAGGCTTTGGATTCGGTGAGACGTAGGAGTCGGTGAGGCGTTGGATTCGTGAGGTGTTGGAGTCAGTGAGGCGGTGGAATTGGTGAAGCGTTGTAGTCGGTGAGGCGTTGGAGTCGGTGAGGTGTTGGAGTCGGTGTGGCATTGGAGTCGGTGATGTGGTGGAGTCGGTGAGGCATTGGAGTCGGTGAGGCGTTGGTGTCGGTGAGGCATTGGAGTCGGGGAGGCGTTGGAGTCAGTGAGGCATTGGAGTCAGTGAGGCGTTGGAGTCGGTGAGGCGTTGGATTCGGTGAGACGTCGGAGTCGGTGAGGCGCTGGATTCGTGAGGTGTTGGAGTCAGTGAGGTGTTGGAGTTGGTGAGGCATTGGAGTCGGTGAGGTGTTGGAGTTGGTGAGTTGTTGGAGTCAGTGAGGCGTTGGAGTCGGTGAGGCATTGGAGTCGGTGAGGCGTTGGAATCAGTGAGGCATTGGAGTCAGTGAGGCTTTGGAGTCGGTGAGGCGTTGGATTCGGTGAGACATAGGAGTCGGTGAGGCGTTGGATTCGTGAGGTGTTGGAGTCAGTGAGGTGTTGGAGTCGGTGAGGCATTGGAGTCCGTGAGGTGTTGGAGTTGGTGAGTTGTTGGAGTCAGTGAGGCGTTGGAGTCGGTGAGGCATTGGAGTCGGTCAGGTGTTGGAGTCAGTGAGTTGTTGGAGTCGGTGAGGTGGTGGAATCAGTGAGGCGTTGGAGTCGGTGAGGCATTGGTGTCGGTGAGGCATTGGAGTCGGTGAGGTGTTGGAGTCAGTGAGGTGTTGGAGTTGGTGAGTTGTTGGAGTCAGTGAGGCGTTGGAGTCAGTGAGGAGTTGGAGTCGGTGAGGCGTTGGAGACGGTGTGGCATTGGAGTCGGTGAGGCATTGGAGTCAGTGAGGCATTGGAGTCAGTGAGGCTTTGGAGTCCGTGAGGCGTTGGAATTGGTGAAGCGTTGTAGTCGGTGAGGCGTTGGAGTCGGTGAGGTGTTGGAGTCGGTGAGGCATTGGAGTCGGTGAGGCGTTGGAGTCGGTGAGATGGTGGAGTCGGTGAGGCATTGGAGTCGGTGAGGCGTTGGAGTCTGTGAGGCATTGGAGTCGGTGAGGCGTTGTTGTCAGTGAGGCATTGGAGTCAGTGAGGCGTTGGAGTCGGTGAGGCGTTGGATTCGGTGAGACGTAGGAGTCGGTGAGGCGCTGGATTCGTGAGGTGTTGGAGTCAGTGAGGTGTTGGAGTTGGTGAGGCGTTGGAGTCGGTGAGGCATTGGAGTCGGTGAGGTGTTGGAGTCAGTGAGTTGTTGGAGTCGGTGAGGTGGTGGAATCAGTGAGGCGTTGGAGTCGGTGAGGCATTGGTGTCGGTGAGGCATTGGAGTCGGTGAGGCATTGGAGTCGGTGAGGCATTGGAGTCGGTGAGGTTTTGGAGTCGGTGAGGTGTTGGACTCAGTGAGGTGTTGGAGTCTGTGAGGCATTGTAGTCGGTGAGGTGTTGGAGTCAGTGAGGTGTTGGAGTCGGTGAAGTGTTGGAGTCGGTGAGGTGTTGGAGTCAGTGAGGTGTTGGAGTCGGTGAGGTGTTGGAGTCAGTGAGGTGTTGGAGTCAGGGAGGTGTTGGAGTCGGTGAGGTGTTGGAGTCAGTGTGGTGTTGGAGTCGGTGAGGTGTTGGAGTCGGTGAGGTGTTGGAGTCAGTGAGTTGTTGGAGTCGGTGAGGTGTTGGAGTCAGTGAGGTGTTGGAGTCGGTGAGGTGTTGGAGTCGGTGAGGCATTGGAGTCGGTGAGATGTTGGAGTTGGTGAGTTGTTGGAGTCAGTGAGGCGTTGGAGTCAGTGAGGAGTTGGAGTCGTTGAGGTGTTGGAGTCGGTGAGGCGTTGGAGTCGGTGTGGCATTGGAGTCAGTGAGGCTTTGGAGTCGGTGAGGTGTTGGAGTCAGTGAGGTGTTGGAGTCGGTGAGGTGTTGGAGTCCGTGAGGCGTTGGAGTCACTGAGGCGTTGGAGTCGGTGAGGCATTGGAGTCGGTGAGGCGTTGGAGTCAGTGAAGCATTGGAGTCAGTGAGGCGTTGGAGTCGGTGAGGCGTTGGATTCGGTGAGACGTAGGAGTCGGTGAGGCGTTGGATTCGTGAGGTGTTGGAGTCAGTGAGGTGTTGGAGTCGGTGAGGCGTTGGAGTCGGTGAGGCATTGGAGTCGGTGAGGCATTGGAGTCGGTGAGTTGTTGGAGTCAGTGAGCTGTTGGAGTCGGTGAGGCATTGGAGTCGGTGAGGTGTTGGAGTCAGTGAGTTGTTGGAGTCGGTGAGGTGGTGGAATCAGTGAGGCGTTGGAGTCAGTGAGGCATTGGAGTCGGTGAGGCATTGGAGTCGGTGAGGTGTTGGAGTCAGTGAGGTGTTGGAGTCGGTGAGGCATTGGAGTCGGTGAGGTGTTGGAGTCAGTGAGGTGTTGGAGTCGGTGAGGCATTGGAGTCGGTGAGGTGTTGGAGTCAGTGAGGTGTTGGAGTCGGTGAGGCATTGGAGTCGGTGAGGTGTTGGAGTCAGTGAGGTGTTGGAGTCGATGAGGCATTGGTGTCGTTGTGGCGTTGGAATCAGACAGATGTTGGAGTCATTGAGGTGTTGGATTCGATGAGGCGTTGGAGTCGGTGACGTGTTGGAGTCGGTGAGGCGTTGGATTCGGTGAGGCGTTGGTGTCGGTGAGGCATTGGAGTCGGTGAGGCGTTGGAGTCAGTGAGGCATTGGAGTCAGTGAGGCGTTGGAGTCGGTGAGGCGTTGGATTCGGTGAGACGTCGGAGTCGGTGAGGCGCTGGATTCGTGAGGTGTTGGAGTCAGTGAGGTGTTGGAGTTGGTGAGGCATTGGAGTCTGTGAGGTGTTGGAGTTGGTGAGTTGTTGGAGTCAGTGAGGCGTTGGAGTCGGTGAGGCATTGGAGTCGGTGAGGCGTTGGAGTCAGTGAGGCATTGGAGTCAGTGAGGCTTTGGAGTCGGTGAGGCGTTGGATTCGGTGAGACATAGGAGTCGGTGAGGCGTTGGATTCGTGAGGTGTTGGAGTCAGTGAGGTGTTGGAGTCGGTGAGGGCTTGTATTCGGTGAGGTGTTGGAGTCGGTGAGGCATTGGAGTCCGTGAGGTGTTGGAGTTGGTGAGTTGTTGGAGTCAGTGAGGCGTTGGAGACGGTGAGGCATTGGAGTCGGTGAGGTGTTGGAGTCGGTGAGGCGTTGGATTCGGTGAGACATAGGAGTCGGTGAGGCGTTGGATTCGTGAGGTGTTGGAGTCAGTGAGGTGTTGGAGTCGGTGAGGGCTTGTATTCGGTGAGGCATTGGAGTCAGTGAGGCATTGGAGTCGGTGAGGCTTTGGAGTCGGTGAGGCGTTGGAATTGGTGAAGCGTTGTAGTCGGTGAGGCGTTGGAGTCGGTGAGGTGTTGGAGTCGGTGAGGCATTGGAGTCGGTGAGGCGTTGGAGTCGGTGAGATGGTGGAGTCGGTGAGGCATTGGAGTCGGTGAGGCGTTGGAGTCGGTGAGGCGTTGGATTCGGTGAGACGTAGGAGTCGGTGAGGCGTTGGATTCGTGAGGTGTTGGAGTCAGTGAGGTGTTGGAGTCGGTGAGGTGTTGGAGTCGGTGAGACGTAGGAGTCGGTGAGGCGTTGGATTCGTGAGGTGTTGGAGTCAGTGAGGTGTTGGAGTCGGTGAGGCCTTGTATTCGGTGAGGTGTTGGAGTCGGTGAGGCATTGGTGTCGGTGAGGCATTGGAGTCGGTGAGGTGTTGGAGTCAGTGAGGTGTTGGAGTTGGTGAGTTGTTGGAGTCAGTGAGGCGTTGGAGTCAGTGAGGAGTTGGAGTCGGTGAGGCATTGGTGTCGGTGAGGCATTGGAGTCGGTGAGGTGTTGGAGTCAGTGAGGTGTTGGAGTTGGTGAGTTGGAGTCAGTGAGGCGTTGGAGTCAGTGAGGAGTTGGAGTCGGTGAGGCGTTGGAGTCGGTGTGGCATTGGAGTCGGTGAGGCATTGGAGTCAGTGAGGCATTGGAGTCAGTGAGGCTTTGGAGTCGGTGAGGCGTTGGAATTGGTGAAGCGTTGTAGTCGGTGAGGCGTTGGAGTCGGTGAGGTGTTGGAGTCGGTGAGGCATTGGAGTCGGTGAGGCGTTGGAGTCGGTGAGATGGTGGAGTCGGTGAGGCATTGGAGTCGGTGAGGCGTTGGAGTCTGTGAGGCATTGGAGTCGGTGAGGCGTTGTTGTCAGTGAGGCATTGGAGTCAGTGAGGCGTTGGAGTCGGTGAGGCGTTGGATTCGGTGAGACGTAGGAGTCGGTGAGGCGCTGGATTCGTGAGGTGTTGGAGTCAGTGAGGTGTTGGAGTTGGTGAGGCGTTGGAGTCGGTGAGGCATTGGAGTCGGTGAGGTGTTGGAGTCAGTGAGTTGTTGGAGTCGGTGAGGTGGTGGAATCAGTGAGGCGTTGGAGTCGGTGAGGCATTGGTGTCGGTGAGGCATTGGAGTCGGTGAGGCATTGGAGTCGGTGAGGCATTGGAGTCGGTGAGGTTTTGGAGTCGGTGAGGTGTTGGACTCAGTGAGGTGTTGGAGTCTGTGAGGCATTGTAGTCGGTGAGGTGTTGGAGTCAGTGAGGTGTTGGAGTCGGTGAGGTGTTGGAGTCGGTGAGGTGTTGGAGTCAGTGAGGTGTTGGAGTCGGTGAGGTGTTGGAGTCAGTGAGGTGTTGGAGTCAGGGAGGTGTTGGAGTCGGTGAGGTGTTGGAGTCAGTGTGGTGTTGGAGTCGGTGAGGTGTTGGAGTCGGTGAGGTGTTGGAGTCAGTGAGTTGTTGGAGTCGGTGAGGTGTTGGAGTCAGTGAGGTGTTGGAGTCGGTGAGGTGTTGGAGTCGGTGAGGCATTGGAGTCGGTGAGATGTTGGAGTTGGTGAGTTGTTGGAGTCAGTGAGGCGTTGGAGTCAGTGAGGAGTTGGAGTCGTTGAGGTGTTGGAGTCGGTGAGGCGTTGGAGTCGGTGTGGCATTGGAGTCAGTGAGGCTTTGGAGTCGGTGAGGTGTTGGAGTCAGTGAGGTGTTGGAGTCGGTGAGGTGTTGGAGTCGGTGAGGCGTTGGAGTCACTGAGGCGTTGGAGTCGGTGAGGCATTGGAGTCGGTGAGGCGTTGGAGTCAGTGAAGCATTGGAGTCAGTGAGGCGTTGGAGTCGGTGAGGCGTTGGATTCGGTGAGACGTAGGAGTCGGTGAGGCGTTGGATTCGTGAGGTGTTGGAGTCAGTGAGGTGTTGGAGTCGGTGAGGCGTTGGAGTCGGTGAGGCATTGGAGTCGGTGAGGCATTGGAGTCGGTGAGTTGTTGGAGTCAGTGAGCTGTTGGAGTCGGTGAGGCATTGGAGTCGGTGAGGTGTTGGAGTCAGTCAGTTGTTGGAGTCGGTGAGGTGGTGGAATCAGTGAGGCGTTGGAGTCAGTGAGGCATTGGAGTCGGTGAGGCATTGGAGTCGGTGAGGTGTTGGAGTCAGTGAGGTGTTGGATTCGGTGAGGCATTGGAGTCGGTGAGGTGTTGGAGTCAGTGAGGTGTTGGAGTCGGTGAGGCATTGGAGTCGGTGAGGTGTTGGAGTCAGTGAGGTGTTGGAGTCGGTGAGGCATTGGAGTCGGTGAGGTGTTGGAGTCAGTGAGGTGTTGGAGTCGATGAGGCATTGGTGTCGTTGTGGCGTTGGAATCAGACAGATGTTGGAGTCATTGAGGTGTTGGATTCGATGAGGCGTTGGAGTCGGTGACGTGTTGGAGTCGGTGAGGCGTTGGATTCGGTGAGGCGTTGGTGTCGGTGAGGCATTGGAGTCGGTGAGGCGTTGGAGTCAGTGAGGCATTGGAGTCAGTGAGGCGTTGGAGTCGGTGAGGCGTTGGATTCGGTGAGACGTCGGAGTCGGTGAGGCGCTGGATTCGTGAGGTGTTGGAGTCAGTGAGGTGTTGGAGTTGGTGAGGCATTGGAGTCGGTGAGGTGTTGGAGTTGGTGAGTTGTTGGAGTCAGTGAGGCGTTGGAGTCGGTGAGGCATTGGAGTCGGTGAGGCGTTGGAGTCAGTGAGGCATTGGAGTCAGTGAGGCTTTGGAGTCGGTGAGGCGTTGGATTCGGTGAGACATAGGAGTCGGTGAGGCGTTGGATTCGTGAGGTGTTGGAGTCAGTGAGGTGTTGGAGTCGGTGAGGGCTTGTATTCGGTGAGGTGTTGGAGTCGGTGAGGCATTGGAGTCCGTGAGGTGTTGGAGTTGGTGAGTTGTTGGAGTCAGTGAGGCGTTGGAGTCGGTGAGGCATTGGAGTCGGTGAGGTGTTGGAGTCAGTGAGTTGTTGGAGTCGGTGAGGTGGTGGAATCAGTGAGGCGTTGGAGTCGGTGAGGCATTGGTGTGGGTGAGGCATTGGAGTCGGTGAGGTGTTGGAGTCAGTGAGGTGTTGGAGTTGGTGAGTTGTTGGAGTCAGTGAGGCGTTGGAGTCAGTGAGGAGTTGGAGTCGGTGTGGCGTTGGAGTCGGTGTGGCATTGGAGTCGGTGAGGCATTGGAGTCAGTGAGGCATTGGAGTCAGTGAGGCTTTGGAGTCGGTGAGGCGTTGGAATTGGTGAAGCGTTGTAGTCGGTGAGGCGTTGGAGTCGGTGAGGTGTTGGAGTCGGTGAGGCATTGGAGTCGGTGAGGTGTTGGAGTCGGTGAGATGGTGGAGTCGGTGAGGCATTGGAGTCGGTGAGGCGTTGGAGTCTGTGAGGCATTGGAGTCGGTGAGGCGTTGTTGTCAGTGAGGCATTGGAGTCAGTGAGGCGTTGGAGTCGGTGAGGCGTTGGATTCGGTGAGACGTAGGAGTCGGTGAGGCGCTGGATTCGTGAGGTGTTGGAGTCAGTGAGGTGTTGGAGTTGGTGAGGCGTTGGAGTCGGTGAGGCATTGGAGTCGGTGAGGTGTTGGAGTCAGTGAGTTGTTGGAGTCGGTGAGGTGGTGGAATCAGTGAGGCGTTGGAGTCGGTGAGGCATTGGTGTCGGTGAGGCATTGGAGTCGGTGAGGTGTTGGAGTCGGTGAGGCATTGGAGTCGGTGAGGCATTGGAGTCGGTGAGGTTTTGGAGTCGGTGAGGTGTTGGACTCAGTGAGGTGTTGGAGTCTGTGAGGCATTGTAGTCGGTGAGGTGTTGGAGTCAGTGAGGTGTTGGAGTCGGTGAGGTGTTGGAGTCGGTGAGGTGTTGGAGTCAGTGAGGTGTTGGAGTCGGTGAGGTGTTGGAGTCAGTGAGGTGTTGGAGTCAGGGAGGTGTTGGAGTCGGTGAGGTGTTGGAGTCAGTGTGGTGTTGGAGTCGGTGAGGTGTTGGAGTCGGTGAGGTGTTGGAGTCAGTGAGTTGTTGGAGTCGGTGAGGTGTTGGAGTCAGTGAGGTGTTGGAGTCGGTGAGGTGTTGGAGTCGGTGAGGCATTGGAGTCGGTGAGATGTTGGAGTTGGTGAGTTGTTGGAGTCAGTGAGGCGTTGGAGTCAGTGAGGAGTTGGAGTCGTTGAGGTGTTGGAGTCGGTGAGGCGTTGGAGTCGGTGTGGCATTGGAGTCAGTGAGGCTTTGGAGTCGGTGAGGTGTTGGAGTCAGTGAGGTGTTGGAGTCGGTGAGGTGTTGGAGTCGGTGAGGCGTTGGAGTCACTGAGGCGTTGGAGTCGGTGAGGCATTGGAGTCGGTGAGGCGTTGGAGTCAGTGAAGCATTGGAGTCAGTGAGGCGTTGGAGTCGGTGAGGCGTTGGATTCGGTGAGACGTAGGAGTCGGTGAGGCGTTGGATTCGTGAGGTGTTGGAGTCAGTGAGGTGTTGGAGTCGGTGAGGCGTTGGAGTCGGTGAGGCATTGGAGTCGGTGAGGCATTGGAGTCGGTGAGTTGTTGGAGTCAGTGAGGTGTTGGAGTCGGTGAGGCATTGGAGTCGGTGAGGTGTTGGAGTCAGTGAGTTGTTGGAGTCGGTGAGGTGGTGGAATCAGTGAGGCGTTGGAGTCAGTGAGGCATTGGAGTCGGTGAGGCATTGGAGTCGGTGAGGTGTTGGAGTCAGTGAGGTGTTGGAGTCGGTGAGGCATTGGAGTCGGTGAGGTGTTGGAGTCAGTGAGGTGTTGGAGTCGGTGAGGCATTGGAGTCGGTGAGGTGTTGGAGTCAGTGAGGTGTTGGAGTCGATGAGGCATTGGTGTCGTTGTGGCGTTGGAATCAGACAGATGTTGGAGTCATTGAGGTGTTGGATTCGATGAGGCGTTGGAGTCGGTGACGTGTTGGAGTCGGTGAGGCGTTGGATTCGGTGTGGTGTTGGATTCGGTGAGGTGTTGGAGTCGGTGAGGTTTTGGAGTCGGTGAGGCGTTGGAATCGGTGAGGCATTGGAGTCAGTGAGGCGTTGGAGTCGGTGAGACGTTGGAGTCGGTGAGGTGTTGGAGTCGGTGAGCTGTTGGAGTCGGTGAGGCGTTAGAGTCGGTGAGGTGTTGGAGTCGGTGAGGTTTTGGAGTCTTTGAGGTGTTGGAGTCGGTGAGGCGTTGGAGTCGGTGTGGCTTTGGATTCGATGAGGTGTTGGAGTCACTGAGGCGTTGGAATCGGTGAGGTGTTTGAGTCAGTGAGGTTTTGGAGTCGGTGAGGTGTTGGAGTCGGTGAGGCTTTGGAATCGGTGAGGCGTTGAAGTCGGTGAGGCGTTGGAGTCACTGAGGCGTTGGAGTCGGTGAGGCATTGGAGTCGGTGAGGCGTTGGAGTCAGTGAGGCATTGGAGTCGAAGAGGCTTTGGATTCGGTGAGACGTAGGAGTCGGTGAGGCGTTGGATTCGTGAGGTGTTGGAGTCAGTGAGGCGGTGGAAATGGTGAAGCGTTGTAGTCGGTGAGGCGTTGGAGTCGGTGAGGTGTTGGAGTCGGTGAGGCATTGGAGTCGGTGATGTGGTGGAGTCGGTGAGGCATTGGAGTCGGTGAGGCGTTGGTGTCGGTGAGGCATTGGAGTCGGTGAGGCGTTGGAGTCAGTGAGGCATTGGAGTCAGTGAGGCGTTGGAGTCGGTGAGGCGTTGGATTCGGTGAGACGTCGGAGTCGGTGAGGCGCTGGATTCGTGAGGTGTTGGAGTCAGTGAGGTGTTGGAGTTGGTGAGGCCTTGTATTCGGTGAGGTGTTGGAGTCGGTGAGGCATTGGAGTCCGTGAGGTGTTGGAGTTGGTGAGTTGTTGGAGTCAGTGAGGCGTTGGAGTCGGTGAGACATTGGAGTCGGTGAGGTGTTGGAGTCAGTGAGTTGTTGGAGTCGGTGAGGTGGTGGAATCAGTGAGGCGTTGGAGTCGGTGAGGCATTGGTGTCGGTGAGGCATTGGAGTCGGTGAGGTGTTGGAGTCAGTGAGGTGTTGGAGTTGGTGAGTTGTTGGAGTCAGTGAGGCGTTGGAGTCAGTGAGGAGTTGGAGTCGGTGAGGCGTTGGAGTCGGTGTGGCATTGGAGTCGGTGAGGCATTGGAGTCAGTGAGGCATTGGAGTCAGTGAGGCTTTGGAGTCGGTGTGGCGTTGGAATTGGTGAAGCGTTGTAGTCGGTGAGGCGTTGGAGTCGGTGAGGTGTTGGAGTCGGTGAGGCATTGGAGTCGGTGAGGTGTTGGAGTCGGTAAGATGGTGGAGTCGGTGAGGCATTGGAGTCGGTGAGGCGTTGGAGTCTATGAGGCATTGGAGTCGGTGAGGCGTTGTTGTCAGTGAGGCATTGGAGTCAGTGAGGCGTTGGAGTCGGTGAGGCGTTGGATTCGGTGAGACGTAGGAGTCGGTGAGGCGCTGGATTCGTGAGGTGTTGGAGTCAGTGAGGTGTTGGAGTTGGTGAGGCGTTGGAGTCGGTGAGGCATTGGAGTCGGTGAGGTGTTGGAGTCAGTGAGTTGTTGGAGTCGGTGAGGTGGTGGAATCAGTGAGGCGTTGGAGTCGGTGAGGCATTGGTGTCGGTGAGGCATTGGAGTCGGTGAGGTGTTGGAGTCGGTGAGGCATTGGAGTCGGTGAGGCATTGGAGTCGGTGAGGTTTTGGAGTCGGTGAGGTGTTGGACTCAGAGAGGTGTTGGAGTCTGTGAGGCATTGTAGTCGGTGAGGTGTTGGAGTCAGTGAGGTGTTGGAGTCGGTGAGGTGTTGGAGTCGGTGAGGTGTTGGAGTCAGTGAGGTGTTGGAGTCGGTGAGGTGTTGGAGTCAGTGAGGTGTTGGAGTCAGGGAGGTGTTGGAGTCGGTGAGGTGTTGGAGTCAGTGTGGTGTTGGAGTCGGTGAGGTGTTGGAGTCGGTGAGGTGTTGGAGTCAGTGAGTTGTTGGAGTCGGTGAGGTGTTGGAGTCAGTGAGGTGTTGGAGTCGGTGAGGTGTTGGAGTCGGTGAGGCATTGGAGTCGGTGAGATGTTGGAGTTGGTGAGTTGTTGGAGTCAGTGAGGCGTTGGAGTCAGTGAGGAGTTGGAGTCGGTGAGGTGTTGGAGTCGTTGAGGTGTTGGAGTCGGTGAGGCGTTGGAGTCGGTGTGGCATTGGAGTCAGTGAGGCTTTGGAGTCACTGAGGCGTTGGAATCGGTGAGGTGTTGGAGTCAGTGAGGTTTTGGAGTCGGTGAGGTGTTGGAGTCGGTGAGGCGTTGGAATCGGTGAGGCGTTGAAGTCGGTGAGGCGTTGGAGTCACTGAGGCATTGGAGTCGGTGAGGTGTTGGACTCAGTGAGGTGTTGGAGTCTGTGAGGCATTGTAGTCGGTGAGGTGTTGGAGTCAGTGAGGTGTTGGAGTCGGTGAGGTGTTGGAGTCGGTGAGGCATTGGAGTCGGTGAGGTGTTGGAGTTGGTGAGTTGTTGGAGTCAGTGAGGCTTTGGAGTCAGTGAGGAGTTGGAGTCGGTGAGGTGTTGGAGTCGGTGAGGCGTTGGTGTCGGTGTGGCATTGGAGTCAGTGAGGCTTTGGAGTCACTGAGGCGTTTGAATCGGTGAGGTGTTGGAGTCAGTGAGGTTTTGGAGTCGGTGAGGTGTTGGAGTCGGTGAGGCGTTGGAATCGGTGAGGCGTTGAGAGTCGGTGAGGTGTTGGACTCAGTGAGGTGTTGGAGTCTGTGAGGCATTGTAGTCGGTGAGGTGTTGGAGTCAGTGAGGTGTTGGAGTCGGTGAGGTGTTGGAGTCGGTGTGGTGTTGGAGTCAGTGAGGTGTTGGAGTCGGTGAGGTGTTGGAGTCAGTGAGGTGTTGGAGTCAGGGAGGTATTGGAGTCGGTGAGGTGTTGGAGTCAGTGAGGTGTTGGATTCGGTGAGGTGTTGGAGTCGGTGAGGTGTTGGAGTCAGTGAGTTGTTGGAGTCGGTGAGGTGTTGGAGTCAGAGAGGTGTTGGAGTCGGTGAGGTGTTGGAGTCAGTGAGGCATTGGAGTCGGTGAGGTGTTGGAGTTGGTGAGTTGTTGGAGTCAGTGAGGCGTTAGAGTCAGTGAGGAGTTGGATTCGGTGAGGTGTTGGAGTCGGTGAGGTTTTGGAGTCGTTGAGGTGTTGGAGTCGGTGAGGCGTTGGAGTCGGTGTGGCATTGGAGTCGGTGAGGCAGTGGAGTCAGTGAGGCATTGGAGTCAGTGAGGCTTTGGAGTCGGTGAGGCGTTGGAATTGGTGAAGCGTTGTAGTCGGTGAGGCGTTGGATTCGGTGAGGTGTTGGAGTCGGTGAGGCATTGGAGTCGGTGAGGTGTTGGAGTCGGTGAGATGGTGGAGTCGGTGAGGCATTGGAGTCGGTCAGGCGTTGGAGTCGGTTAGGCATTGGAGTCGGTGAGGTGTTGGAGTCGGTGAGATGGTGGAGTCGGTGAGGCATTGGAGTCGGTGAGGTGTTGGAGTCGTTGAGGTGTTGGAGTCGGTGAGGCGTTGGAGTCGGTGTGGCTTTGGATTCGATGAGGTGTTGGAGTCACTGAGGCGTTGGAATCGGTGAGGTGTTGGAGTCAGTGAGGTTTTGGAGTCGGTGAGGTGTTGGAGTCGGTGAGGCTTTGGAATCGGTGAGGCGTTGAAGTCGGTGAGGCGTTGGAGTCACTGAGGCGTTGGAGTCGGTGAGGCATTGGAGTCGGTGAGGCGTTGGAGCCAGTGAGGCATTGGAGTCGGTGAGGCTTTGGATTCGGTGAGACGTAGGAGTCGGTGAGGCGTTGGATTCGTGAGGTGTTGGAGTCAGTGAGGCGTTGGAATTGGTGAAGCGTTGTAGTCGGTGAGGCGTTGGAGTCGGTGAGGTGTTGGAGTCGGTGAGGCATTGGAGTCGGTGAGGTGGTGGAGTCGGTGAGGCATTGGAGTCGGTGAGGCGTTGGTGTCGGTGAGGCATTGGAGTCGGTGAGGCGTTGGACTCAGTGAGGCATTGGAGTCAGCGAGGCGTTGGAGTCGGTGAGGCGTTGGATTCGGTGAGACGTCGGAGTTGGTGAGGCGCTGGATTCATGAGTTGTTGGAGTCAGTGAGGTGTTGGAGTTGGTGAGGCCTTGTATTCGGTGAGGTGTTGGAGTCGGTGAGGCATTGGAGTCGGTGAGGTGTTGGAGTTGGTGAGCTGTTGGAGTCAGTGAGGCGTTGGAGTCGGTGAGGCATTGGAGTCGGTGAGGCGTTGGAGTCAGTGAGGCATTGGAGTCAGTGAGGCTTTGGAGTCGGTGAGGCGTTGGATTCGGTGAGACGTAGGAGTCGGTGAGGCGTTGGATTCGTGAGGTGTTGGAGTCAGTGAGGTGTTGGAGTCGGTGAGGCCTTGTATTCGGTGAGGTGTTGGAGTCGGTGAGGCATTGGAGTCGGTGAGGTGTTGGAGTTGGTGAGTTGTTGGAGTCAGTGAGGCTTTGGAGTCGGTGAGGCATTGGAGTCGGTGAGGTGTTGGAGTCAGTGAGTTGTTGGAGTCGGTGAGGTGGTGGAATCAGTGAGGCGTTGGAGTCGGTGAGGCATTGGTGTCGGTGAGGCATTGGAGTCGGTGAGGTGTTGGAGTCAGTGAGGTGTTGGAGTCGGTGAGGTGTTGGAGTCAGTGAGGCGTTGGAGTCAGTGAGGAGTTGGAGTCGGTGAGGTGTTGGAGTCGGTGAGGTGTTGGAGTCGTTGAGGTGTTGGAGTCGGTGAGGCGTTGGAGTCGGTGTGGCATTGGAGTCGGTGAGGCATTGGAGTCAGTGAGGCATTGGAGTCAGTGAGGCTTTGGAGTCGGTGAGGCGTTGGAATTGGTGAAGCGTTGTAGTCGGTGAGGCGTTGGAGTCAGTGAGGTGTTGGAGTCGGTGAGGTGTTGGAGTCGGTGAGGCATTGGAGTCGGTGAGGTGTAGGAGTCGGTGAGATGGTGGAGTCGGTGAGGCATTGGAGTCGGTGAGGCGTTGGAGTCGGTGAGGCATTGGAGTCGGTGAGGCGTTGTAGTCAGTGAGGCATTGGAGTCAGTGAGGCGTTGGAGTCGGTGAGGCGTTGGATTCGGTGAGACATAGGAGTCGGTGAGGCGCTGGATTTGTGAGGTGTTGGAGTCAGTGAGGTGTTGGAGTTGGTGAGGCGTTGGAGTCGGTGAGGCATTGGAGTCGGTGAGGTGTTGGAGTCAGTGAGATGTTGGAGTCGGTGAGGTGGTGGAATCAGTGAGGCGTTGGAGTCGGTGAGGCATTGGTGTCGGTGAGGCATTGGAGTCGGTGAGGTGTTGGAGTCGGTGAGGCATTGGAGTCGGTGAGGCATTGGAGTCGGTGAGGTTTTGGAGTCGGTGAGGTGTTGGACTCAGTGAGGTGTTGGAGTCTGTGAGGCATTCTAGTCGGTGAGGTGTTGGAGTCAGTGAGGTGTTGGAGTCGGTGAGGTGTTGGAGTCGGTGAGGTGTTGGAGTCAGTGAGGTTTTGGAGTCGGTGAGGTGTTGGAGTCAGTGAGGTGTTGGAGTCAGGGAGGTGTTGGAGTCGGTGAGGTGTTGGAGTCAGTGTGGTGTTGGAGTCGGTGAGGTGTTGGAGTCGGTGAGGTGTTGGAGTCAGTGAGGTGTTGGAGTCGGTGAGGTGTTGGAGTCGGTGAGGTGTTGGAGTCGGTGAGGCTTTGGAATCGGTGAGGCGTTGAAGTCGGTGAGGTGTTGGAGTCGGTGAGGTTTTGGAGTCGGTGAGGCGTTGGAATCGGTGAGGCATTGGAGTCAGTGAGGCGTTGGAGTCGGTGAGACGTTGGAGTCGGTGAGGTGTTGGAGTCGGTGAGCTGTTGGAGTCGGTGAGGCGTTAGAGTCGGTGAGGTGTTGGAGTCGGTGAGGTGTTGGAGTCTTTGAGGTGTTGGAGTCGGTGAGGCGTTGGAGTCGGTGTGGCTTTGGATTCGATGAGGTGTTGGAGTCACTGAGGCGTTGGAATCGGTGAGGTGTTGGAGTCAGTGAGGTTTTGGAGTCGGTGAGGTGTTGGAGTCGGTGAGGCTTTGGAATCGGTGAGGCGTTGAAGTCGGTGAGGCGTTGGAGTCACTGAGGCGTTGGAGTCAGTGAGGCATTGGAGTCGGTGAGGCGTTGGAGTCAGTGAGGCATTGGAGTCGGTGAGGCTTTGGATTCGGTGAGACGTAGGAGTCGGTGAGGCGTTGGATTCGTGAGGTGTTGGAGTCAGTGAGGCGGTGGAATTGGTGAAGCGTTGTAGTCGGTGAGGCGTTGGAGTCGGTGAGGTGTTGGAGTCGGTGAGGCATTGGAGTCGGTGAGGTGGTGGAGTCGGTGAGGCATTGGAGTCGGTGAGGCGTTGGTGTCGGTGAGGCATTGGAGTCGGTGAGGCGTTGGAGTCAGTGAGGCATTGGAGTCAGTGAGGCGTTGGAGTCGGTGAGGCTTTGGATTCGGTGAGACGTCGGAGTCGGTGAGGCGCTGGATTCGTGAGGTGTTGGAGTCAGTGAGGTGTTGGAGTTGGTGAGGCCTTGTATTCGGTGAGGTGTTGGAGTCGGTGAGGCATTGGAGTCGGTGAGGTGTTGGAGTCGGTGAGTTGTTGGAGTCAGTGAGGCGTTGGAGTCGGTGAGGCATTGGAGTCGGTGAGGCATTGGAGTCAGTGAGGCATTGGAGTCAGTGAGGCTTTGGAGTCGGTGAGGCGTTGGATTCGGTGAGACATAGGAGTCGGTGAGGCGTTGGATTCGTGAGGTGTTGGAGTCAGTGAGGTGTTGGAGTCGGTGAGGCCTTGTATTCGGTGAGGTGTTGGAGTCGGTGAGGCATTGGAGTCGGTGAGGTGTTGGAGTTGGTGAGTTGTTGGAGTCAGTGAGGCGTTGGAGTCGGTGAGGCATTGGAGTCGGTGAGGTGTTGGAGTCAGTGAGTTGTTGGAGTCGGTGAGGTGGTGGAATCAGTGAGGCGTTGGAGTCGGTGAGGCATTGGTGTCGGTGAGGCATTGGAGTCGGTGAGGTGTTGGAGTCAGTGAGGTGTTGGAGTTGGTGAGTTGTTGGAGTCAGTGAGGCGTTGGAGTCAGTGAGGAGTTGGAGTCGGTGAGGCATTGGAGTCGGTGTGGCATTGGAGTCGGTGAGGCATTGGAGTCAGTGAGGCATTGGAGTCAGTGAGGCTTTGGAGTCGGTGAGGCGTTGGAATTGGTGAAGCGTTGTAGTCGGTGAGGCGTTGGAGTCGGTGAGGTGTTGGACTCGGTGAGGCATTGGAGTCGGTGAGGTGTTGGAGTCGGTGAGATGGTGGAGTCGGTGAGGCATTGGAGTCGGTGAGGCGTTGGAGTCTGTGAGGCATTGAAGTCGGTGAGGCGTTGGAGTCAGTGAGGCATTGGAGTCAGTGTGGCGTTGGAGTCGGTGAGGCGTTGGATTCGGTGAGACGTAGGAGTCGGTGAGGCGCTGGATTCGTGAGGTGTTGGAGTCAGTGAGGTGTTGGAGTTGGTGAGGCGTTGGAGTCGGTGAGGCATTGGAGTCGGTGAGGTGTTGGAGTCAGTGATTTGTTGGAGTCGGTGACGTGGTGGAATCAGTGAAGCGTTGGAGTCGGTGAGGCATTGGTGTCGGTGAGGCATTGGAGTCGGTGAGGTGTTGGAGTCGGTGAGGCATTGGAGTCGGTGAGGCATTGGAGTCTGTGAGGTTTTGGAGTCGGTGAGGTGTTGGACTCAGTGAGGTGTTGGAGTCTGTGAGGCATTGTAGTCGGTGAGGTGTTGGAGTCAGTGAGGTGTTGGAGTCGGTGAGGTTTTGGAGTCAGTGAGGTGTTGGAGTCAGGGAGGTGTTGGAGTCGGTGAGGTGTTGGAGTCAGTGTGGTGTTGGAGTCGGTGAGGTGTTGGAGTCGGTGAGGTGTTGGAGTAAGTGAGTTGTTGGAGTCGGTGAGGTGTTGGAGTCAGTGAGGTGTTGGAGTCGGTGAGGTGTTGGAGTCGGTGAAGCATTGGAGTCGGTGAGATGTTGGAGTTGGTGAGTTGTTGGAGTCAGTGAGGCGTTGGAGTCAGTGAGGAGTTGGAGTCGGTGAGGTGTTGGAGTCGTTGAGGTGTTGGAGTCGGTGAGGCGTTGGAGTCGGTGTGGCATTGGAGTCAGTGAGGCTTTGGAGTCACTGAGGCGTTGGAATCGGTGAGGTGTTGGAGTCAGTGAGGTTTTGGAGTCGCTGAGGTGTTGGAGTCGGTGAGGCTTTGGAAACGGTGAGGCGTTGAAGTCGGTGAGGCGTTGGAGTCACTGAGACATTGGAGTCGGTGAGGCATTGGAGTCGGTGAGGTGTTGGAGTCGGTGAGGTGTTGGACTCAGTGAGGTGTTGGAGTCTATGAGGCATTGTAGTCGGTGAGGTGTTGGAGTCAGTGAGGTGTTGGAGTCGGTGAGGTGTTGGAGTCAGTGAGGTGTTGGAGTCGGTGAGGTGTTGGAGTCGGTGAGGCATTGGAGTCGGTGAGGTGTTGGAGTTGGTGAGTTGTTGGAGTCAGTGAGGCGTTGGAGTCAGTGAGGAGTTGGAGTCGGTGAGGTGTTGGAGTCGGTGAGGTGTTGGAGTCGTTGAGGTGTTGGAGTCGGTGAGGCGTTGGAGTCGGTGTGGCATTGGAGTCGGTGAGGCTTTGGAGTCGGTGAGGCGTTGGAATTGGTGAAGCGTTGTAGTCGGTGAGGCGTTGGAGTCAGTGAGGTGTTGGAGTCGGTGAGGTGTTGGAGTCGGTGAGGCATTGGAGTCGGTGAGGTGTTGGAGTCGGTGAGATGGTGGAGTCGGTGAGGCATTGGAGTCGGTGAGGCGTTGGAGTCGGTGAGGCATTGGAGTCGGTGAGGCGTTGTAGTCAGTGAGGCATTGGAGTCAGTGAGGCGTTGGAGTCGGTGAGGCGTTGGATTCGGTGAGACATAGGAGTCGGTGAGGCGCTGGATTCGTGAGGTGTTGGAGTCAGTGAGGTGTTGGAGTTGGTGAGGCGTTGGAGTCGGTGAGGCATTGGAGTCGGTGAGGTGTTGGAGTCAGTGAGATGTTGGAGTCGGTGAGGTGGTGGAATCAGTGAGGCGTTGGAGTCGGTGAGGCATTGGTGTCGGTGAGGCATTGGAGTCGGTGAGGTGTTTGAGTCGGTGAGGCATTGGAGTCGGTGAGGCATTGGAGTCGGTGAGGTTTTGGAGTCGGTGAGGTGTTTGACTCAGTGAGGTGTTGGAGTCTGTGAGGCATTCTAGTCGGTGAGGTGTTGGAGTCAGTGAGGTGTTGGAGTCGGTGAGGAGTTGGAGTCGGTGAGGTGTTGGAGTCAGTGAGGTGTTGGAGTCGGTGAGGTGTTGGAGTCAGTGAGGTGTTGGAGTCAGGGAGGTGTTGGAGTCGGTGAGGTGTTGGAGTCAGTGTGGTGTTGGAGTCGGTGAGGTGTTGGAGTCGTTGAGGTGTTGGAGTTAGTGAGTTGTTGGAGTCAGTGAGGTGTTGGAGTCAGTGAGGTGTTGGAGTCGGTGAGGTGTTGGAGTCGGTGAGGCATTGGAGTCGGTGAGATGTTGGAGTTGGTGAGTTGTTGGAGTCAGTGAGGCGTTGGAGTCAGTGAGGAGTTGGAGTCGGTGAGGTGTTGGAGTCGTTGTGGTGTTGGAGTCGGTGAGGCGTTGGAGTCGGTGTGGCATTGGAGTCAGTGAGGCTTTGGAGTCACTGAGGCGTTGGAATCGGTGAGGTGTTGGAGTCAGTGAGGTTTTTGAGTCGGTGACGTGTTGGAGTCGGTGAGGCGTTGGAGTCGGTGTGGCATTGGAGTCGGTGAGGCTTTGGAGTCGGTGAGGCGTTGGAATTGGTGAAGCGTTGTAGTCGGTGAGGCGTTGGAGTCAGTGAGGTGTTGGAGTCGGTGAGGTGTTGGAGTCGGTGAGGCATTGGAGTCGGTGAGGTGTTGGAGTCGGTGAGATGGTGGAGTCGGTGAGGCATTGGAGTCGGTGAGGCGTTGGAGTCGGTGAGGCATTGGAGTCGGTGAGGCGTTGTAGTCAGTGAGGCATTGGAGTCAGTGAGGCGTTGGAGTCGGTGAGGCGTTGGATTCGGTGAGACATAGGAGTCGGTGAGGCGCTGGATTCGTGAGGTGTTGGAGTCAGTGAGGTGTTGGAGTTGGTGAGGCGTTGGAGTCGGTGAGGCATTGGAGTCGGTGAGGTGTTGGAGTCAGTGAGATGTTGGAGTCGGTGAGGTGGTGGAATCAGTGAGGCGTTGGAGTCGGTGAGGCATTGGTGTCGGTGAGGCATTGGAGTCGGTGAGGTGTTTGAGTCGGTGAGGCATTGGAGTCGGTGAGGCATTGGAGTCGGTGAGGTTTTGGAGTCGGTGAGGTGTTTGACTCAGTGAGGTGTTGGAGTCTGTGAGGCATTCTAGTCGGTGAGGTGTTGGAGTCAGTGAGGTGTTGGAGTCGGTGAGGAGTTGGAGTCGGTGAGGTGTTGGAGTCAGTGAGGTGTTGGAGTCGGTGAGGTGTTGGAGTCAGTGAGGTGTTGGAGTCAGGGAGGTGTTGGAGTCGGTGAGGTGTTGGAGTCAGTGTGGTGTTGGAGTCGGTGAGGTGTTGGAGTCGTTGAGGTGTTGGAGTTAGTGAGTTGTTGGAGTCAGTGAGGTGTTGGAGTCAGTGAGGTGTTGGAGTCGGTGAGGTGTTGGAGTCGGTGAGGCATTGGAGTCGGTGAGATGTTGGAGTTGGTGAGTTGTTGGAGTCAGTGAGGCGTTGGAGTCAGTGAGGAGTTGGAGTCGGTGAGGTGTTGGAGTCGTTGTGGTGTTGGAGTCGGTGAGGCGTTGGAGTCGGTGTGGCATTGGAGTCAGTGAGGCTTTGGAGTCACTGAGGCGTTGGAATCGGTGAGGTGTTGGAGTCAGTGAGGTTTTTGAGTCGGTGACGTGTTGGAGTCGGTGAGGCGTTGGAATCGGTGAGGCGTTGAAGTCGGTGAGGCGTTGGAGTCACTGAGGCATTGGAGTCGGTGAGGCATTGGAGTCGGTGAGGTGTTGGAGTCGGTGAGGTGTTGGACTCAGTGAGGTGTTGGAGTCTGTGAGGCATTGTAGTCGGTGAGGTGTTGGAGTCAGTGAGGTGTTGGAGTCGGTGAGGTGTTGGAGTCGGTGAGGCGTTGGAGTCACTGAGGCGTTGGAGTCGGTGAGGCATTGGAGTCGGTGAGGCGTTGGAGTCAGTGAAGCATTGGAGTCAGTGAGGCGTTGGAGTCGGTGAGGCGTTGGATTCGGTGAGACGTAGGAGTCGGTGAGGCGTTGGATTCGTGAGGTGTTGGAGTCAGTGAGGTGTTGGAGTCGGTGAGGCGTTGGAGTCGGTGAGGCATTGGAGTCGGTGAGGCATTGTAGTCGGTGAGTTGTTGGAGTCAGTGAGGTGTTGGAGTCGGTGAGGCATTGGAGTCGGTGAGGTCTTGGAGTCAGTGAATTGTTGGAGTCGGTGAGGTGGTGGAATCAGTGAGGCGTTGGAGTCAGTGAGGCATTGGAGTCGGTGAGGCATTGGAGTCGGTGAGGTGTTGGAGTCAGTGAGGTGTTGGAGTCGGTGAGGCATTGGAGTCGGTGAGGTGTTGGAGTCAATGAGGTGTTGGAGTCGGTGAGGCATTGGAGTCGGTGAGGTGTTGGAGTCAGTGAGGTGTTGGAGTCGATGAGGCATTGGTGTCGTTGTGGCGTTGGAATCAGACAGATGTTGGAGTCATTGAGGTGTTGGATTCGATGAGGCGTTGGAGTCGGTGACGTGTTGCAGTCGGTGAGGCGTTGGAGTCGGTGTGGTGTTGGATTCGGTGAGGTGTTGGAGTCGGTGAGGTTTCGGAGTCGGTGAGGCGTTGGAATCGGTGAGGCATTGGAGTCAGTGAGGCGTTGGAGTCGGTGAGACGTTGGAGTCGGTGAGGTGTTGGAGTCGGTGAGCTGTTGGAGTCGGTGAGGCGTTGGAGTCGGTGAGGTGTTGGAGTCGGTGAGGTGTTGGAGTCGTTGAGGTGTTGGAGTCGGTGAGGCGTTGGAGTCGGTGTGGCTTTGGATTCGATGAGGTGTTGGAGTCACTGTGGCGTTGGAATCGGTGAGGTGTTGGAGTCAGTGAGGTTTTGGAGTCGGTGAGGTGTTGGAGTCGGTGAGGCTTTGGAATCGGTGAGGCGTTGAAGTCGGTGAGGCGTTGGAGTCACTGAGGCGTTGGAGTCAGTGAGGCATTGGAGTCGGTGAGGCGTTGGAGTCAGTGAGGCATTGGAGTCGGTGAGGCTTTGGATTCGGTGAGACGTAGGAGTCGGTGAGGCGTTGGATTCGTGAGGTGTTGGAGTCAGTGAGGCGGTGGAATTGGTGAAGCGTTGTAGTCGGTGAGGCGTTGGAGTCGGTGAGGTGTTGGAGTCGGTGAGGCATTGGAGTCGGTGAGGTGGTGGAGTCGGTGTGGCATTGGAGTCGGTGAGGCGTTGGTGTCGGTGAGGCATTGGAGTCGGTGAGGCGTTGGAGTCAGTGAGGCATTGGAGTCAGTGAGGCCTTGGAGTCGGTGAGGCTTTGGATTCGGTGAGACGTCGGAGTCGGTGAGGCGCTGGATTCGTGAGGTGTTGGAGTCAGTGAGGTGTTGGAGTTGGTGAGGCCTTGTATTCGGTGAGGTGTTGGAGTCGGTGAGGAATTGGAGTCGGTGAGGTGTTGGAGTCGGTGAGTTGTTGGAGTCAGTGAGGCGTTGGAGTCGGTGAGGCATTGGAGTCGGTGAGGCGTTGGAGTCAGTGAGGCATTGGAGTCAGTGAGGCTTTGGAGTCGGTGAGGCATTGGATTCGGTGAGACATAGGAGTCGGTGAGGCGTTGGATTCGTGAGGTGTTGGAGTCAGTGAGGTGTTGGAGTCGGTGAGGCCTTGTATTCGGTGAGGTGTTGGAGTCGGTGAGGCATTGGAGTCGGTGAGGTGTTGGAGTCGGTGAGGCGTTGGAGTCGGTGTGGCATTGGAGTCAGTGAGGCTTTGGAGTCACTGAGGCGTTGGAATCGGTGATGTGTTGGAGTCAGTGAGGTTTTTGAGTCGGTGAGGTGTTGGAGTCGGTGAGGCGTTGGAATCGGTGAGGCGTTGAAGTCGGTGAGGCGTTGGAGTCACTGAGGCATTGGAGTCGGTGAGGCATTGGAGTCGGTGAGGTGTTGGAGTCGGTGAGGTGTTGGACTCAGTGAGGTGTTGGAGTCTGTGAGGCATTGTAGTCGGTGAGGTGTTGGAGTCAGTGAGGTGTTGGAGTCGGTGAGGTGTTGGAGTCGGTGAGGCGTTGGAGTCACTGAGGCGTTGGAGTCGGTGAGGCATTGGAGTCGGTGAGGCGTTGGAGTCAGTGAAGCATTGGAGTCAGTGAGGCGTTGGAGTCGGTGAGGCGTTGGATTCGGTGAGACGTAGGAGTCGGTGAGGCGTTGGATTCGTGAGGTGTTGGAGTCAGTGAGGTGTTGGAGTCGGTGAGGCGTTGGAGTCGGTGAGGCATTGGAGTCGGTGAGGCATTGTAGTCGGTGAGTTGTTGGAGTCAGTGAGGTGTTGGAGTCGGTGAGGCATTGGAGTCGGTGAGGTGTTGGAGTCAGTGAATTGTTGGAGTCGGTGAGGTGGAGGAATCAGTGAGGCGTTGGAGTCAGTGAGGCATTGGAGTCGGTGAGGCATTGGAGTCGGTGAGGTGTTGGAGTCAGTGAGGTGTTGGAGTCGGTGAGGCATTGGAGTCGGTGAGGTGTTGGAGTCAATGAGGTGTTGGAGTCGGTGAGGCATTGGAGTCGGTGAGGTGTTGGAGTCAGTGAGGTGTTGGAGTCGATGAGGAATTGGTGTCGTTGTGGCGTTGGAATCAGACAGATGTTGGAGTCATTGAGGTGTTGGATTCGATGAGGCGTTGGAGTCGGTGACGTGTTGGAGTCGGTGAGGCGTTGGAGTCGGTGTGGTGTTGGATTCGGTGAGGTGTTGGAGTCGGTGAGGTTTCGGAGTCGGTGAGGCGTTGGAATCGGTGAGGCATTGGAGTCAGTGAGGCGTTGGAGTCGGTGAGACGTTGGAGTCGGTGAGGTGTTGGAGTCGGTGAGCTGTTGGAGTCGGTGAGGCGTTGGAGTCGGTGAGGTGTTGGAGTCGGTGAGGTGTTGGAGTCGTTGAGGTGTTGGAGTCGGTGAGGCGTTGGAGTCGGTGTGGCTTTGGATTCGATGAGGTGTTGGAGTCACTGAGGCGTTGGAATCGGTGAGGTGTTGGAGTCAGTGAGGTTTTGCAGTCGGTGAGGTGTTGGAGTCGGTGAGGCTTTGGAATCGGTGAGGCGTTGAAGTCGGTGAGGCGTTGGAGTCACTGAGGCGTTGGAGTCAGTGAGGCATTGGAGTCGGTGAGGCGTTGGAGTCAGTGAGGCATTGGAGTCGGTGAGGCTTTGGATTCGGTGAGACGTAGGAGTCGGTGAGGCGTTGGATTCGTGAGGTGTTGGAGTCAGTGAGGCGGTGGAATTGGTGAAGCGTTGTAGTCGGTGAGGCGTTGGAGTCGGTGAGGTGTTGGAGTCGGTGAGGCATTGGAGTCGGTGAGGTGGTGGAGTCGGTGTGGCATTGGAGTCGGTGAGGCGTTGGTGTCGGTGAGGCATTGGAGTCGGTGAGGCGTTGGAGTCAGTGAGGCATTGGAGTCAGTGAGGCCTTGGAGTCGGTGAGGCTTTGGATTCGGTGAGACGTCGGAGTCGGTGAGGCGCTGGATTCGTGAGGTGTTGGAGTCAGTGAGGTGTTGGAGTTGGTGAGGCCTTGTATTCGGTGAGGTGTTGGAGTCGGTGAGGAATTGGAGTCGGTGAGGTGTTGGAGTCGGTGAGTTGTTGGAGTCAGTGAGGCGTTGGAGTCGGTGAGGCATTGGAGTCGGTGAGGCGTTGGAGTCAGTGAGGCATTGGAGTCAGTGAGGCTTTGGAGTCGGTGAGGCGTTGGATTCGGTGAGACATAGGAGTCGGTGAGGCGTTGGATTCGTGAGGTGTTGGAGTCAGTGAGGTGTTGGAGTCGGTGAGGCCTTGTATTCGGTGAGGTGTTGGAGTCGGTGAGGCATTGGAGTCGGTGAGGTGTTGGAGTTGGTGAGTTGTTGGAGTCAGTGAGGCGTTGGAGTCGGTGAGGCATTGGAGTCGGTGAGGTGTTGGAGTCAGTGAGTTGTTGGAGTCGGTGAGGTGGTGGAATCAGTGAGGCGTTGGAGTCGGTGAGGCATTGGTGTCGGTGAGGCATTGGAGTCGGTGAGGTGTTTGAGTCAGTGAGGTGTTGGAGTTGGTGAGTTGTTGGAGTCAGTGAGGCTTTGGAGTCAGTGAGGAGTTGGAGTCGGTGAGGCATTGGAGTCGGTGTGGCATTGGAGTCGGTGAGGCATTGGAGTCAGTGAGGCATTGGAGTCAGTGAGGCTTTGGAGTCGGTGAGGCGTTGGAATTGGTGAAGCGTTGTAGTCGGTGAGGCGTTGGAGTCGGTGAGGTGTTGGAGTCGGTGAGGCATTGGAGTCGGTGAGGTGTTGGAGTCGGTGAGATGGTGGAGTCGGTGAGGCATTGGAGTCGGTGAGGCGTTGGAGTCTGTGAGGCATTGGAGTCGGTGAGGCGTTGTAGTCAGTGAGGCATTGGAGTCAGTGTGGCGTTGGAGTCGGTGAGGCGTTGGATTCGGTGAGACGTAGGAGTCGGTGAGGCGCTGGATTCGTGAGGTGTTGGAGTCAGTGAGGTGTTGGAGTTGGTGAGGCGTTGGAGTCGGTGAGGCATTGGAGTCGGTGAGGTGTTGGAGTCAGTGAGTTGTTGGAGTCGGTGACGTGGTGGAATCAGTGAGGCGTTGGAGTCGGTGAGGCATTGGTGTCGGTGAGGCATTGAAGTCGGTGAGGTGTTGGAGTCGGTGAGGCATTGGAGTCGGTGAGGCATTGGAGTCGGTGAGTTTTTGGAGTCGGTGAGGTGTTGGACTCAGTGAGGTGTTGGAGTCTGTGAGGCATTGTAGTCGGTGAGGTGTTGGAGTCAGTGAGGTGTTGGAGTCGGTGAGGTGTTGGAGTCGGTGAGGTGTTGGAGTCAGTGAGGTGTTGGAGTCGGTGAGGTTTTGGAGTCAGTGAGGTGTTGGAGTCAGGGAGGTGTTGGAGTCGGTGAGATGTTGGAGTCAGTGTGGTGTTGGAGTCGGTGAGGTGTTGGAGTCGGTGAGGTGTTGGAGTCAGTGAGTTGTTGGAGTCGGTGAGGTGTTGGAGTCAGTGAGGTGTTGGAGTCGGTGAGGTGTTGGAGTCGGTGAGGCATTGGAGTCGGTGAGATGTTGGAGTTGGTGAGTTGTTGGAGTCAGTGAGGCGTTGGAGTCAGTGAGGAGTTTGAGTCGGTCAGATGTTGGAGTCGTTGAGGTGTTGGAGTCGGAGAGGCGTTGGAGTCGGTGTGGCATTGGAGTCAGTGAGGCTTTGGAGTCACTGAGGCGTTGGAATCGGTGAGGTGTTGGAGTCAGTGAGGTTTTGGAGTCGGTGAGGTGTTGGAGTCGGTGAGGCGTTGGAATCGGTGAGGCGTTGAAGTCGGTGAGGCGTTGGAGTCACTGAGGCATTGGAGTCGGTGAGGCATTGGAGTCGGTGAGGTGTTGGAGTCGGTGAGGTGTTGGACTCAGTGAGGTGTTGGAGTCTGTGAGGCATTGTAGTCGGTGAGGTGTTGGAGTCAGTGAGGTGTTGGAGTCGGTGAGGTGTTGGAGTCAGTGAGGTGTTGGAGTCGGTGAGGTGTTGGAGTCGGTGAGGCATTGGAGTCGGTGAGATGTTGGAGTTGGTGAGTTGTTGGAGTCAGTGAGGCGTTGGAGTCAGTGAGGAGTTGGAGTCGGTGAGGTGTTGGAGTCGTTGAGGTGTTGGAGTCGGTGAGGCATTGGAGTCGGTGAGGCATTGGAGTCGGTGAGGTGTTGGAGTTGGTGAGTTGTTGGAGTCAGTGAGGCGTTGGAGTCAGTGAGGAGTTGGAGTCGGTGAGGTGTTGGAGTCGTTGAGGTGTTGGAGTCGGTGAGGCGTTGGTGTTGGTGTGGCATTGGAGTCAGTGAGGCTTTGGAGTCACTGAGGCGTTGGAATCGGTGAGGTGTTGGAGTCAGTGAGGTTTTGGAGTCGGTGAGGTGTTGGAGTCGGTGAGGCGTTGGAATCGGTGAGGCGTTGAGAGTCGTTGAGGTGTTGGACTCAGTGAGGTGTTGGAGTCTGTGAGGCATTGTAGTCGGTGAGGTGTTGGAGTCAGTGAGGTGTTGGAGTCGGTGAGGTGTTGGAGTCGGTGAGGTGTTGGAGTCAGTGAGGTGTTGGAGTCGGTGAGGTGTTGGAGTCAGTGAGGTGTTGGAGTCAGGGAGGTATTGGAGTCGGTGAGGTGTTGGAGTCAGTGAGGTGTTGGATTCGGTGAGGTGTTGGAGTCGGTGAGGTGTTGGAGTCAGTGAGTTGTTGGAGTCGGTGAGGTGTTGGAGTCAGAGAGGTGTTGGAGTCGGTGAGGTGTTGGAGTCAGTGAGGCATTGGAGTCGGTGAGGTGTTGGAGTTGGTGAGTTGTTGGAGTCAGTGAGGCTTTAGAGACAGTGAGGAGTTGGATTCGGTAAGGTGTTGGAGTCGGTGAGGTTTTGGAGTCGTTGAGGTGTTGGAGTCGGTGAGGCGTTGGAATTGGTGAAGCGTTGTAGTCGGTGAGGCGTTGGATTCAGTGAGGTGTTGGCGTCGGTGAGGCATTGGAGTCGGTGAGGTGTTGGAGTCGGTGAGATGGTGGAGTCGGTGAGGCATTGGAGTCGGTGAGGCGTTGGAGTCGGTGAGGCATTGGAGTCGGTGAGGCGTTGTAGTCAGTGAGGCATTGGAGTCAGTGAGGCGTTGGAGTCGGTGAGGCGTTGGATTCGGTGAGACGTAGGAGTCGGTGAGGCGCTGGATTCGTGAGGTGTTGGAGTCAGCGAGGTGTTGGAGTTGGTGAGGCGTTGGAGTCGGTGAGGCATTGGAGTCAGTGAAATGTTGGAGTTGGTGAGTTGTTGGAGTCAGTGAGGCGTTGGAGTCAGTGAGGAGTTGGAGTCGGTGAGGTGTTGGAGTCGTTGAGGTGTTGGAGTCGGTGAGGCATTGGAGTCGGTGAGGCATTGGAGTCGGTGAGGTGTTGGAGTTGGTGAGTTGTTGGAGTCAGTGAGGCGTTGGAGTCAGTGAGGAGTTGGAGTCGGTGAGGTGTTGGAGTCGTTGAGGTGTTGGAGTCGGTGAGGCGTTGGTGTCGGTGTGGCATTGGAGTCAGTGAGGCTTTGGAGTCACTGAGGCGTTGGAATCGGTGAGGTGTTGGAGTCAGTGAGGTTTTGGAGTCGGTGAGGTGTTGGAGTCGGTGAGGCGTTGGAATCGGTGAGGCGTTGAGAGTCGGTGAGGTGTTGGACTCAGTGAGGTGTTGGAGTCTGTGAGGCATTGTAGTCGGTGAGGTGTTGGAGTCAGTGAGGTGTTGGAGTCGGTGAGGTGTTGGAGTCGGTGAGGTGTTGGAGTCAGTGAGGTGTTGGAGTCGGTGAGGTGTTGGAGTCAGTGAGGTGTTGGAGTCAGGGAGGTATTGGAGTCGGTGAGGTGTTGGAGTCAGTGAGGTGTTGGATTCGGTGAGGTGTTGGAGTCGGTGAGGTGTTGGAGTCAGTGAGTTGTTGGAGTCGGTGAGGTGTTGGAGTCAGAGAGGTGTTGGAGTCGGTGAGGTGTTGGAGTCAGTGAGGCATTGGAGTCGGTGAGGTGTTGGAGTTGGTGAGTTGTTGGAGTCAGTGAGGCGTTAGAGTCAGTGAGGAGTTGGATTCGGTAAGGTGTTGGAGTCGGTGAGGTTTTGGAGTCGTTGAGGTGTTGGAGTCGGTGAGGCGTTGGAATTGGTGAAGCGTTGTAGTCGGTGAGGCGTTGGATTCAGTGAGGTGTTGGAGTCGGTGAGGCATTGGAGTCGGTGAGGTGTTGGAGTCGGTGAGATGGTGGAGTCGGTGAGGCATTGGAGTCGGTGAGGCGTTGGAGTCGGTGAGGCATTGGAGTCGGTGAGGCGTTGTAGTCAGTGAGGTATTGGAGTCAGTGAGGCGTTGGAGTCGGTGAGGCGTTGGATTCGGTGAGACGTAGGAGTCGGTGAGGCGCTGGATTCGTGAGGTGTTGGAGTCAGCGAGGTGTTGGAGTTGGTGAGGCGTTGGAGTCGGTGAGGCATTGGAGTCAGTGAGGTGTTGGAGTCAGTGAGTTGTTGGAGTCGGTGAGGTGGTGGAATCAGTGAGGCGTTGGAGTCGGTGAGGCATTGGTGTCGGTGAGGCATTGGAGTCGGTGAGGTGTTGGAGTCGGTGAGGCATTGGAGTCGGTGAGGCATTGGAGTCGGTGAGGTGTTGGAATCGTTGAGGTGTTGGACTCAGTGAGGTGTTGGAGTCTGTGAGGCATTGTAGTCGGTGAGGTGTTGGAGTCAGTGAGGTGTTGGAGTCGGTGAGGTGTTGGAGTCGGTGAGGTGTTGGAGTCACTGAGGCGTTGGAATCGGTGATGTGTTGGAGTCAGTGAGGTTTTGGAGTCGGTGAGGTGTTGGAGTCGGTGAGGCGTTGGAGTCGGTGTGGCGTTGGATTCGATGAGGTGTTGGAGTCACTGAGACGTTGGAATCGGTGAGGTGTTGGAGTCAGTGAGGTTTTGGAGTCGGTGAGGTGTTGGAGTCACTGAGGCGTTGGAATCGGTGAGGTGTTGGAGTCAGTGACGTTTTGGAGTCGGTGAGGTGTTGGAGTCGGTGAGGTGTTGGATTCGATGAGGCGTTGGAGTCGGTGAGGTGTTGGAGTCGATGAGGCGCTGGAGTCGGTGTGGTGTTGGATTCGGTGAGGTGTTGGAGTCGGTGAGGTGTTGGAGTCAGTGAGGTGTTGGAGTCTGTGAGGCATTGGTGTCGTTGTGGAGATGGAATCAGACAGATGTTGGAGTCGGTGAGGCGTTGGAGTCGGTGAGGTGTTGGAGTCGGTGATGTGTTGGAGTCGTTGAGGTGTTGGAGTCGGTGAGGCATTGGAGTCAGTGAAATGTTGGAGTTGGTGAGTTGTTGGAGTCAGTGAGGCGTTGGAGTCAGTGAGGAGTTGGAGTCGGTGAGGTGTTGGAGTCGTTGAGGTGTTGGAGTCGGTGAGGCATTGGAGTCGGTGAGGCATTGGAGTCGGTGAGGTGTTGGAGTTGGTGAGTTGTTGGAGTCAGTGAGGCGTTGGAGTCAGTGAGGAGTTGGAGTCGGTGAGGTGTTGGAGTCGTTGAGGTGTTGGAGTCGGTGAGGCGTTGGTGTCGGTGTGGCATTGGAGTCAGTGAGGCTTTGGAGTCACTGAGGCGTTGGAATCGGTGAGGTGTTGGAGTCAGTGAGGTTTTGGAGTCGGTGAGGTGTTGGAGTCGGTGAGGCGTTGGAATCGGTGAGGCGTTGAGAGTCGGTGATGTGTTGGACTCAGTGAGGTGTTGGAGTCTGTGAGGCATTGTAGTCGGTGAGGTGTTGGAGTCAGTGAGGTGTTGGAGTCGGTGAGGTGTTGGAGTCGGTGAGGTGTTGGAGTCAGTGAGGTGTTGGAGTCGGTGAGGTGTTGGAGTCAGTGAGGTGTTGGAGTCAGGGAGGTATTGGAGTCGGTGAGGTGTTGGAGTCAGTGAGGTGTTGGATTCGGTGAGGTGTTGGAGTCGGTGAGGTGTTGGAGTCAGTGAGTTGTTGGAGTCGGTGAGGTGTTGGAGTCAGAGAGGTGTTGGAGTCGGTGAGGTGTTGGAGTCAGTGAGGCATTGGAGTCGGTGAGGTGTTGGAGTTGGTGAGTTGTTGGAGTCAGTGAGGCGTTAGAGTCAGTGAGGAGTTGGATTCGGTAAGGTGTTGGAGTCGGTGAGGTTTTGGAGTCGTTGAGGTGTTGGAGTCGGTGAGGCGTTGGAATTGGTGAAGCGTTGTAGTCGGTGAGGCGTTGGATTCAGTGAGGTGTTGGAGTCGGTGAGGCATTGGAGTCGGTGAGGTGTTGGAGTCGGTGAGATGGTGGAGTCGGTGAGGCATTGGAGTCGGTGAGGCGTTGGAGTCGGTGAGGCATTGGAGTCGGTGAGGCGTTGTAGTCAGTGAGGCATTGGAGTCAGTGAGGCGTTGGAGTCGGTGAGGCGTTGGATTCGGTGAGACGTAGGAGTCGGTGAGGCGCTGGATTCGTGAGGTGTTGGAGTCAGCGAGGTGTTGGAGTTGGTGAGGCGTTGGAGTCGGTGAGGCATTGGAGTCAGTGAGGTGTTGGAGTCAGTGAGTTGTTGGAGTCGGTGAGGTGGTGGAATCAGTGAGGCGTTGGAGTCGGTGAGGCATTGGTGTCGGTGAGGCATTGGAGTCGGTGAGGTGTTGGAGTCGGTGAGGCATTGGAGTCGGTGAGGCATTGGAGTCGGTGAGGTGTTGGAATCGTTGAGGTGTTGGACTCAGTGAGGTGTTGGAGTCTGTGAGGCATTGTAGTCGGTGAGGTGTTGGAGTCAGTGAGGTGTTGGAGTCGGTGAGGTGTTGGAGTCGGTGAGGTGTTGGAGTCACTGAGGCGTTGGAATCGGTGATGTGTTGGAGTCAGTGAGGTTTTGGAGTCGGTGAGGTGTTGGAGTCGGTGAGGCGTTGGAGTCGGTGTGGCGTTGGATTCGATGAGGTGTTGGAGTCACTGAGACGTTGGAATCGGTGAGGTGTTGGAGTCAGTGAGGTTTTGGAGTCGGTGAGGTGTTGGAGTCACTGAGGCGTTGGAATCGGTGAGGTGTTGGAGTCAGTGACGTTTTGGAGTCGGTGAGGTGTTGGAGTCGGTGAGGTGTTGGATTCGATGAGGCGTTGGAGTCGGTGAGGTGTTGGAGTCGATGAGGCGCTGGAGTCGGTGTGGTGTTGGATTCGGTGAGGTGTTGGAGTCGGTGAGGTGTTGGAGTCAGTGAGGTGTTGGAGTCTGTGAGGCATTGGTGTCGTTGTGGAGATGGAATCAGACAGATGTTGGAGTCAGTGAGGTGTTGGATTCGATGAGGCGTTGGAGTCGGTGAGGTGTTGGATTCGGTGAGGCGTTGGAGTCGGTGAGTCGTTGGAGTCGGTGAGGTGTTGGAGTCGGTGAGCTGTTGGAGTCGGTGAGGCGTTGGAGTCGGTGAGGTGTTGGAGTCGGTGATGTGTTGGAGTCGTTGAGGTGTTGGAGTCGGTGAGGCGTTGGAGTCGGTGTGGCGTTGGATTCGATGAGGTGTTGGAGTCACTGAGGCGTTGGAATCGGTGAGGAGTTGGAGTCAGTGAGGTTTTAGAGTCGGTGAGGTGTTGGAGTCGGTGAGGCGTTGGAATCGGTGAGGCGTTGAAGTCGGTGAGGCGTTGGAGTTGGTGAGGTGTTGGAGTCAGTGAGGTGTTGGAGTCGGTGAGGCATTGTAGTCGGTGAGGTGTTGGAGTCAGTTAGGTGTTGGAGTCTGTGAGGCATTGGTGTCGTTGTGGCGTTGGAATCAGACAGATGTTGGAGTCAGTGAGGTGTTGGATTCGATGAGGCGTTGGAGTCGGTGAGGTGTTGGAGTCGGTGAGGCGTTGGAGTCGGTGTGGTGTTGGATTCGGTGAGGTGTTGGAGTCGGTGAGGTTTTGGAGTCGGTGAGGCGTTGGAATCGGTGAGGCATTGGAGTCAGTGAGGCGTTGGAGTCGGTGAGACGTTGGAGTCGGTGAGGTGTTGGAGTCGGTGAGCTGTTGGAGTCGGTGAGGAGTTGGAGTCGGTGAGGTGTTGGATTCGGTGAGGTGTTGGAGTCGTTGAGGTGTTGGAGTCGGTGAGGTGGTGGAGTCGGAGAGGCGTTGGAGTCGGTCAGGCGTTGGAGTCGGTGAGACATTGGAGTCAGTGAGGCATTGGAGTCAGTGAGGCGTTGGAGTCGGTGAGGCGTTGGATTCGGTGAGACGTAGGAGTCGGTGAGGTGTTGGAGTCGTTGAGGTGTTGGAGTCGGTGAGGTGGTGGAGTCGGAGAGGCGTTGGAGTCGGTGAGGCATTGGAGTCGGTGAGGCGTTGGAGTCAGTGAGGCATTGGAGTCAGTGAGGCGTTGGAGTCGGTGAGGCGTTGGATTCGGTGAGACGTAGGAGTCGGTGAGGCGTTGGATTCGTGAGGTGTTGGAGTCAGTGAGGTGTTGGAGTTGGTGAGGCCTTGTATTCGGTGAGGTGTTGGAGTCTGTGAGGCGTTGGAGTCAGTGAGGTGTTGGAGTCAGTGAGGTGTTGGAGTCGGTGAGGCATTGGAGTCGGTGAGGTGTTTGAGTTGGTGAGTTGTTGGAGTCAGTGAGGCGTTGGAGTCGGTGAGGCATTGTAGTCGGTGAGGTGTTGGAGTCAGTGAGTTGTTGGAGTCGGTGAGGTGGTGGAATCAGTGAGGCGTTGGAGTCGGTGAGGCATTGGAGTCGGTGAGTCATTGGAGTCGGTGAGGTGTTGGAGTCAGTGAGGTGTTGGAGTCGGTGAGGCATTGGAGTCGGTGAGGCATTGGAGTCGGTGAGGTGTTGGATTCGTGAGGTTTTGGAGTCAGTGAGGCGTTGGAGTCGGTGAGGCATTGGTGTCGGTGAGGCATTGGAGTCGGTGAGGTGTTGGAGTCGGTGAGGCATTGGAGTCGGTGAGGTGTTGGAGTCGGTGAGTTTTTGGAGTCGGTGAGGTGTTGGACTCAGTGAGTTGTTGGAGTCTGTGAGGCATTGTAGTCGGTGAGGTGTTGGAGTCAGTGAGGTGTTGGAGTCGGTGAGGTGTTGGAGTCGGTGAGGTGTTGGAGTCAGTGAGGTGTTGGAGTCGGTGAGGTTTTGGAGTCAGTGAGGTGTTGGAGTCAGGGAGGTGTTGGAGTCGGTGAGATGTTGGAGTCAGTGTGGTGTTGGAGTCGGTGAGGTGTTGGAGTCGGTGAGGTGTTGGAGTCAGTGAGTTGTTGGAGTCGGTGAGGTGTTGGAGTCAGTGAGGTGTTGGAGTCGGTGAGGTGTTGGAGTCGGTGAGGCATTGGAGTCGGTGAGATGTTGGAGTTGGTGAGTTGTTGGAGTCAGTGAGGCGTTGGAGTCAGTGAGGAGTTTGAGTCGGTCAGATGTTGGAGTCGTTGAGGTGTTGGAGTCGGTGAGGCGTTGGAGTCGGTGTGGCATTGGAGTCAGTGAGGCTTTGGAGTCACTGAGGCGTTGGAATCGGTGAGGTGTTCGAGTCAGTGAGGTTTTGGAGTCGGTGAGGTGTTGGAGTCGGTGAGGCGTTGGAATCGGTGAGGCGTTGAAGTCGGTGAGGCGTTGGAGTCACTGAGGCATTGGAGTCGGTGAGGCATTGGAGTCGGTGAGGTGTTGGAGTCGGTGAGGTGTTGGACTCAGTGAGGTGTTGGAGTCTGTGAGGCATTGTAGTCGGTGAGGTGTTGGAGTCAGTGAGGTGTTGGAGTCGGTGAGGTGTTGGAGTCAGTGAGGTGTTGGAGTCGGTGAGGTGTTGGAGTCGGTGAGGCATTGGAGTCGGTGAGATGTTGGAGTTGGTGAGTTGTTGGAGTCAGTGAGGCGTTGGAGTCAGTGAGGAGTTGGAGTCGGTGAGGTGTTGGAGTCGTTGAGGTGTTGGAGTCGGTGAGGCATTGGAGTCGGTGAGGCATTGGAGTCGGTGAGGTGTTGGAGTTGGTGAGTTGTTGGAGTCAGTGAGGCGTTGGAGTCAGTGAGGAGTTGGAGTCGGTGAGGTGTTGGAGTCGTTGAGGTGTTGGAGTCGGTGAGGCGTTGGTGTTGGTGTGGCATTGGAGTCAGTGAGGCTTTGGAGTCACTGAGGCGTTGGAATCGGTGAGGTGTTGGAGTCAGTGAGGTTTTGGAGTCGGTGAGGTGTTGGAGTCGGTGAGGCGTTGGAATCGGTGAGGCGTTGAGAGTCGGTGAGGTGTTGGACTCAGTGAGGTGTTGGAGTCTGTGAGGCATTGTAGTCGGTGAGGTGTTGGAGTCAGTGAGGTGTTGGAGTCGGTGAGGTGTTGGAGTCGGTGAGGTGTTGGAGTCAGTGAGGTGTTGGAGTCGGTGAGGTGTTGGAGTCAGTGAGGTGTTGGAGTCAGGGAGGTATTGGAGTCGGTGAGGTGTTGGAGTCAGTGAGGTGTTGGATTCGGTGAGGTGTTGGAGTCGGTGAGGTGTTGGAGTCAGTGAGTTGTTGGAGTCGGTGAGGTGTTGGAGTCAGAGAGGTGTTGGAGTCGGTGAGGTGTTGGAGTCAGTGAGGCATTGGAGTCGGTGAGGTGTTGGAGTTGGTGAGTTGTTGGAGTCAGTGAGGCGTTAGAGTCAGTGAGGAGTTGGATTCGGTAAGGTGTTGGAGTCGGTGAGGTTTTGGAGTCGTTGAGGTGTTGGAGTCGGTGAGGCGTTGGAATTGGTGAAGCGTTGTAGTCGGTGAGGCGTTGGATTCAGTGAGGTGTTGGAGTCGGTGAGGCATTGGAGTCGGTGAGGTGTTGGAGTCGGTGAGATGGTGGAGTCGGTGAGGCATTGGAGTCGGTGAGGCGTTGGAGTCGGTGAGGCATTGGAGTCGGTGAGGCGTTGTAGTCAGTGAGGCATTGGAGTCAGTGAGGCGTTGGAGTCGGTGAGGCGTTGGATTCGGTGAGACGTAGGAGTCGGTGAGGCGCTGGATTCGTGAGGTGTTGGAGTCAGCGAGGTGTTGGAGTTGGTGAGGCGTTGGAGTCGGTGAGGCATTGGAGTCAGTGAAATGTTGGAGTTGGTGAGTTGTTGGAGTCAGTGAGGCGTTGGAGTCAGTGAGGAGTTGGAGTCGGTGAGGTGTTGGAGTCGTTGAGGTGTTGGAGTCGGTGAGGCATTGGAGTCGGTGAGGCATTGGAGTCGGTGAGGTGTTGGAGTTGGTGAGTTGTTGGAGTCAGTGAGGCGTTGGAGTCAGTGAGGAGTTGGAGTCGGTGAGGTGTTGGAGTCGTTGAGGTGTTGGAGTCGGTGAGGCGTTGGTGTCGGTGTGGCATTGGAGTCAGTGAGGCTTTGGAGTCACTGAGGCGTTGGAATCGGTGAGGTGTTGGAGTCAGTGAGGTTTTGGAGTCGGTGAGGTGTTGGAGTCGGTGAGGCGTTGGAATCGGTGAGGCGTTGAGAGTCGGTGAGGTGTTGGACTCAGTGAGGTGTTGGAGTCTGTGAGGCATTGTAGTCGGTGAGGTGTTGGAGTCAGTGAGGTGTTGGAGTCGGTGAGGTGTTGGAGTCGGTGAGGTGTTGGAGTCAGTGAGGTGTTGGAGTCGGTGAGGTGTTGGAGTCAGTGAGGTGTTGGAGTCAGGGAGGTATTGGAGTCGGTGAGGTGTTGGAGTCAGTGAGGTGTTGGATTCGGTGAGGTGTTGGAGTCGGTGAGGTGTTGGAGTCAGTCAGTTGTTGGAGTCGGTGAGGTGTTGGAGTCAGAGAGGTGTTGGAGTCGGTGAGGTGTTGGAGTCAGTGAGGCATTGGAGTCGGTGAGGTGTTGGAGTTGGTGAGTTGTTGGAGTCAGTGAGGCGTTAGAGTCAGTGAGGAGTTGGATTCGGTAAGGTGTTGGAGTCGGTGAGGTTTTGGAGTCGTTGAGGTGTTGGAGTCGGTGAGGCGTTGGAATTGGTGAAGCGTTGTAGTCGGTGAGGCGTTGGATTCAGTAAGGTGTTGGAGTCGGTGAGGCATTGGAGTCGGTGAGGTGTTGGAGTCGGTGAGATGGTGGAGTCGGTGAGGCATTGGAGTCGGTGAGGCGTTGGAGTCGGTGAGGCATTGGAGTCGGTGAGGCGTTGTAGTCAGTGAGGCATTGGAGTCAGTGAGGCGTTGGAGTCGGTGAGGCGTTGGATTCGGTGAGACGTAGGAGTCGGTGAGGCGCTGGATTCGTGAGGTGTTGGAGTCAGCGAGGTGTTGGAGTTGGTGAGGCGTTGGAGTCGGTGAGGCATTGGAGTCAGTGAGGTGTTGGAGTCAGTGAGTTGTTGGAGTCGGTGAGGTGGTGGAATCAGTGAGGCGTTGGAGTCGGTGAGGCATTGGTGTCGGTGAGGCATTGGAGTCGGTGAGGTGTTGGAGTCGGTGAGGCATTGGAGTCGGTGAGGCATTGGAGTCGGTGAGGTGTTGGAATCGTTGAGGTGTTGGACTCAGTGAGGTGTTGGAGTCTGTGAGGCATTGTAGTCGGTGAGGTGTTGGAGTCAGTGAGGTGTTGGAGTCGGTGAGATGTTGGAGTCGGTGAGGTGTTGGAGTCACTGAGGCGTTGGAATCGGTGATGTGTTGGAGTCAGTGAGGTTTTGGAGTCGGTGAGGTGTTGGAGTCGGTGAGGCGTTGGAGTCGGTGTGGCGTTGGATTCGATGAGGTGTTGGAGTCACTGAGACGTTGGAATCGGTGAGGTGTTGGAGTCAGTGAGGTTTTGGAGTCGGTGAGGTGTTGGAGTCACTGAGGCGTTGGAATCGGTGAGGTGTTGGAGTCAGTGACGTTTTGGAGTCGGTGAGGTGTTGGAGTCGGTGAGGTGTTGGATTCGATGAGGCGTTGGAGTCGGTGAGGTGTTGGAGTCGATGAGGCGCTGGAGTCGGTGTGGTGTTGGATTCGGTGAGGTGTTGGAGTCGGTGAGGTGTTGGAGTCAGTGAGGTGTTGGAGTCTGTGAGGCATTGGTGTCGTTGTGGAGATGGAATCAGACAGATGTTGGAGTCAGTGAGGTGTTGGATTCGATGAGGCGTTGGAGTCGGTGTGGCGTTGGATTCGATGAGGTGTTGGAGTCACTGAGACGTTGGAATCGGTGAGGTGTTGGAGTCAGTGAGGTTTTGGAGTCGGTGAGGTGTTGGAGTCAGTGAGGTGTTGGAGTCGGTGAGGTGCTGGAGTCGGTGAGGTGTTGGAGTCAGTGAGGTGTTGGAGTCGGTGAGGTGTTGGAGTCAGTGAGGTGTTGGAGTCAGGGAGGTATTGGAGTCGGTGAGGTGTTGGAGTCAGTGAGGTGTTGGATTCGGTGAGGTGTTGGAGTCGGTGAGACGTTGGAGTCGGTGAGGTGTTGGAGTCGGTGAGCTGTTGGAGTCGGTGAGGCGTTGGAGTCGGTGAGGTGTTGGAGTCGGTGATGTGTTGGAGTCGTTGAGGTGTTGGAGTCGGTGAGGCGTTGGAGTCGGTGTGGCGTTGGATTCGATGAGGTGTTGGAGTCACTGAGGCGTTGGAATCGGTGAGGTGTTGGAGTCGGTGAGGTTTTAGAGTCGGTGAGGTGTTGGAGTCGGTGAGGCGTTGGAATCGGTGAGGCGTTGAAGTCGGTGAGGCGTTGGAGTTGGTGAGGTGTTGGAGTGTGAGGTGTTGGAGTCGGTGAGGCATTGTAGTCGGTGAGGTGTTGGAGTCAGTTAGGTGTTGGAGTCTGTGAGGCATTGGTGTCGTTGTGGCGTTGGAATCAGACAGATGTTGGAGTCAGTGAGGTGTTGGATTCGATGAGGCGTTGGAGTCGGTGAGGTGTTGGAGTCGGTGAGGTTTTGGAGTCGGTGAGGCGTTGGAATCGGTGAGGCATTGGAGTCAGTGAGGCGTTGGAGTCGGTGAGACGTTGGAGTCGGTTAGGTGTTGGAGTCGGTGAGCTGTTGGAGTCGGTGAGGAGTTGGAGTCGGTGAGGTGTTGGATTCGGTGAGGTGTTGGAGTCGTTGAGGTGTTGGAGTCGGTGAGGTGGTGGAGTCGGAGAGGCGTTGGAGTCGGTCAGGCGTTGGAGTCGGTGAGACATTGGAGTCAGTGAGGCATTGGAGTCAGTGAGGCGTTGGAGTCGGTAAGGCGTTGGATTCGGTGAGACGTAGGAGTCGGTGAGGTGTTGGAGTCGTTGAGGTGTTGGAGTCGGTGAGGTGGTGGAGTCGGAGAGGCGTTGGAGTCGGTGAGGCATTGGAGTCGGTGAGGCGTTGGAGTCAGTGAGGCATTGGAGTCAGTGAGGCGTTGGAGTCGGTGAGGCGTTGGATTCGGTGAGACGTAGGAGTCGGTGAGGCGTTGGATTCGTGAGGTGTTGGAGTCAGTGAGGTGTTGGAGTTGGTGAGGCCTTGTATTCGGTGAGGTGTTGGAGTCGGTGAGGTGTTTGAGTTGGTGAGTTGTTGGAGTCAGTGAGGCGTTGGAGTCGGTGAGGCATTGTAGTCGGTGAGGTGTTGGAGTCAGTGAGTTGTTGGAGTCGGTGAGGTGGTGGAATCAGTGAGGCGTTGGAGTCGGTGAGGCATTGGAGTCGGTGAGTCATTGGAGTCGGTGAGGTGTTGGAGTCAGTGAGGTGTTGGAGTCGGTGAGGCATTGGAGTCGGTGAGGCATTGGAGTCGGTGAGGTTTTGGATTCGTGAGGTGTTGGAGTCAGTGAGGTGTTGGAGTTGGTGAGGCCTTGTATTCGGTGAGGTGTTGGTGTCGGTGAGGCATTGTAGTTGGAGTGGTGTTGGAGTCGGTGAGGTGTTGGAGTCAGTGAGTTGTTGGAGTCGGTGAGGTGGTGGAATCAGTGAGGCGTTGGAGTCCGTGAGGCGTTGGATACGGTGAGACGTAGGAGTCGGTGAGGCTTTGGATTCGTGAGGTGTTGGAGTCAGTGAGGTGTTGGAGTTGGTGAGGCCTTGTATTCGGTGAGGTGTTGGAGTCGGTGAGGCATTGGAGTCGGAGAGGTGTTGGAGTCGGTGAGGTGTTGGAGTCAGTGAGTTGTTGGAGTCGGTGAGGTGGTGGAATCAGTGAGGCGTTGGAGTCAGTGAGGTATTGGAGTCGGTGAGGCATTGGAGTCGGTGAGGTGTTGGAGTCAGTGAGGTGTTGGTGAGGCATTGGAGTCGGTGAGGTGTTGGAGTCAGTGAGGTGTTGGAGTCTGTGAGGCATTGGTGTCGTTGTGGCGTTGGAATCAGACAGATGTTGGAGTCAGTGAGGTGTTGGATTCGATGAGGCGTTGGAGTCGGTGAGGTGTTGGATTCGGTGAGGCGTTGGAGTCGGTGAGACGTTGGAGTCGGTGAGGTGTTGGAGTCGGTGAGCTGTTAGAGTCGGTGAGGCGTTGGAGTCGGTGAGGTGTTGGAGTCGGTGAGGTGTTGGAGTCGTTGAGGTGTTGGAGTCGGTGAGGCGTTGGAGTCGGTGTGGCGTTGGATTCGATGAGGTGTTGGAGTCACTGAGGCGTTGGAATCGGTGAGGTGTTGGAGTCAGTGAGGTTTTGGAGTCGGTGAGGTGTTGGAGTCGGTGAGGCGTTGGAATCGGTGAGGCGTTGAAGTCGGTGAGGCGTTGGAATCGGTGAGGCATTGGAGTCGATGAGGCATTGGAGTCGGTGAGGCGTTGGAGTCAGTGAGGCATTGGAGTCAGTCAGGCGTTGGAGTCGGTGAGGCGTTGGATTCGGTGAGACGTAGGAGTCGGTGAGGCGTTGGATTCATGAGGTGTTGGAGTCAGTGCGGTGTTGGAGTCGGTGAGGCGTTGGAGTCGGTGAGGCATTGGTGTCGGTGAGGCATTGGAGTCAGTGAGGCATTGGAGTCAGTGAGGCTTTGGAGTCGGTGAGGCGTTGGAATGGGTGAAGCGTTGTAGTCGGTGAGGCGTTGGAGTCGGTGAGGTGTTGGAGTCGGTGAGGCGATGGAGTCGGTGAGGTGTTGGAGTCAGTGGGGCGTTGGAGTCGGTGAGGCGTTGGAGTCGGTGAGGTGTTGGAGTCGGTGAGGTGGTGGAGTCGGTGAGGCATTGGAGTCGGTGAGGCGTTGGAGTCGGTGAGGCATTGGAGTCGGTGAGGCGTTGGAGTCGGTGAGGCATTGGAGTCGGTGAGGCGTAGGAGTCGGTGAGGCGTTGGATTCGTGAGGTGTTGGAGTCAGTGAGGTGTTGGAGTTGGTGAGGCCTTGTATTCGGTGAGGTGCTGGAGTCGGTAAGGCGTTGGAGTCAGTGAGGTGTTGGAGTCAGTGAGGTGTTGGAGTCGGTGAGGCATTGGAGTCGGTGAGGTGTTGGAGTTGGTGAGTTGTTGGAGTCAGAGGCGTTGGAGTCGGTGAGGCATTGGAGTCGGTGAGGTGTTGGAGTCTGTGAGTTGTTGGATTCGGTGAGGTGGTGGAGTCGGTGAGGCATTGGATTCGGTGAGGTGTTGGAGTCAGTGAGGTGTTGGTGTCGGTGAGGCATTGGAGTCGGTGAGGCATTGGAGTCGGTGAGGTGTTGGAGTCGGTGAGGTGTTGGAGTCAGTGAGGTGTTGGAGTCTGTGAGGCATTGTAGTCGGTGAGGTGTTGGAGTCAGTGAGTTGTTGGAGTCGGTGAGGTGTTGGAGTCGGTGAGGTGTTGGAGTCAGTGAGGTGTTGGAGTCAGTGAGGTGTTGGAGTCAGTGAGGTGTTGGAGTCGGTGAGGTGTTGGAGTCAGTGAGGTGTTGGAGTCGGTGAGGTGTTGGACTCAGTGAGGTGTTGGAGTCAGTGCGTTGTTGGAGTCGGTGAGGTGTTGGAGTCAGTGAGATGTTGGAGTCGGTGAGGTGTTGGAGTCGGTGAGGCATTGGAGTCGGTGAGGTGTTGGAGTTAGTGAGTTGTTGGAGTCAGTGAGGCGTTGGAGTCGGTGAGGCATTGGAGTCGGTGAGGTGTTGGAGTCGGTGAGGTATTGGAGTCGTTGAGGTGTTGGAGTCGGTGAGGCGTTGGAGTCGGTGTGGCGTTGGATTCGATGATTTGTTGGAGTCACTGAGGCGTTGGAATCGGTGAGGTGTTGGAGTCAGTGAGGTTTTGGAGTCGGTGAGGTGTTGGAGTCGGTGAGACGTTGGAATCGGTGAGGCGTTGAAGTCGGTGAGGCGTTGGAGTCACTGAGGCGTTGGAGTCGGTGAGGCATTGGAGTCGGTGAGGCGTTGGAGTCAGTGAGGCATTGGAGTCAGTGAGGCGTTGGAGTCGGTGAGGCGTTGGATTCGGTGAGACGTAGGAGTCGGTGAGGCGTTGGATTCGTGAGGTGTTGGAGTCAGTGAGTTGTTGGAGTCGGTGAGGCGTTGGAGTCGGTGAGGCATTGGAGTCGGTGAGGCATTGGAGTCAGTGAGGCTTTGGAGTCAGTGAGGCGTTGGAATTGGTGAAGCGTTGTAGTCGGTGAGGCGTTGGATTCGGTGAGGTGTTGGAGTCGGTGAGGCATTGGAGTCGGTGAGGTGTTGGAGTCGGTGAGGCAATGGAGTCGGTGAGGTGTTGGAGTCAGTGAGGCGTTGGAGTCAGTGAGGCGTTGGAGTCGGTGAGGTGTTGGAGTCGGTGAGGTGGTGGAGTCGGTGAGGCATTGGAGTCGGTGAGGCGTTGGAGTCGGTGAGGCATTGGAGTCGGTGAGGCGTTGGAGTCGGTGAGGCATTGGAGTCGGTGAGGCGTTGGAGTCAGTGAGGCATTGGAGTCAGTGAGGCGTTGGAGTCGGTGAGGCGTTGGATTCGGTGAGACGTAGGAGTCGGTGAGGCGTTGGATTCGTGAGGTGTTGGAGTCAGTGAGGTGTTGGAGTTGGTGAGGACTTGTATTCGGTGAGGTGTTGGAGTCGGTGAGGCGTTGGAGTCAGTGAGTTGTTGGAGTCGGTGAGGTGGTGGAATCAGTAAGGCGTTGGAGTCCGTGAGGCGTTGGATACGGTGAGACGTAGGAGTCGGTGAGGCGTTGGATTCATGAGGTGTTGGAGTCAGTGAGGTGTTGGAGTTGGTGAGGCCTTGTATTCGGTGAGGTGTTGGAGTCGGTGAGGCATTGGAGTCGGAGAGGTGTTGGAGTCGGTGAGGTGTTGGAGTCAGTGAGGTGGTGGAGTCGGTGAGGCATTGGAGTCGGTGAGGCGTTGGAGTCGGTGAGGCATTGGAGTCGGTGAGGCGTTGGAGTCGGTGAGGCATTGGAGTCGGTGAGGCGTTGGAGTCAGTGAGGCATTGGAGTCAGTGAGGCGTTGGAGTCGGTGAGGCGTTGGATTCGGTGAGACGTAGGAGTCGGTGAGGCGTTGGATTCGTGAGGTGTTGGAGTCAGTGAGGTGTTGGAGTTGGTGAGGACTTGTATTCGGTGAGGTGTTGGAGTCGGTGAGGCGTTGGAGTCAGTGAGTTGTTGGAGTCGGTGAGGTGGTGGAATCAGTAAGGCGTTGGAGTCCGTGAGGCGTTGGATACGGTGAGACGTAGGAGTCGGTGAGGCGTTGGATTCGTGAGGTGTTGGAGTCAGTGAGGTGTTGGAGTTGGTGAGGCCTTGTATTCGGTGAGGTGTTGGAGTCGGTGAGGCATTGGAGTCGGAGAGGTGTTGGAGTCGGTGAGGTGTTGGAGTCAGTGAGTTGTTGGAGTCGGTGAGGTGGTGGAATCAGTGAGGCGTTGGAGTCAGTGAGGTATTGGAGTCGGTGAGGCATTGGAGTCGGTGAGGTGTTGGAGTCAGTGAGGTGTTGGTGAGGCATTGGAGTCGGTGAGGTGTTGGAGTCAGTGAGGTGTTGGAGTCTGTGAGGCATTGGTGTCGTTGTGGCGTTGGAATCAGACAGATGTTGGAGTCAGTGAGGTGTTGGATTCGATGAGGCGTTGGAGTCGGTGAGGTGTTGGATTCGGTGAGGCGTTGGAGTCGGTGAGACGTTGGAGTCGGTGAGGTGTTGGAGTCGGTGAGCTGTTAGAGTCGGTGAGGCGTTGGAGTCGGTGAGGTGTTGGAGTCGGTGAGGTGTTGGAGTCGTTGAGGTGTTGGTGTCGGTGAGGCGTTGGAGTCGGTGTGGCGTTGGATTCGATGAGGTGTTGGAGTCACTGAGGCGTTGGAATCGGTGAGGTGTTGGAGTCAGTGAGGTTTTGGAGTCGGTGAGGTGTTGGAGTCGGTGAGGCGTTGGAATCGGTGAGGCGTTGAAGTCGGTGAGGCGTTGGAATCGGTGAGTCATTGGAGTCGGTGAGGCATTGGAGTCGGTGAGGCGTTGGAGTCAGTGAGGCATTGGAGTCAGTCAGGCGTTGGAGTCGGTGAGGCGTTGGATTCGGTGAGACGTAGGAGTCGGTGAGGCGTTGGATTCATGAGGTGTTGGAGTCAGTGCGGTGTTGGAGTCGGTGAGGCGTTGGAGTCGGTGAGGCATTGGAGTCGGTGAGGCATTGGAGTCAGTGAGGCATTGGAGTCAGTGAGGCTTTGGAGTCGGTGAGGCGTTGGAATTGGTGAAGCGTTGTAGTCGGTGAGGCGATGGAGTCGGTGAGGTGTTGGAGTCAGTGGGGCGTTGGAGTCGGTGAGGCGTTGGAGTCGGTGAGGTGTTGGAGTCGGTGAGGTGGTGGAGTCGGTGAGGCATTGGAGTCGGTGAGGCGTTGGAGTCGGTGAGGCATTGGAGTCGGTGAGGCGTAGGAGTCGGTGAGGCGTTGGATTCGTGAGGTGTTGGAGTCAGTGAGGTGTTGGAGTTGGTGAGGCCTTGTATTCAGTGAGGTGTTGGAGTCGGTAAGTCGTTGGAGTCAGTGAGGTGTTGGAGTCAGTGAGGTGTTGGAGTCGGTGAGGCATTGGAGTCGGTGAGGTGTTGGAGTTGGTGAGTTGTTGGAGTCAGAGGCGTTGGAGTCGGTGAGGCATTGGAGTCGGTGAGGTGTTGGAGTCTGTGAGTTGTTGGATTCGGTGAGGTGGTGGAGTCGGTGAGGCATTGGATTCGGTGAGGTGTTGGAGTCAGTGAGGTGTTGGTGTCGGTGAGGCATTGGAGTCGGTGAGGCATTGGAGTCGGTGAGGTGTTGGAGTCGGTGAGGTGTTGGAGTCAGTGAGGTGTTGGAGTCTGTGAGGCATTGTAGTCGGTGAGGTGTTGGAGTCAGTGAGTTGTTGGAGTCGGTGAGGTGTTGGAGTCGGTGAGGTGTTGGAGTCAGTGGGGCGTTGGAGTCGGTGAGGCGTTGGAGTCGGTGAGGTGTTGGAGTCGTTGAGGTTTTGGAGTCGGTGAGGCGTTGGAGTCGGTGTGGCGTTGGATTCGATGAGGTGTTGGAGTCACTGAGGCGTTGGAATCGGTGAGGTGTTGGAGTCAGTGAGGTTTTGGAGTCGGTGAGGTGTTGGAGTCGGTGAGGCGTTGGAGTCGGTGAGGTGTTGGAGTCAGTGGGGCGTTGGAGTCGGTGAGGCGTTGGAGTCGGTGAAGCGTTGTAGTCGGTGAGGCGTTGGAGTCGGTGAGGTGTTGGAGTCAGTGGGGCGTTGGAGTCGGTGAGGCGTTGGAGTCGGTGAGGTGTTGGAGTCGTTGAGGTGTTGGAGTCGGTGAGGCGTTGGAGTCGGTGTGGCGTTGGATTCGATGAGGTGTTGGAGTCACTGAGGCGTTGGAATCGGTGAGGTGTTGGAGTCAGTGAGGTTTTGGAGTCGGTGAGGTGTTGGAGTCGGTGAGGCGTTGGAATCGGTGAGGCGTTGAAGTCGGTGAGGCGTTGGAATCGGTGAGTCATTGGAGTCGGTGAGGCATTGGAGTCGGTGAGGCGTTGGAGTCAGTGAGGCATTGGAGTCAGTCAGGCGTTGGAGTCGGTGAGGCGTTGGATTCGGTGAGACGTAGGAGTCGGTGAGGCGTTGGATTCATGAGGTGTTGGAGTCAGTGCGGTGTTGGAGTCGGTGAGGCGTTGGAGTCGGTGAGGCATTGGAGTCGGTGAGGCATTGGAGTCAGTGAGGCATTGGAGTCAGTGAGGCTTTGGAGTCGGTGAGGCGTTGGAATTGGTGAAGCGTTGTAGTCGGTGAGGCGTTGGAGTCGGTGAGGTGTTGGAGTCAGTGGGGCGTTGGAGTCGGTGAGGCGTTGGAGTCGGTGAGGTGTTGGAGTCGGTGAGGTGGTGGAGTCGGTGAGGCATTGGAGTCGGTGAGGCGTTGGAGTCGGTGAGGCATTGGAGTCGGTGAGGCGTAGGAGTCGGTGAGGCGTTGGATTCGTGAGGTGTTGGAGTCAGTGAGGTGTTGGAGTTGGTGAGGCCTTGTATTCAGTGAGGTGTTGGAGTCGGTAAGTCGTTGGAGTCAGTGAGGTGTTGGAGTCAGTGAGGTGTTGGAGTCGGTGAGGCATTGGAGTCGGTGAGGTGTTGGAGTTGGTGAGTTGTTGGAGTCAGAGGCGTTGGAGTCGGTGAGGCATTGGAGTCGGTGAGGTGTTGGAGTCTGTGAGTTGTTGGATTCGGTGAGGTGGTGGAGTCGGTGAGGCATTGGATTCGGTGAGGTGTTGGAGTCAGTGAGGTGTTGGTGTCGGTGAGGCATTGGAGTCGGTGAGGCATTGGAGTCGGTGAGGTGTTGGAGTCGGTGAGGTGTTGGAGTCAGTGAGGTGTTGGAGTCTGTGAGGCATTGTAGTCGGTGAGGTGTTGGAGTCAGTGAGTTGTTGGAGTCGGTGAGGTGTTGGAGTCGGTGAGGTGTTGGAGTCAGTGAGGTGTTGGAGTCAGTGAGGTGTTGGAGTCAGTGAGGTGTTGGAGTCGGTGAGGTGTTGGAGTCAGTGAGGTGTTGGAGTCGGTGAGGTGTTGGACTCAGTGAGGTGTTGGAGTCAGTGCGTTGTTGGAGTCGGTGAGGTGTTGGAGTCAGTGAGATGTTGGAGTCGGTGAGGTGTTGGAGTCGGTGAGGCATTGGAGTCGGTGAGGTGTTGGAGTGAGTGAGTTGTTGGAGTCAGTGAGGCGTTGGAGTCGGTGAGGCATTGGAGTCGGTGAGGTGTTGGAGTCGGTGAGGTGTTGGAGTCGTTGAGGTGTTGGAGTCGGTGAGGCGTTGGAGTCGGTGTGGCGTTGGATTCGATGAGTTGTTGGAGTCACTGAGGCGTTGGAATCGGTGAGGTGTTGGAGTCAGTGAGGTTTTGGAGTCGGTGAGGTGTTGGAGTCGGTGAGGCGTTGGAATCGGTGAGGCGTTGAAGTCGGTGAGGCGTTGGAGTCACTGAGGCGTTGGAGGCGGTGAGGCATTGGAGTCGGTGAGGCGTTGGAGTCAGTGAGGCATTGGAGTCAGTGAGGCGTTGGAGTCGGTGAGGCGTTGGATTCGGTGAGACGTAGGAGACGGTGAGGCGTTGGATTCGTGAGGTGTTGGAGTCAGTGAGTTGTTGGAGTCGGTGAGGCGTTGGAGTCGGTGAGGCATTGGAGTCGGTGAGGCATTGGAGTCGGTGAGGCATTGGAGTCAGTGAGGCTTTGGAGTCAGTGAGGCGTTGGAATTGGTGAAGCGTTGTAGTCGGTGAGGCGTTGGAGTCGGTGAGGTGTTGGAGTCGGTGAGGCATTGCAGTCGGTGAGGTGTTGGAGTCGGTGAGGCGATGGAGTCGGTGAGGTGTTGGAGTCAGTGAGGCGTTGGAGTCAGTGAGGCGTTGGAGTCGGTGAGGTGTTGGAGTCGGTGAGGTGGTGGAGTCGGTGAGGCATTGGAGTCGGTGAGGCGTTGGAGTCGGTGAGGCATTGGAGTCGGTGAGGCGTTGGAGTCGGTGAGGCATTGGAGTCGGTGAGGCGTTGGAGTCAGTGAGGCATTGGAGTCAGTGAGGCGTTGGAGTCGGTGAGGCGTTGGATTCGGTGAGACGTAGGAGTCGGTGAGGCGTTGGATTCGTGAGGTGTGGGAGTCAGTGAGGTGTTGGAGTTGGTGAGGACTTGTATTCGGTGAGGTGTTGGGAGTCGGTGAGGCGTTGGATTCGGTGAGACGTAGGAGTCGGTGAGGCGTTGGATTCATGAGGTGTTGGAGTCAGTGCGGTGTTGGAGTCGGTGAGGCGTTGGAGTCGGTGAGGCATTGGAGTCAGTGAGGCTTTGGAGTCGGTGAGGCGTTGGAATTGGTGAAGCGTTGTAGTCGGTGAGGCGTTGGAGTCGGTGAGGTGTTGGAGTCGGTGAGGCGATGGAGTCGGTGAGGTGTTGGAGTCAGTGGGGCGTTGGAGTCGGTGAGGCGTTGGAGTCGGTGAGGAGTTGGAGTCGGTGAGGTGGTGGAGTCGGTGAGGCATTGGAGTCGGTGAGGCGTTGGAGTCGGTGAGGCATTGGAGTCGGTGAGGCGTTGGATTCGTGAGGTGTTGGAGTCAGTGAGGTGTTGGAGTTGGTGAGGTCTTGTATTCGGTGAGTTGTTGGAGTCGGTAAGGCGTTGGAGTCAGTGAGGTGTTGGAGTCAGTGAGGTGTTGGAGTCGGTGAGGCATTGGAGTCGGTGAGGTGTTGGAGTTGGTGAGTTGTTGGAGTCAGTGAGGCGTTGGAGTCGGTGAGGCATTGGAGTCGGTGAGGTGTTGGAGTCTGTGAGTTGTTGGATTCGGTGAGGTGGTGGAGTCGGTGAGGCATTGGATTCGGTGAGGTGTTGGAGTCAGTGAGGTGTTGGTGTCGGTGAGGCATTGGAGTCGGTGTGGCATTGGAGTCGGTGAGGTGTTGGAGTCTGTGAGGCATTGTAGTCGGTGAGGTTTTGGAGTCAGTGAGTTGTTGGAGTCGGTGAGGTGTTGGAGTCGGTGAGGTGTTGGAGTCAGTGAGGTGTTGGAGTCAGTGAGGTGTTGGAGTCGGTGAGGTGTTGGAGTCAGTGAGGTGTTGGAGTCGGTGAGGTGTTGGAGTCGGTGAGGTGTTGGAGTCAGTGAGTTGTTGGAGTCGGTGAGGTGTTGGAGTCAGTGAGGTGTTGGAGTCGGTGAGGTGTTGGAGTCGGTGAGGCATTGGAGTCGGTGAGGTGTTGGAGTTAGTGAGTTGTTGGAGTCAGTGAGGCATTGGAGTCGGTGAGGCATTGGAGTCGGTGAGGTGTTGGAGTCGGTGAGGTGTTGGAGTCGTTGAGGTGTTGGAGTCGGTGAGGCGTTGGAGTCGGTGTGGCGTTGGATTCGATGAGTTGTTGGAGTCACTGAGGCGTTGGAATCGGTGAGGTGTTGGAGTCAGTGAGGTTTTGGAGTCGGTGAGGTGTTGGAGTCGGTGAGGCGTTGGAATCGGTGAGGCGTTGAAGTTGGTGAGGCGTTGGAGTCACTGAGGCGTTGGAGTCGGTGAGGCATTGGAGTCGGTGAGGCGTTGGAGTCAGTGAGGCATTGGAGTCAGTGAGGCGTTGGAGTCGGTGAGGCGTTGGATTCGGTGAGACGTAGGAGTCGGTGAGGCGTTGGATTCGTGAGGTGTTGGAGTCAGTGAGGTGCTGGAGTCGGTGAGGCATTGGAGTCAGTGAGGCATTGGAGTCAGTGAGGCTTTGGAGTCAGTGAGGCGTTGGAATTGGTGAAGCGTTGTAGTCGGTGAGGCGTTGGAGTCGGTGAGGTGTTGGAGTCAGTGAGGCATTGGAGTCGGTGAGGTGTTGGAGTCGGTGAGGCGATGGAGTCGGTGAGGTGTTGGAGTCAGTGAGGCGTTGGAGTCAGTGAGGCGTTGGAGTCGGTGAGGTGTTGGAGTCAGTGAGGCATTGGAGTCGGTGAGGTGTTGGAGTCAGTGAGGTTTTGGAGTCGGTGAGGCGTTGGAGTCGGTGAGGCGTTGGAATCGGTGAGGCGTTGAAGTTGGTGAGGCGTTGGAGTCACTGAGGCGTTGGAGTCGGTGAGGCATTGGAGTCGGTGAGGCGTTGGATTCGTGAGGTGTTGGAGTCAGTGAGGTGCTGGAGTCGGTGAGGCGTTGGAGTCGGTGAGGCATTGGAGTCGGTGAGGCATTGGAGTCAGTGAGGCATTGGAGTCAGTGAGGCTTTGGAGTCAGTGAGGCGTTGGAATTGGTGAAGCGTTGTAGTCGGTGAGGCGTTGGAGTCGGTGAGGTGTTGGAGTCAGTGAGGCATTGGAGTCGGTGAGGTGTTGGAGTCGGTGAGGCGATGGAGTCGGTGAGGTGTTGGAGTCAGTGAGGTTTTGGAGTCGGTGAGGTGTTGGAGTCGGTGAGGCGTTGGAGTCGGTGAGGTGTTGGAGTCAGTGGGGCGTTGGAGTCGGTGAGGCGTTGGAGTCGGTGAAGCGTTGTAGTCGGTGAGGCGTTGGAGTCGGTGAGGTGTTGGAGTCGGTGGGGCGTTGGAGTCGGTGAGGCGTTGGAGTCGGTGAGGTGTTGGAGTCGTTGAGGTGTTGGAGTCGGTGAGGCGTTGGAGTCGGTGTGGCGTTGGATTCGATGAGGTGTTGGAGTCACTGAGGCGTTGGAATCGGTGAGGTGTTGGAGTCAGTGAGGTTTTGGAGTCGGTGAGGTGTTGGAGTCGGTGAGGCGTTGGAATCGGTGAGGCGTTGAAGTCGGTGAGGCGTTGGAATCGGTGAGTCATTGGAGTCGGTGAGGCATTGGAGTCGGTGAGGCGTTGGAGTCAGTGAGGCATTGGAGTCAGTCAGGCGTTGGAGTCGGTGAGGCGTTGGATTCGGTGAGACGTAGGAGTCGGTGAGGCGTTGGATTCATGAGGTGTTGGAGTCAGTGCGGTGTTGGAGTCGGTGAGGCGTTGGAGTCGGTGAGGCATTGGAGTCGGTGAGGCATTGGAGTCAGTGAGGCATTGGAGTCAGTGAGGCTTTGGAGTCGGTGAGGCGTTGGAATTGGTGAAGCGTTGTAGTCGGTGAGGCGTTGGAGTCGGTGAGGTGTTGGAGTCAGTGGGGCGTTGGAGTCGGTGAGGCGTTGGAGTCGGTGAGGTGTTGGAGTCGGTGAGGTGGTGGAGTCGGTGAGGCATTGGAGTCGGTGAGGCGTTGGAGTCGGTGAGGCATTGGAGTCGGTGAGGCGTAGGAGTCGGTGAGGCGTTGGATTCGTGAGGTGTTGGAGTCAGTGAGGTGTTGGAGTTGGTGAGGCCTTGTATTCAGTGAGGTGTTGGAGTCGGTAAGTCGTTGGAGTCAGTGAGGTGTTGGAGTCAGTGAGGTGTTGGAGTCGGTGAGGCATTGGAGTCGGTGAGGTGTTGGAGTTGGTGAGTTGTTGGAGTCAGAGGCGATGGAGTCGGTGAGGCATTGGAGTCGGTGAGGTGTTGGAGTCTGTGAGTTGTTGGATTCGGTGAGGTGGTGGAGTCGGTGAGGCATTGGATTCGGTGAGGTGTTGGAGTCAGTGAGGTGTTGGTGTCGGTGAGGCATTGGAGTCGGTGAGGCATTGGAGTCGGTGAGGTGTTGGAGTCGGTGAGGTGTTGGAGTCAGTGAGGTGTTGGAGTCTGTGAGGCATTGTAGTCGGTGAGGTGTTGGAGTCAGTGAGTTGTTGGAGTCGGTGAGGTGTTGGAGTCGGTGAGGTGTTGGAGTCAGTGAGGTGTTGGAGTCAGTGAGGTGTTGGAGTCAGTGAGGTGTTGGAGTCGGTGAGGTGTTGGAGTCAGTGAGGTGTTGGAGTCGGTGAGGTGTTGGACTCAGTGAGGTGTTGGAGTCAGTGCGTTGTTGGAGTCGGTGAGGTGTTGGAGTCAGTGAGATGTTGGAGTCGGTGAGGTGTTGGAGTCGGTGAGGCATTGGAGTCGGTGAGGTGTTGGAGTGAGTGAGTTGTTGGAGTCAGTGAGGCGTTGGAGTCGGTGAGGCATTGGAGTCGGTGAGGTGTTGGAGTCGGTGAGGTGTTGGAGTCGTTGAGGTGTTGGAGTCGGTGAGGCGTTGGAGTCGGTGTGGCGTTGGATTCGATGAGTTGTTGGAGTCACTGAGGCGTTGGAATCGGTGAGGTGTTGGAGTCAGTGAGGTTTTGGAGTCGGTGAGGTGTTGGAGTCGGTGAGGCGTTGGAATCGGTGAGGCGTTGAAGTCGGTGAGGCGTTGGAGTCACTGAGGCGTTGGAGGCGGTGAGGCATTGGAGTCGGTGAGGCGTTGGAGTCAGTGAGGCATTGGAGTCAGTGAGGCGTTGGAGTCGGTGAGGCGTTGGATTCGGTGAGACGTAGGAGTCGGTGAGGCGTTGGATTCGTGAGGTGTTGGAGTCAGTGAGTTGTTGGAGTCGGTGAGGCGTTGGAGTCGGTGAGGCATTGGAGTCGGTGAGGCATTGGAGTCGGTGAGGCATTGGAGTCAGTGAGGCTTTGGAGTCAGTGAGGCGTTGGAATTGGTGAAGCGTTGTAGTCGGTGAGGCGTTGGAGTCGGTGAGGTGTTGGAGTCGGTGAGGCATTGCAGTCGGTGAGGTGTTGGAGTCGGTGAGGCGATGGAGTCGGTGAGGTGTTGGAGTCAGTGAGGCGTTGGAGTCAGTGAGGCGTTGGAGTCGGTGAGGTGTTGGAGTCGGTGAGGTGGTGGAGTCGGTGAGGCATTGGAGTCGGTGAGGCGTTGGAGTCGGTGAGGCATTGGAGTCGGTGAGGCGTTGGAGTCGGTGAGGCATTGGAGTCGGTGAGGCGTTGGAGTCAGTGAGGCATTGGAGTCAGTGAGGCGTTGGAGTCGGTGAGGCGTTGGATTCGGTGAGACGTAGGAGTCGGTGAGGCGTTGGATTCGTGAGGTGTGGGAGTCAGTGAGGTGTTGGAGTTGGTGAGGACTTGTATTCGGTGAGGTGTTGGGAGTCGGTGAGGCGTTGGATTCGGTGAGTCGTAGGAGTCGGTGAGGCGTTGGATTCATGAGGTGTTGGAGTCAGTGCGGTGTTGGAGTCGGTGAGGCGTTGGAGTCGGTGAGGCATTGGAGTCAGTGAGGCTTTGGAGTCGGTGAGGCGTTGGAATTGGTGAAGCGTTGTAGTCGGTGAGGCGTTGGAGTCGGTGAGGTGTTGGAGTCGGTGAGGCGATGGAGTCGGTGAGGTGTTGGAGTCAGTGGGGCGTTGGAGTCGGTGAGGCGTTGGAGTCGGTGAGGAGTTGGAGTCGGTGAGGTGGTGGAGTCGGTGAGGCATTGGAGTCGGTGAGGCGTTGGAGTCGGTGAGGCATTGGAGTCGGTGAGGCGTTGGAGTCGGTGAGGCATTGGAGTCGCTGAGGCGTAGGAGTCGGTGAGGCGTTGGATTCGTGAGGTGTTGGAGTCAGTGAGGTGTTGGAGTTGGTGAGGTCTTGTATTCGGTGAGTTGTTGGAGTCGGTAAGGCGTTGGAGTCAGTGAGGTGTTGGAGTCAGTGAGGTGTTGGAGTCGGTGAGGCATTGGAGTCGGTGAGGTGTTGGAGTTGGTGAGTTGTTGGAGTCAGTGAGGCGTTGGAGTCGGTGAGGCATTGGAGTCGGTGAGGTGTTGGAGTCTGTGAGTTGTTGGATTCGGTGAGGTGGTGGAGTCGGTGAGGCATTGGATTCGGTGAGGTGTTGGAGTCAGTGAGGTGTTGGTGTCGGTGAGGCATTGGAGTCGGTGTGGCATTGGAGTCGGTGAGGTGTTGGAGTCTGTGAGGCATTGTAGTCGGTGAGGTGTTGGAGTCAGTGAGTTGTTGGAGTCGGTGAGGTGTTGGAGTCGGTGAGGTGTTGGAGTCAGTGAGGTGTTGGAGTCAGTGAGGTGTTGGAGTCGGTGAGGTGTTGGAGTCAGTGAGGTGTTGGAGTCGGTGAGGTGTTGGAGTCGGTGAGGTGTTGGAGTCAGTGAGTTGTTGGAGTCGGTGAGGTGTTGGAGTCAGTGAGGTGTTGGAGTCGGTGAGGTGTTGGAGTCGGTGAGGCATTGGAGTCGGTGAGGTGTTGGAGTTAGTGAGTTGTTGGAGTCAGTGAGGCATTGGAGTCGGTGAGGCATTGGAGTCGGTGAGGTGTTGGAGTCGGTGAGGTGTTGGAGTCGTTGAGGTGTTGGAGTCGGTGAGGCGTTGGAGTCGGTGTGGCGTTGGATTCGATGAGTTGTTGGAGTCACTGAGGCGTTGGAATCGGTGAGGTGTTGGAGTCAGTGAGGTTTTGGAGTCGGTGAGGTGTTGGAGTCGGTGAGGCGTTGGAATCGGTGAGGCGTTGAAGTTGGTGAGGCGTTGGAGTCACTGAGGCGTTGGAGTCGGTGAGGCATTGGAGTCGGTGAGGCGTTGGAGTCAGTGAGGCATTGGAGTCAGTGAGGCGTTGGAGTCGGTGAGGCGTTGGATTCGGTGAGACGTAGGAGTCGGTGAGGCGTTGGATTCGTGAGGTGTTGGAGTCAGTGAGGTGCTGGAGTCGGTGAGGCATTGGAGTCAGTGAGGCATTGGAGTCAGTGAGGCTTTGGAGTCAGTGAGGCGTTGGAATTGGTGAAGCGTTGTAGTCGGTGAGGCGTTGGAGTCGGTGAGGTGTTGGAGTCAGTGAGGCATTGGAGTCGGTGAGGTGTTGGAGTCGGTGAGGCGATGGAGTCGGTGAGGTGTTGGAGTCAGTGAGGCGTTGGAGTCAGTGAGGCGTTGGAGTCGGTGAGGTGTTGGAGTCAGTGAGGCATTGGAGTCGGTGAGGTGTTGGAGTCAGTGAGGTTTTGGAGTCGGTGAGGCGTTGGAGTCGGTGAGGCGTTGGAATCGGTGAGGCGTTGAAGTTGGTGAGGCGTTGGAGTCACTGAGGCGTTGGAGTCGGTGAGGCATTGGAGTCGGTGAGGCGTTGGATTCGTGAGGTGTTGGAGTCAGTGAGGTGCTGGAGTCGGTGAGGCGTTGGAGTCGGTGAGGCATTGGAGTCGGTGAGGCATTGGAGTCAGTGAGGCATTGGAGTCAGTGAGGCTTTGGAGTCAGTGAGGCGTTGGAATTGGTGAAGCGTTGTAGTCGGTGAGGCGTTGGAGTCGGTGAGGTGTTGGAGTCAGTGAGGCATTGGAGTCGGTGAGGTGTTGGAGTCGGTGAGGCGATGGAGTCGGTGAGGTGTTGGAGTCAGTGAGGCGTTGGAGTCAGTGAGGCGTTGGAGTCGGTGAGGTGTTGGAGTCGGTGAGGTGGTGGAGTCGGAGAGGCATTGGAGTCGGTGAGGCGTTGGAGTCGGTGAGGCATTGGAGTCGGTGAGGCGTTGGAGTCGGTGAGGCATTGGAGTCGGTGAGGCGTTGGAGTCAGTGAGGTATTGGAGTCAGTGAGGCGTTGGAGTCGGTGAGGCGTTGGATTTGGTGAGACGTAGGAGTCGGTGAGGCGTTGGATTCGTGAGGTGTTGGAGTCAGTGAGGTGTTGGAGTCAGTGAGGTGTTGGAGTCAGTGAGGTGTTGGAGTCGGTCAGGCATTGGAGTCGGTGAGGTGTTGGAGTTGGTGAGTTGTTGGAGTCAGTGAGGCGTTGGAGTCGGTGAGGCATTGGAGTCGGTGAGGTGTTGGAGTCAGTGAGTTGTTGGGGTCGGTGAGGTGGTGGAATCAGTGAGGCGTTGGAGTCGGTGAGGCATTGGAGTCGGTGAGGCATTGGAGTCGGTGAGGCATTGTATTCGGTGAAGCCTTGTAGTCGGTGAGGCGTTGGAGTCAGTGAGGTGTTGGAGTCAGTGAGGTGTTGGAGTCAGTGAGGCATTGGAGTCGGTGAGGTGTTGGAGTTGGTGAGTTGTTGGAGTCAGTGAGGCGTTGGAGTCGGTGAGGCATTGGAGTCGGTGAGGTGTTGGAGTCAGTGAGTTGTTGGAGTCAGTGAGTTGTTGGAGTCAGTGAGGTGTTGGAGTCACTGAGGCGTTGGAATCGGTGAGATGTTGGAGTCAGTGAGGTGTTGGATTCGATGAGGCGTTGGAGTCGGTGACGTGTTGGATTCGGTGAGGCGTTGGAGTCGGTGAGACGTTGGAGTCGGTGAGGTGTTGGAGTCGGTGAGCTGTTGGAGTCGGTGAGGCGTTGGAGTCGGTGAGGTGTTGGAGTCGGTGAGGTGTTGGAGTCGTTGAGGTGTTGGAGTCGGTGAGGCGTTGGAGTCGGTGTGGCGTTGGATTCGATGAGGTGTTGGAGTCACTGAGGCGTTGGAATCGGTGAGGTGTTGGAGTCAGTGAGGTTTTGGAGTCGGTGAGGTGTTGGAGTCGGTGAGGCGTTGGAATCGGTGAGGCGTTGAAGTCGGTGTGGCATTGGAGTCGGTGAGGTGTTGGAGTCAGTGAGGAGTTGGAGTCGGTGAGGCATTGGAGTCGGTGAGGTGTTGGAGTCAGTGAGGTGTTGGAGTCTGTGAGGCATTGGTGTCGTTGTGGCGTTGGAATCAGACAGATGTTGGAGTCAGTGAGGTGTTGGATTCGATGAGGCGTTGGAGTCGGTGAGGTGTTGGAGTCGGTGAGGCGTTGGAGTCGGTGTGGTGTTGGATTCGGTGAGGTGTTGGAGTCGGTGAGGTTTTGGAGTCGGTGAGGCGTTGGAATCGGTGAGGCATTGGAGTCAGTGAGGCGTTGGAGTCTGTGAGACGTTGGAGTCGGTGAGGTGTTGCAGTCGGTGAGCTGTTGGAGTCGGTGAGGCGTTGGAGTCGGTGAGGTGTTGGAGTCGGTGAGGTGTTGGAGTCGTTGAGGTGTTGGAGTCGGTGAGGTGGTGGAGTCGGAGAGGCGTTGGAGTCGGTGAGGCGTTGGAGTCGGTGAGGCATTGGAGTCTGTGAGGCATTGGAGTCAGTGAGGCGTTGGAGTCGGTGAGGCGTTGGATTCGGTGAGACGTAGGAGTCGGTGAGGTGTTGGAGTCGTTGAGGTGTTGGAGTCGGTGAGGTGGTGGATTCGGAGAGGCGTTGGAGTCGGTGAGGCATTGGAGTCAGTGAGGCGTTGGAGTCATTGAGGCATTGGAGTCAGTGAGGCGTTGGAGTCGGTGAGGCGTTGGATTCGGTGAGACGTAGGAGTCGGTGAGGCGTTGGAGTCGTGAGGTGTTGGAGTCAGTGAGGTGTTGGAGTTGGTGAGGCCTTGTATTCGGTGAGGTGTTGGAGTCTGTGAGGCGTTGGAGTCAGTGAGGTGTTGGAGTCGGTGAGGCGTTGGATTCGGTGAGACGTAGGAGTCGGTGAGGCGTTGGATTCGTGAGGTGTTGGAGTCATTGAGGTGTTGGAGTTGGTGATGTGTTGGAGTCAGTGAGGTGTTGGAGTCAGTGAAGTGTTGGAGTCAGTGAGGTATTGGAGTCGGTGAGGCATTGGAGTCGGTGAGGAGTTGGAGTTGGTGAGTTGTTGGAGTCAGTGAGGCGTTGGAGTCGGTGAGGCATTGGAGTCGGTGAGGTGTTGGAGTCAGTGAGTTGTTGGAGTCGGTGAGGTGGTGGAATCAGTGAGGCGTTGGAGTCGGTGAGTTGTTGGATTCGGTGAGGTGGTGGAATCAGTGAGGCGTTGGAGTCGGTGAGGCATTGGAGTCGGTGAGGTGTTGGAGTCAGTGAGGTGTTGGAGTTGGTGAGGTGGTGGAGTCGGTGAGGCATTGGAGTCGGTGAGGCATTGGAGTCAGTGAGGCATTGGAGTCAGTGAGGCTTTGGAGTCAGTGAGGCGTTGGAATTGGTGAAGCGTTGTAGTCGGTGAGGCGTTGGAGTCGGTGAGGTGTTGGAGTCGGTGAGGCATTGGAGTCGGTGAGGTGTTGGAGTTGGTGAGTTGTTGGAGTCAGTGAGGCGTTGGAGTCGGTGAGGCATTGGAGTCGGTGAGGTGTTGGAGTCAGTGAGTTGTTGGAGTTGGTGAGGTGGTGGAATCAGTGAGGCGTTGGAGTCGGTGAGGCATTGGAGTCGGTGAGGCATTGGAGTCGGTGAGGCATTGTATTCGGTGAAGCCTTGTAGTCGGTGAGGCGTTGGAGTCAGTGAGGTGTTGGAGTCAGTGAGGTGTTGGAGTCAGTGAGGCATTGGAGTCGGTGAGGTGTTGGAGTTGGTGAGTTGTTGGAGTCAGTGAGGCGTTGGAGTCGGTGAGGCATTGGAGTCGGTGAGGTGTTGGAGTCAGTGAGTTGTTGGAGTCAGTGAGTTGTTGGAGTCAGTGAGGCGTTGGAGTCGGTGAGGCATTGGAGTCGGTGAGGTGTTGGAGTCAGTGAGTTGTTGGAGTCGGTGAGGTGGTGGAATCAGTGAGGCGTTGGAGTCGGTGAGGCATTGGAGTCGGTGAGGCATTGGAGTCGGTGAGTTGTTGGAGTCAGTGAGGTGTTGGAGTTGGTGATGTGTTGGAGTCAGTGAGGTGTTGGAGTCGGTGAGGTGTTGGAGTCAGTGAGGTGTTGGAGTCGGTGAGGTGTTGGAGTCAGTGAAGTGTTGGAGTCAGTGAGGTGTTGGAGTCGGTGAGGCATTGGAGTCGGTGAGGAGTTGGAGTTGGTGAGTTGTTGGAGTCAGTGAGGCGTTGGAGTCGGTGAGGCATTGGAGTCGGTGAGGTGTTGGAGTCAGTGAGTTGTTGGAGTCGGTGAGGTGGTGGAATCAGTGAGGCGTTGGAGTCGGTGAGTTGTTGGAGTCGGTGAGGTGGTGGAATCAGTGAGGCGTTGGAGTCGGTGAGGCATTGGAGTCGGTGAGGTGTTGGAGTCAGTGAGGTGTTGGAGTTGGTGAGGTGGTGGAATCAGTGAGGTGTTGGAGTCAGTGAGGTGTTGGAGTCGGTGAGGTGGTGGAGTCAGTGACGTGTTGAAGTCAGTGAGGTGTTGGAGTCAGTGAGGCATTGGAGTCGGTGAGGTGTTGTAGTCAGTGAGGTGTTGGAGTCGGTGAGGTGTTGGACTCAGTGAGGTGTTGGAGTCGGTGAGGTGTTGGAGTCAGAGAGTTGTTGGAGTCGGTGAGGTGTTGGAGTCGGTGAGGTGTTGGAGTCAGTGAGGTGTTGGAGTCGGTGAGGTGTTGGAGTCAGTGAGTTGTTGGAGTCGGTGAGGTGGTGGAATCAGTGAGGCCTTGTAGTCGGTGAGGTGTTGGAGTCGGTGTGTTGTTGGAGTCAGTGAGTTGTTGGAGTTGGTGAGGTGTTGGAGTCAGTGAGGTGTTGGAGTCGGTGAGGTGGTGGAGTTGGTGAGGTGTTGGAGTCAGTGAGGTGTTGTAGTTGGTGAGGTGGTGGAATCAGTGAGGCCTTGTAGTTGGTGAGGTGGTGGAGTCGGTGAGGTGGTGGAATCAGTGAGGTCTTGTAGTCGGTGAGGTGGTGAAGTCGGTGAGGTGGTGGAATCAGTGAGGTGTTGGAGTTGGTGAGTTGTTGGAATCAGTGAGGCCTTGTAGTCGGTGAGGTGGTGGAGTCGATGAGGTGGTGGAATCAGTGAGGTGTTGGAGTTGGTGAGGTGTTGGAATCAGTGAGTCCTTGTAGTCGGTGAGGTTGTGGAGTTGGTGAGGTGGTGGAATCAGTGAGTCCTTGTAGTCAGTGAGGTGGTGGAGTCGGTGAGGTGGTGGAATCAGTGAGGCCTTGTAGTTGGTGAGGTGTTGTAGTCGGTGAGGTGGTGGAATCAGTGAGGCCTTGTAGTTGGTGAGGTGTTGTAGTCGGTGAGGTGGTGGAATCAGTGAGGTCTTGTAGTCGGTGTGCTCCACTGGAGATGATGCGGTGCGGCGTTCAAGCTTGATTTTGTGCCGCAGCCCTACTCCACAGGTGTTCTTTTGGCAGCAGACAAGCTATATTCTGTTTAATTGTTTAATTTATTTTTTATTGAGATACAGTCGGGAATAAGCCCTTCGGTCCTTCAAGCCATACTGTCCAACAATTCCCTGATAATCCCTCAGTGCCTAGCTGTAAAGAAATTATCTGTATAGATGGCATAGAAAACAAAGTGTTGCAGCGAATGAGGCGAGCTCAAACGCAGGACGCAGGCACGGAGATTGAGTTAGGATGCAGACCTGGGTGTGAGCGTTGAACAGCAAACAGGAGGGAGTGCAGGAAAACAGGAGGCAGATAGAACTTATCTTGACACGAAGCGTAGAAAAGGAAGTGGCAGACAAAACGTTTCTTAGCACAGAGAGACAGCGTTACACAGGTAAACCTCCTGTTACACAGGTAAAACCTCCTGTCCGTTTTTGCTCTAAGGTAAAGCAAAACTTAGAACACACATTCCTAAGCGGCCGGGAAATGTTAATTACCACACTGGCAAAACCAACGATCTGGCAACTAGTGGGTGCAAAGCTAAGGTTCTTATACTGCAGGTCTTGATGAAAACCAGGTGTGCCGCCATCAAAGGAAACTAGGAGAAAATGGGGAATTAACGGTCAGAACTGTGGCACAATCAAAAGGAATTAGGAGAAAAATGGGGAATTACCGGTCAGGACCGTGACATTACATTTCCCCCCAATGGGAGCCTCCAGGCGAATCACCAGGTTTGTCCGGATTGTCTCAAGGGGAATCTCGGATGAAGGAAGGGACGGGGAATCCAGGTGCGCTCCTCAGGACCGTATCCCTCCCAATCGACCAGGTACTGGAGACCCCTGCCTCAGCGGTGCACATCCAGTGTGTGTAAGCTGGGTAGTCGTCAATGATCCGGGCCGGTGGAGGAGGTTCAGCAGATGGGCACAAAGTTGGGAGATGTGGAACGTGGGATCAATGTGCATGTATCTGGGCAGTTTGAGTCTGAGCACCGAGGGGTTGATGACACTTTCAATTTCGAATGGTCTGAGGTAATGAGGGGCGAGTTTCTTGGGTTCATTCTTGAGGGGGATGTCTTTTGAAGAGAGCCAAACCTTCTGGCCAGTCCGATAGCTGGGTACAGGAATTCGATGGCGATCGGCAATCCTCCGGTTGTGCTCAGCGGTGTGGAACAGGGCCACATGCGCATTCTTCCAGATCTTGCGGCACTGGCGGAGATGGGCCTGAACTGAAGGCACAGCAATGTCGTTTTCATGGGCAGGTAACAGAGGGTTGATAACCAAGGGAGCATTCGAAGGGAGACATTCCGGTGGCAGTGCTGACCAGGGAGTTGTGGGCGTACTCCACCCAAGTGAGGTGGGTGCTCCATGATGACAGGTTGTTGGCGGAAATGCAGTGTAGTGCTGCTTCCGGATCCTGGTTTGCTCGTTCCACTGACTGTTAGTCTGTGGATGGAAACCGGAAGACAGACTTACTAAGGCTCCAAGGGCTTGACAGAAGGATCTCCAGGCTTAAGAGATGAACTGGGGACCTCGGTCAGAGACAATGCCATGAAGGTGGAAGACATAATGGACAAGGAAGTCGGCTGTTTCACGGGCTGTAGGGAGTTTGGGAAGGGCTGTGGAGTGCACGGCTTTGGAGAAACGGTCCGCCATGGTGAGTATAGCAGTGTTTCCAAGTGAAGGGGGTAGTCCAGTCACAAAATCCAGAGCAATGTGGGACCAAGGGCCACTAGGGACAGGTAGGGGGTGAAGCAACCCAGCAAGTGGTCGATGGGAGGCTTTTCCGCAGGCACATACAGTACAGGCAGAGATGAAGGAGTGAGTGTCAGCATCCGTGCTGGGCCATCAGAAATGTCGCTTCAGAAGGGTCAGAGTTTGATCAATTCTGGGATGGCAGGCGAAACAAGAAGTATGCCTCCACTGGAGAACCTTTGACCAGACAGAGTCGGGCACAAAGAGGCAATTGGGGGGTCCATTGCCTGGGTCCAATTCAGTCTGTTGGGCCTCTCTGATTATGGATTCAATCTCCCAGGTGAGGGCAGCCGCCTCACAGGATGGTGGAAGGATGGTCTCGGGCTTGGGGAGGCCCTCCTCGGAGACATATTGATGAGAGAGAGCATCTGGCTTCCTGTTCTTGGAACTGGGACAATAAGTGAGGGTGAATCTGAAACAGCCAAAAAGTAATGCCCAACGGGCTTGGTAGGAATTAAGGCATTTAGTGGTTTGGATGTATGCAAGGTTCTTATGGTCTATCCAGACGATGAATGGATGTCCAGCTCCCTCTAGCCAGTGCTTCCAGTCCTCCAAAGCAAGATTGATGGCCAGCAACTTCCGGTTCCCAACATTGTAGTTCCGTTCAGCGGTGGGGTAGACAATGAGAGAAGAAGGTTCAGGGGTGGAGCTTTTGGTCTGGGATGGAGCGTTGGGAAAGGACCACTCCCATCCCAGAGTCAGAGGCATCGACTTCCACAATGAATTACCGAGATGGGTCAGGTTGGACCAGGACGGGAGCGGAGGTGAAACGCTTCTTCAGCTCCGAGAAGGCAGAATCTGCTTCGGGGATCCAGTGAAAAAGGGTCGCAGGAGAAGTGAGTCGAGTAAGGGGTGCTGCCACCCGGCTGTAATCCCTGATGAAGCGACGTTAGAAGTTTGCGAACCCCAGAAATCGCTGGAGTTGTTTGAGCATCGTGGGTTTTGACCACTCCGCTACCGCCCAGATCTTTTTGGGATCCGCCCTCACTTGCCCGCTCTCAATGATGTACCCCAGGAAACTGACGGAACGGGCATGGAACTCGCACTTCTCTGCCTTAACGAATAGCTTGTTCTCCAAAAGCCTCTACAGAACCTGACAGACATGGTGGGTGTGTTCCTGAAGACTGCGGGAGAAGATTAGGATGTCGTCCAAATAAACAAAAACAGAACGGTTAATAAGGTCCATAAGGATGTCATTCACCAGGACTTGGAAGACATCTGGGGCATTGGTGAGGCCGAATGGCATGACCAGATATTCAAAATGACTGAGGGGGGTGTTAAAAGCTGTTTTCCATTCATCTCCCTCCCTTATCCTGACCAGGTGATAGGCATTCCGCAGGTCTAACTTAGAGAAAATTGTGGCTCCATGAAGCGGCTCGAAAGCAGAGTTGATAAGGGGCAGGAGATACTTATTCTTTATGATGATGCTGTTCAGGCCACGGTTGTCAATGCAGGGGAGCAGTGAGCCGTCTTTCTTCCCCACAAAGAAGAAACCTGCGCCTACAGGGGAAGATGATGGTCGGATAATGCCGGCCGTGAGAGAGACACTTAGGTAAGCCTCCATTGCTTCCCTTTCTGGCCGGGACTGGCTCTACAGCCAACTGGGGGGTAGAGGGGCTCTGGGGAGAAGGTCAACTGCACAATTATAAGGCCGATGTGGAGGCAGGGTAAGAGCTCGTTCCTTGCTAAACACTCCCAGATCGGGATACTCTACTGGAACCTTAAGTCGGGGGGTGCAGAAGCGGAAGAGGTTGCCGTGACCTCCACTGAGGGAAGGGCTGATTGTAGACAAGTGGAATGGCAGAACGAACTCCAGCTGACTATCATTCCGGTGGATCAGTCAATGTAGGGGTTATGACAGCTTAACCAGGGGTAACCAAGAACTATGGGAGCTTGAGGAGAGGAAATTAAATTGAATCGTACATGTTCCCAATGGTTTCCGATGAGAAGGAGAGGCAAGGGTTCTGTGCAGTGTGTGACTCGGGCCAGTACTCTACCTTCCAGTGCCCAAGGGGGTTCCCGGGGGGGGGGGGGGTCTCAATGGCTCACAAAGAATTCCGGCTTGGAAAGCTAGGTTTTCATCCAAAAAGTTTCCCTCAGCGCTGGAGTCCACTGGTGCTGACAGAGGCAGAGACTGTTAGTTGTAACGCAAAGTGGCTTGAAGCTGCATCTGGGTTCAGGGAACAGAAGGGAATATTGTCTGGCTCACCAGGATCCCCCTTTCTACTAGTGAGCCTTCCCTTTTGGCCGAAGGGGACAGGTAGCATGGAAGTGGCTGGACTGGCCACAACTTAGACACTCTCCTGCTCCCAATCTCCGGAATCGTTCTGTGGGGATAAGGCTGTTCTGTCCCAGCTGCATGGGTTCCTCTCCGGGCGGTGGAAATGGCTGGGCTGGGAGCTACTCTAGGAGCAGGAGGAGGAGAGAGGCTTGTTCAGGTGGGAGGCGGTAATGAGTGGCCAAAGGTGGCAGACGACCAATTCTTTCTCTATGGTGTTCTCGGAGACAATTGTCCACCTGGTGGCTAGGGAGATCAAGGAATCCAGGCTGTCGGTGTCGCCTCTTGCCGCTAACTTGTCTTTCACCACGTCGCTGAGACCATTCCGAAATACACCTTGGAGTGTCTCATTGTTCCATCCCAAGTCAGCTGCTAACGTCAGGAACTCCATGGAATATCCAACAACACTGCGTGAGCCCTGGCAGAGAGTGAATAGACGCTTGGCAGCATCTTTACCGTGGATGGGATGGTCAAAGGTCTTTCTCATTTCCACAATAAAGGTGGCGAAAGAAGAGCAGATATCCGGTTGGTTATCCCAAACAGTTGTAGCCCACGCTAAGGCACTTCCCCGCAACAACCCCATGATATAAGCAATCTTTGACTTATCTGTGGAGTACGTGGAAGACCGCTGTTCGAACACCAAGGAGCACTGAAGAAGGAAGGCCCAGCACTTCCCCACATCCCCAGCGTGGTGCTCCAGTTCAGGTACCTAAGGCTCTTTTGGTGGGGGTGTTGCTGACACGTAGGGAGTTGCCAGTATAGGCTGTCTGGGCTGGTTAGACAGGGTTGCAAGAGTGGGTTGAATAAAATGAGTGAATACCCGGTCCACCTGGTCGCTGACCTGTGTGATGTGAGAAGACAGGGAACGGAGGTTCTACAAGACCTCCTGGAGGAGTTGGTCGTGCTGTCCCAGTAGAGAACCCTGGCTGGCGAGGGCTTGTTGAAGGGTATTCATGTCCACTGGGTCCATGGTGACCTGATCACTCTGCTGCAACGAACGAGGTGAACCCAAACACTGGACACAGGCACGCAGATCGAGTTAGGATGCAGACGTGGGCGTGAGCGTTGAATGGCAAACAGGAGGGAGTGCAGGAAGGCAGGAGGCAGGCAGAACTTGTCTCAACACGAAGCATAGAAAGGGAAGTGGCAGACAAAACGTTTCTTAGCACAGAGAGACGGAGTTACACAGGTAAACCTCGGTACTGGAGTATAACTTAGAACACACAATCTTAGGCAGCCGGGAAACGTTAGTTACCGCACTGGCAAGACCAATAATCTGGCAACTAGTGGGTGCAAAGCCGGGGTTCTTATACTGCAGGTCTTGATGAAAACCAGGTGTGTCACCATCAAAGGAAATTAGGAGAAACTGGGGAATTAATGGTCGGGACCATGACACAAAGATTTTCACCGTACCTCGGTACCTGTGACAGTAATGATTTAGCACACTATGTATTCCAACCTCACATTTACTAGGAGCATTGCAGCATCCATTCTTCAAGCAGCAGCACACACCAGGTGCTGGAAGAGTGCAGGTTATATCGCTGCTTACCCCCTCCAATGTCACAGCTGCAAGACTGGGTGTCCATAGATGTCGTGTATGGCAAGAGATCAATGGAACTGCTCAGTGAAGCTGACACACAGAGTTCTCATCCCTGCTTGTGAGGGAAACTCACTTATGAGAACATCATAATCAGAGACTGTGACCCTAACAGGCCATACAAAAAGCTGTGTTAGACTGACCCACAGAGCTGTCTAAACATCATTAAAATATATTGAAGCAATATCTAGCCATATTGTTTTTAATTTCAACATCCTCCCAAATGGCCAAATCTGATGAAGCTAAACCCTGAGCTTCTGATATTTGCTTCATAATTACTGATCTCATTGGTTCTTCTGCTGCCTCACTGGAAGGTCAACCTCAGCCCCACTGGAGGGTGGGCTAGGCAACCTCCATCTCTCTGGAGGAAGGTCCAGGCAACATGTTCGACTGGAGGGTGGTCCGAGCAAACACAGTCCCACTGGACGAAGGTCCGGGCAACCTCAGTACCACTCCAGGGTGGCATGGACCTGTAACTTTTTTCTATTCTGTTAGGTAATCTGCTCCAAAATATCCCCTTCCAAAACTTTTCTTTCATACCTATGGGTCCAAAACAGCATAAAAACTTCTCTAGAGATATTGCACAATGTGACTGCTCTGCCTGGGAATGAATGACAACCACCCTGTGCTCACTAACAAGCCCTGCAACTGCTCCATCTGAGAAATCTCATCCTCCCTGCTTTTCCCACCCCCATCATTTCCATCCCTGCAAGCTTCCCTCATCTTCTCACTCCCCCATCCTGATCTACAGCTTCCTTTACTCCTCTGTTTACTGGCTGTGCCTTCAGTTGCCTAACCTCTGAGGTTTGCAAACCTCCCTCCACCTCTCCTCTATTTGCAACATAGATGGAGACCATTTGGCCTCCCGTCTATGTCCACTCCCCTATTGATGTACATCGCCACATTCCCATCGACTGTCACCCTTCACACCAGGGGAAATTACAGCATCCAATTAACCCACAAGCCCAGAAGCCTTGGAGTGTGGGAGGAAGCTGGGTGGTCACTGGAAGGACATGCAAGCTCCACACAGACAGCACCTGACTTGAGGTTTAAACCCAGGTCACTGGCTGCCCTGCAAAATCTTCTTTGAGAAAGTTCCTCATTACTTCATTCCTACTCATTTTGGTGTCGACATTGGCCTGGCTTTGCCCCTGGGGACATGTAATCGCCTGCAAATGGCTGATGGTTGTTCGTAGCTCTATCTTCAGCTGAAGTACTGTATTTTAATCCAATGGAAGAGAGCTGGCATTATTCAGACTGGATTAAGCCTGGAATGTTCTAGCATATACAGGAATCCCTATGGTATCAGGGAACTCACTGCCTAAACTAAACTAGTTCCTGGAGGTCAAAGAGCAAGGTTCAAGCCCAGGCAACACCCTGAATTTGAGACGGAGAAGACAGTTTATTCAGCACTCTTACTAACAAAGGCATCCAACATTTCACCACTTCCCTAAACCACTTGATGGGAAACAGACTTCCCGAGTTCCTAAGAAGCATGTTTTCTGTCAAAGAATTTTTACAATATATTTCACAGTTATACATAAAAACATTCAACACTTGCAAATGCAGAGCGAAGCAGAATGATGGAACACACAGAGTTCACATCCACTGCAGGCCACCGCCACGCTACCAGATGCAACATTTTGCCTGCTCTTGGGCTCAGGAGTTCCTGCTTCATGAGGTGAAGGAGCTTCCCCAAATCCATTTGTGCTGAGGCTTCTTTGGGCTCTCTCCCTCCACCAGCCGTGAATCACTTGTGCTCCCTATCATCAGCAGCGTCACATGGTCCCTCCTTACTGATTAATAAAAATTAATAAAGAGCATCGGCAAATTTACTTTCTTGAGCATCTAAAAATACCTGACTTACTCACAAGGATTCCATTGAACCCCTGTTAATGTGCTATAGAACAAATCTTGGTCAGTTCTATCTCAGCCTGCTTTAACAATTGCTCTGTTCTCACTGCCCAGTCCATCGTGGGCTTGTCCCTTCCTTCCATCCAGTCCATTTTCACGGTATGTTGTTTCAGGAAGGCTAATAATATCGTTGAGAATGCTCGTCTCTCTGGGCATTCCCTTTTCTTTCTTCTATCTTCCGGAAAAAGATACAGGAGCTTGAAAGCCCAGACATCCAGATTTTAGAGCAGCTTCTTCCCCACTGCTATCAGACTCCTGAACCATGTGGTGCTGCCATGTTTTCGGATGAGAGAGGTAAGGTGGGCTGTGATCTAGATGCAGATGAATGGCGCAAGCAGAAGACCAGGCTGGCAAAGACTAGATGGGCCAAGTGGCCTGGTTCTGCACTGTAGTGCTCTATGATTCTATGGCTCTTAGCTCCCCTGGTTACTCTAGTCTCACTGCGGTTTTTTGTAACACTACAACCTTTGCACCATTCCACAGGTTGGTGTTTATTGTTGTATTTACTGTTACCATCTGCTGTTAATTCTGTGAGCTTTACGCAAGGAAGAAATTTCATTGAAAGTAAAAGTGACGATTAGCTAATCTAATCTCAGATAATCCTCCATTCAGCCCACAGTATGGTCCGGCTACTGAGCGGTAACGACTTATTCCTTTAGCTACGCTTCAGGATGTGGGTCAGGAGCCCATACACCGCCTCACGGCTGGAAACCCATATGGATTGTGCCGTTCCAGTGGCAGGCACCATTCCACTGCCCGGGAACTGTAGCAGTGGGGAAAGTGCATGAAGACACAGGCAGACTGAATTAGTAATGGCCTGCACTGCTGGAGTAGCTTGTGGGGACCTCCTCACCATACCCTAGTGCTACTCGGCCCAACGGTACGAACAACGGATTTCCAGTTTCGGGGACCCTCTGTCCCTTTTTCTACACACATCGCACCCCCAACCCCCATCACCCTGTTTCATTCCCCAGTTCCTCTCCTGCACCCACTCCATCTCCCCTCATCCTAATACTCCTCCCACTCTCTCCCGTCCAACACTGCTTGCATCTGCCCTCCTCATCTCACTTCCTTGGTCACCTTGTCCTATAAGATTTCATCATCTACAGCCATGTCACATCCACTCATCACCTCCCAGTCAATGTCACTACTTCCATTCTCCCCTCCTCCATCTACCCACCACCATCCTCACCTGGATCCACCTATTACCTGGCCTTGCCCTTCGCCCCACCCCTTCACTGGTTGTCTCCCCTCTGTCAGGACTTGACCTGAAATGTCAGTCTTCTGTGACTCTTTCATCCTCGTGACCAACTGCTGGACACATCCTTCTTCCACAGGATCGCACCAAATCCACATCGTGGTCAAACATCTCAAACCAATAGTTCACATGTATTCCACGTGACTTTGCTCTTGTAGTGCCCTATGAAACAATGCCCTAGAAGCCACCAGGTAAATGAACAAGATCCTTCAGAATAAGGAGCAAGCAAACAAGCTGCTTGGACCATTCAACAACAATTTTCCCTGCTCCAAATACTCTCTATTTCACCATCTAATAGCTGCAGGTGGCTGATACTGGCCCAGGAGCTGCACGAAGGGATGCAGGCTGTGATGAGGGACAGAACTGATCTTGTTTTACTCAAGTTGTAATAAATGCTGGTAAAAGAAAACGTGTTTTATTTCTTTTTTGGATATTATTTTAACCTAACCCTCCCACAGTGTACAACTCAAAGCAAACACTAGCCACCACCGGTAACCCTCTTGCAGAGCCCCAGACCAAACAGGTTCACAGCCTATCACAGATCAGGGTGAGTACTGTTTCAAAGTGAGCAAGTTAGTACAGTGAGAGTAAAATTAACTTAATACACAAGCAGTGGAATAAAACATAAAATCCTTCTTCCCAACACCACTCCCTCAATGCTACCCACTTCCCAACATTCCCCACTTCCTAACGTTCCTCATTCCAAACATTCCCCATTCCACCAACATCCCCAATATTCCCCACTCCCCAATAGTCCTCACTCACCCAATATTCCCCACTTCCCAACATTCCCCACTCACCCAATATTCCCCACTCACCCAATATTCCCCACTTCCCAACATTCCCAACTCACCCAACATTCCCCACTCACCCAATATTCCCCACTCACCCAATATTCCCCACTTCCCAACATTCCCCACTCACCCAATATTCCCCACTCACCCAATATTCCCCACTTCCCAACATTCCCAACTCACCCAACATTCCCCACTCACCCAATATTCCCCACTCACCCAATATTCCCCACTCCCCAACATTCCCAACTCACCCAACATTCCCCACTCCCCAACATTCCCACTCACCCAATATTCCCCACTCACCCAATATTCCCCACTCACCCAATATTCCCCACTCCCCAACATTCCCCACTCACCCAATATTCCCCACTCCCCAATATTCCCCGCTCCCCAACATTCCCCACTCACCCAATATTCCCCGCTTCCCAACATTCCCCACTCACCCAATATTCCCCACTTCCCAACATTCCCAACTCATCCAATATTCCCCACTCCCCAACATTCCCAACTCACCCAACATTCCCCACGCCCCAACATTCCCACTCACCCAATATTCCCCACGCCCCAACATTCCCACTCACCCAATATTCCCCACTCACCCAATATTCCCCACTCCCCAACATTCCCAACTCACCCAATATTCCCCACTCCCCAACATTCCCCACTTCCCAACATTCCTCATTCCCTCAAACCTCCCCTCTCCCCCAGAGATGTAGGTTAATTGTGAATTTTCTTGTGATTTTTTTTTTGTGTGCCACACTCTTGCAGAGCCTCGGCGACCACTTATTTTTTCAAGTGGTTGTCAAGGAAAGATTCTGTGAGTGGTCCACCACGTCCTTCTGACAGTGCAGTGTTTTTTTTAAACGAGGCCAAATTGCGAGCTCGACACGGGTGGGAAGCATGCCTGGGTGTGGCCCGACTGGATCCTTTGCTCCAGAGTCCGGCGCTGATGTCACTGTGCCACCAGGCGGCTTCTCGTGATTAGAGTTAAATAGATGGGTTGCTGTGTTGTACGACACATTGGGCCAGAAAGGCCGGTTGCACACTGTATCTCAAAAACATGGCCAACATTCCATAATCAACATTCCCCATTCTCTTAACTTCCCCACCCCCCCAGCATTCCCCATTCCCACTACATTACTCATTCCCCCATATTCCCCACTCTCCCTACATTCCCAACACCATCCACGGTAGCTTAATGGTTAGTGCAGCATCCTTACAGTTTGGAGTGTTGGAATTTGGAGTTCCATCCCTACATCCTCTGTAAGGAGTCTCTGTATCTCTTCCCCATGGGATGCATGTGTTTTCTCCGATCCTCTTTTCCTCCCACTGTCCAAAGACCTACCAGGTAGGTTAATTGTCCTGTGATTATGTTAGGGTTAGATCAGGATTGTTGGGGGTTACTGGGCAGTGTGGCTCGAAGGGCCTATTCCATGCAATATCACTAAATAAAATAAATAGAACATTTTTCATAGTTGCTCGTGCCTGAGCTTCTGAAGGTTGGATGAGGAAGGTGCTCTGATCTGCTAAGAGGCAGGAAACTGCAGGAGACTGACAAGAGGAGGTTGAAATGGGCAGTTGCCCTTTTCCCTTGTTCTTTGCTGTGGTGAACGCATTGCTATGAGTTCTGTGAACATTCAGTATCAGCATCTTTCTCATGGCCTTGAATCATGGAATCCTCAAGGTGTGTGCCTCATGTAAGAGCCATTCCAGTTATCTTGTCCATGTCGATCAGAAGTCTGATCGCTTACACTTCCCAATTCTGCTGGTTACAGCTCTTCCAGCTCATGTTTTAAGAATAATGGTCTTTGAGCTCATGTTTTAAGTACAACGGTCTTTCCTGGCTCCCTTAACTTTTTAAGCGGTGAGTTCAAGTTTCTTTGCCCTTTAAATGAAATATTAGGGTGTTACAGCAGGTAGTGCCAGGTTCAGACCTAGTCTGGACCTCGTTTACATGGATGTTCCACATTCTTCCCATGACTCTTTTGGTTCCCCCCTCCCCGTTCCCCAACTTTCTCCAAAGACTACTGTGAATAACCCCTATTGTTGGTTTATGTAAAAGAGACAAAGCAGAGCTGATGGGCATGTGAGAGAAACGTGTTGAGTTTAAACAAAGGAAGGTAAATGGGACTGATGAGGTTGTTCAGCTGGCAGCTAGCATAGGGCAATTGGTCAAACAGCCTCCTTCTATGCTGTAGTAGGTACCTTTGTTTCCTCAGCTCCCCTTGATCTCTCCACCAATTAACAAATTACCTCTCTGACATGGGAAAAGCTTTCAAAGTCAATGTGGAGTGTAATGTCTTACCACAAGTACACATACACAACCACCATTTTGACAATGATATTGGAAATGTGCTTAGCCACACAATCATCGCATATAGGAAGTAGAATGAAGGCTAAGCACTGTGTTGGTGGTCAGCAAGAAGGAGATGTTGTTAGCAATCCTCACTGATTGAGATCTGCCGATGAGGAAGTTGAGTTTGTTAAGCTTGGGCTATCTGCTCAACACCTCCACTCCATCTCATTCAGGTCAATCTCGTTTGCTTCATCACTAATGTTGTCACATCTGTCTTCTGGAAGAGTGATCAGAAATGAATAGTGCTCTAGTTTCAGTCTAACTAATATTTTATGTCTTTCTATATTCAGTGCCTTGGCCAATAAAAACAAGTATCCTATATGCTTTCTTAAACATCATAACTTCATGAGTCCAGAGACAAGTCAGATGCTGCACACTTTTCAGTATCATCATGACTTCTCACATTTTGTTTGCTGTCCTCAACACGATTCCGGACTGAATTCCACTTGTCCTCGTGCCAATCTCACAGTTAACCGAGGTCTTCCTGTAGTTGCCATTTCCTTCCTCACTTTCAATCACAATGTCAGCCATTGACAAACTGCTTATCATGGCTCCTATATTTCAGTCCAAGTCATTAATAATGTCAGTAATAGAAAGCAAAGGCCAGGGCCTCACTGCACACAGGCCCCTGGTAACAAACTCCAGTCAAGCATTACCCTTTGCTTTTTGCCATTGAATTTGCTTTGAATTCAACATGTTACTTTCATTTTATAAAAGTCCTGACCAAACTGTCACATGGGATTTTGTCAATAGTTTTATTAAAATTGATATAAACTACTGCAAACGGGGTTTGATCAGGGCACGACTGCACAAGCGCGTGGATGTCAGCCAGTGAGAGCAGCAAGAAGAGTTTAAAGGGAGGCTTTGGCTCAATAGGGCTTAGGGGTTAACAGGTTGAGGCAAGGTAGGTTGCCTGTGTAGAATACAGACAGGAAGAATGCGTGTGAGGCCGGTGTTCTGTGCTCGGTGTCAGATGTGGGAAGTCTGGGAGACTCCCGGCCTCCAGGTGTGTGGAGCTGCAGCTCTTTAGGGATGGGGTTAGGGAACTGGAGCTGCAACTCAATGACCTTCGTCTGGTGAGGGAAAGTAAGGAGGTGATAGAGAGGAGCTATAGGCAGGTAGTCACACTGGGGCCTCAGGAGACAGAGAACTGGGTAAGTCAGGAGAGGGAAGGGGAAGGGTCAGGTATTAGAGAGTACCCCTGTGGCTGTACCCCTTGACAATAAGTACTCCTGCTTGAGTACTGTTGGGGGGTCAGCCTACCTGGAGGAAGCACAGAGTCTGGCCCTATGGCTCAGAAGGGTAGGGAAAGCAAGTGATGGCAGCAGTGATAGGGGACTCTATAGTTAGGGGTCAGACAGGTGATTCTGTGGACGCAGGAAAGAAACTCGGATGGTAGTTTGCCTCCCAGGTGCCAAGGTCCGGGATGTTTCTGATAGCGTCAACGATGTCCTGCAGTGGGAAGGAGAACAGCCAGAGGTTGTGGTACATATTGGTACCAATGACATAGGTAGGAAAAGGGAGGAGGCCCTGAAAGCAGACTACAGGAAGTTAGGAAGGAAGTTGAGAAGCAGGACCACAAGGGTAGTAATCTTGAGATTGCTGCCTGTGCCAAGTGACAGTGAGAATAGGAATAGAGTGAGGTGGAGAATAAATGTGGGGCTGAGGGATTGGAGCAGGGGGCAGGGATTCAGATTTCTGGATCATTGGGACTCTTCTGGGGCAGGAGTGACCTGTACAAAATGGACGAGTTGCACTTGAATCCCAGGGGGACCAATATCCTGGCAGGCAGGTTTGATAGAGCTGTTGGGGAGGGTTTAAACTAGGATCACTACGGGGTGGGAACTGAACTGAAGAGACGGAGGTAGAGATGGTTGGCTCACAAATAGAGAAAGTTTGGAGACAGTGCAAGAGGGAGGATAGGCGGGTGATAGAGAAGGGACGCACTCAGACCGATGGTTTGAGATGTGTCTATTTGAATGTAAGGAGTATTGTGAACAAAGCAGATGAGCTTAGAGTGTGGATCAATACTTGGAGATATGATGTTGTGGCCATTACAGAGTCTTGGATGGCTCAGGGGCAGGATTGGTTACTTCAAGTGCCAAGCTTTAGATAGTTCAGAAAGGACAGGGATGAAGGCGAAAGAGGTGGTGATGCGGCATTGCTGATCAGAGATAGTGTCACGACTGCAGAAAAGAAGAAAGACATGGAGGGGTTGTCTGTGGAGTCTCTGTGGGTGGAAGTTAGGAACAGGAAGGGGTCAATAACTCTACTGGGGGGTTTTTTTATAGATCACCCAATAGTAACAGGGATATCGAGGAGCAGGTAGGGAGACAAATTCTGGAAAGGTGTAATAATAATAGGGTTGTCATGGTGGGAGATTTTAGTTTCCCAAATATCAATTGGCATGTCCCTAGAGCAAGGGGGTTAGATGGGGTGGAGTTTGTTAGGTGTGTTCAGGAGGGTTTCTTGACACAGTATGTAGATAAGCCGTCAAGAGGAGAGGCTGTACTTGATCTCGTATTGGGAAATGAACCTGGTCAGGTCTCTCAGTGGGAGAGCATTTTGGAGATAATGATCACAATTCTATCTCCTTTACCATAGCATTGGAGAGAGATAGGAACAGACAAGTTAGGAAAGCATTTAATTGGAGTAAGAGGAGATATGAGGCTATCCGGCAGGAACTTGGAAGCATAAATTGGGAACAGATGTTCTCAGGGAAACGTATGGAAGAAATGTGTCAAATGTTCAGGGATATTTGCATGGAGTTCTGCATAGGTACGTTCCAATGAGACAGGGAAAGGATGGTAGGGCACAGGAACCTTGGTGTATGAAGGCTGGTGAAAATCTAGTTAAGGAGAAAAGAAGAGCTTATGAAAGGTTCAAAAAACTAGGTAATGATAGAGATCTAGAAAAATTATAAGGGTAGCAGGAAGGAGCTTAAGAAAGAAATTAGGAGAGCCAGAAGGGACCATGAGAAGGCCTTGGCGGACAGGAGTAAGAAAACCCCCAAGGCATTCTACAAGTATGTGAAGAGCAAGAGGATAAGATGTGAGAAAATAGTACCAATCAAGTGTGACAGTGGCAAAGTGTGTATGGAACCAGAGGAGATGGCAGAGGTAATTAATGAATACTTTGCTTCAGTATTCACTACACAAAACGATCTTGGCGATTGTAGGCATGACTTGCGGTGAACTGAAAAGCATCAAGTTGGATAAGTCACTGGGTCCAGACGGAATGTACCCCAGGCTACTGTGGGAGGCGAGGGAGGAGATTACTGAGTCTCAGTCGATGATCTTTGCATCATCAATGGGGATGGGAGAGGTTCTGGAGGATTGGAGGGTTGTGGATGTTGTTCCCTTATTCAAGAAAGGGAGTAGAGATAGCCCAAGAAATTGTAGACCAGTGAGTCTTACTTCAGTGGATGGTAAGTTGATGGAGAAGATCCTGAGAAGCAGGATTTATGAACATTTGGAGAGGTATAATATGATTAGGAATAGACTGCATGGCTTTGTGAAAGGCAGGTCGTGCCTTACGAGCCTGATTGAAATTTTTGAGGATGTGAGTAAACACATTGATGAAGGTTTAGCAGTAGATGTAGTGTATATGGATTTCAGCAAGGCCTTTGACAAGGTACCCCATATAAGGCTTATTGAGAAAGTAAGGAGGCATGGGATCCAAGGGGACATTATTTTGTGGATCCAGAACTGGCTTGCCCACAGAAGGCAAAGAGTGGTTGTAGACGGGTCATATTCTGCATGGAGGTTGGTGACCAGTGGTGTGCCTCAGGGATCTGTTCTGGGACCTGGATGAGGAAATGGAGGGATGGGTTAGTAAGTTTGCTGATGACACAAAGGTTGGAGGTGTTTTGGATAGTGTGGAGGGCTGTCAGAGGTTACAGCTGGACATTGATATGATGCAAAAATGGACTGAGAAGTGGTAGATGGAGTTCAAACCAGGTAAGTGTGAGGTGGTTCATTTTGGTAGGTCAAATATGATATATAGTATAGCATAATATAGTATTAATGGTAAGACTCTTGGCAGTGTGGAAGATCAGCGGGATCTTGAGGTCCGAGTCCATAGGACACTCAAAGTTGCACTGCATGTTGACTCTGTGGTTAAGAAAGCATACAGTGCATTGGCCTTCATCAATCGTGGGATTGAGCTTAGGAGCCGAGAGGTAATGTTGCAGCTATATAGGACCCTGATCAGACCCCACTTGGAGTACTGTGCTCATTTATTTTCGCCTCACTACAGGAGCTTGCCTTATGAGAATATTTTGGGTGAACTCAGCCTTTTCTCCTTGGAGTGATGGAGGATGAGAGGTGTCCTGGTAGAGGTGTAGAAGTTGATGAGAGGTATTGATCATGGGGATAGTCAGAGGCTTTTTCCCAGGGTTGAAATAGCTAGCACGAGAGGGCATAGTTTTAAGGTGCTTGGAAGAACGTACAGAAGAGATGTCGGGGCAATTTTTTTTACGCAGAGCGTGGTGAATGCTTGGAATGGGCTGCCGGCAACAGTGGTGGAGGTGGACACGATTGTATCTTTTAAGAGACTCCTGGTCACGTGCATGGAGCTCAGAAAAATAGAGGGCTATGGGTAACCCTAGGTAATTTCTAAAGTTCAGTTTCACATGTTCAGTTTCACATGTTCAATTTCACATGTTCACATGTTCAATTTCACATGTTCAGTTTCACATGTTCAATTTCACATGTTCAGCATAGCTTTGTGGGCCGAAGGGCCTGTATTCTGCTGTAGGTTCTGTATTTTCTAAATCCATTCTTCTCATCTACAGTCTTTTTCTTACTTCAAAAATAATTCGATCAATCTAGCCAGACACCCTTTACAAATCAATGACAGCTAAAAACTTGATTCACCTGTGCCTCTGGAGCTGCTGATTTGTGCTGTTCTTCAGGATTTCTGTCTCACGCTTTGCCCACACCCAGTGAGAAACTGATGAGTTTCTGATTCCTCGCTCTCTTCCTTTCAAACACCGAGACACATCATCCATTGGAAAGTGTTAGTCAGAGCTTGAACTACTCCCACCATAATTTACATTCACCTGGGCCTAGTAAAGATGCTAAATCTCTGATGTTCATTCTCTTTCTGTGTCTTCTCTCTACCTTTTGCTTTTTGTAGCTCTCTCTCTCTCACAAGGTTTGTTATTTTCAATATTTCCCACTCTTCCTCCTTAATCAATAGGGTTCAATGTTTGAGAATATACACCCTGAAATTCTTTTTCTTTGCAAACATCCATGAAAACAGAGGAGTGTCCTAAAGAATGAATGACAGTTAAACGTTAGAACCAAAAGAACCCCCCCCCCAGCTCCCCCTCCCACACACAAACAGCAGCAAGGCAACAACCCCCCCCCCAACTTCCACCAGCAAAAAAAGCATCTGCACCCTCCACCGAGCACTCCAGCGTGCAGCAAAGCTAAATAAAGACACAGACTTGCAGTACCCCAAAGACTATTCATTCACGTGGTAATTCGACATACCACAGGCTCTCTCTCTACCTAATAAGGGAAAAAGAGGTGTCCCCATTTCAAGGTTCAATGTCAAGGTTTTTCATTGTTTCCTTTTTCCACAGAGGTACAACGTCATCATTTGGAACCATACTTCTTTATTATTTCCAAACTTTGATCTCTAATTGGCCACATTCCTTCCCTGTTCCCCTCATTCCCTTCACGTGTTTGTAGAAATCTGAGCCTTTCCTTGTTTTTACCCATTTGCATGTTTCCATAATCCCTCCTTACCTCCCCATTTTATTTCTAAGTTTACCCTGCACCTCCTATTCTCTTCCAGACCATCTGCAGTGTAGAGGATTTGGCATCTGCCATAAGCTTCCCTCTTTGTATTTCTCCAAGCCAGTACCTCTCCTTGACATCTATGAGGTCCAGACTTGAGAATTACTTTGTCTGTCATTGGAAAGGTATCAAGGCTGAAGTCTTGCTCTCTTCTCTTCTTATGGCTCCCTCTGCTCTCATCTTTTTCACCATCAAATGTCTCTCTGCTCTCATCTTTTTCACCATCTCAGTTTAAAACTTTCACACCTAGCCTTCCATTTTTCTTTTATCATAACTATACGTTTTGATCACTGCTTCCAAAATGCTCTCCACACCAAGCATTCTCTGAAACTAAATCCAGTAATGCTTATTGCAATTGATAAGTTCTATGCAAGCATTTTAAGAATTTTGTATTTTTTATGCTCTCAACACTGTCACTGCTCTGCTGATGTTGGGCTTTTGAAATCCCCCACTGTTACTTTTTATTTCTGCTTTTCTCAGAAACACCTACGTATTTCCTCTTCTATCTGCCTCTAACAGTCAGGGGGCCCCTTCAAGGTGACTTTCCTAATTTCATTCCTCAATAACAAACATGCTTATTTGATAGTGTTTCTTTGATATAATTCTTCCTCAATCCTATCAATGTTTCCTGAATCAATATTGCAACACACCCATCCTTTCTGTCCGTTTTTATCTTAACAGAAAACCTTGTAACCAGGAATTTCAGCTGTCTCTCCCACCCATCTTTAAGTCTTGTGTTTGTCAAACCACAATATCATACCCGCTGCAACCTCTGTTCACCACTTTTATTTCCTCGGACTTGCATTAACATAAACACAAGATAGAAGTTAAACAATCTGCGGTAGCTGGGTATCTGACATAAAAACTGAAAGTGCTGGGAACTCTCATTCTGATGAAGAGTCACACACCGAAGCATTATACTTTTCTCTTTCCACTGATGCTGCCTGAGCTGCTGAATGTTTCCAAATTTTATGGCTTTAGTTGAGCAAACACAATGAGGTATTTGTGTTCAGTTTTGGTCACTCTGTAATAGGAAAGATGCTATTCAGCTGGAAAGGGTGCAGGTAAGATTTACAAGGATGATGCCAGATCTTGAGGGACAGAGTTTTAGGGAGATTTTGGACAGTTTAGGACTTTATCCCTTGGAGTGTAGGAGACTTAGAGATGATGCTTTTCTCAGCGTTGGGGAATCAGGAACTAGAGGGCATAGGTTCAAGATGACAGGAGAAAGATTTAATAGGTACTTGAGGGACAACAATTTTACACAAAAGTTGGTGCACACATTGAATGAACTGCCAGAGGAAGTAGTCGAGGCAGATACAACAACAACTTTTAAAAGATAGTTGGACAGGTAGATGGATAGGAAAGGGTTAGAAAGTTATGGGGCAAACATGTGCAAATGGGATTAGCTAGGACTGGCAACTTGGTCTAGTTGGGCCAAAGGGCCTGTTTCCATAATGTATGACACTAATCATTAATGCAAAGCTTCCGTTTCCCTTTTTCTCACTCTGTTTTCTCAGTTTTACAAGGCTATTCATCTGCTTTTCTGGCTTGTTTAATTCCCTCCCTTTCATACCTCTCTCTCCCTTTGAAATTGCAGACATTCACGTCCCCATAATGAACCCTTTCCAATGACACTAGCAAGGCCATTGGTCCCAGTCCTGTTTTGGATGTGATCTGTCTCTCATGTACATGTCTCAACTCCATTAGAAACAATCCTAATTCCGGAATATCCAACGCTGTCCTTCCTGCACCATCTCTTCCCAGCCACACATATACATCTGCACCACTGTCCTATCCCTGGCATGTGGCACTGTGAATGATCGGCAGTCTTGAGGAGAATATTTCAATCTAATCATGCCTGTCTGAACCGATCCAACCTATGAGTACTGACATGAATCACAACATCCCCTCAAAATGCCCAGCGGCTGCTCTGGGATATCAATGCCCCAGCACCATGGAAACAGAATCTGTGGCCACAGAAGCCTCTCCACCTCCCTAAAGCAATGATCTAGATCTTCACTAAGAATCTAGATCTTCACTAATCAACAAGCTTCAAAACTCTGTACCTCCCTTGGCAACTGGATTCTTGACTTCTTCATCAGGAGAAGTCGTCATCCTTCACTTCCTCGCTGACAATCAACACAGGCGCATCTCAAGGATGCCTATTACTCTACTCTCTCTGCACTTGTGACTGTGTGGTTAGGCACAGCTCACCTGCCATTTATAAAGCACATTCAATGTTTCAGGAACAGCATCTTCCCCTCCGCAATTAAATTCCTGAATGGTCCATGAACCATGAACACTGCCTCGTTATTCATGTTTCAGACTATTTATTTGCTTGTTTATTTATTTACTGATTATAACTTATAGTCATTTTAAATGTCACCGTACTCAAGTGCCCATCAGAGAGTGTGATGCACTACTGACCCTCCGTCTGTTTGCTCGCCTTCTCCCTCTCCCACAACAGCTCTAGCTGTGGGCTGTAGGCTGAGGATTTACTCCAGTAACATGTGGCACAGTGAGACGTATTGAGTGCAGGCAGGAGGACCCACCTGCACACTTACCTGCTACTCCAGGACCCCCACCAAACCTGCCTGTGGTCACCCTCAGACCACACAGGACATGGGAGCCAGAAACTTCAAATAGTGATTTCTGATTGGCAAAAAGGTGAGTCAAGTTGAGTTTATTTTCATGTGCTCAAGTACAGATGGAAGGTTTGCTTGCAACATCATCAGAGGCACGTAGGTACAGTCAACAAACAGGATATATTTAAGCATTGCATAATTATAAGATAACACCAAAGGATGGATTTTGATGGAATGAAACATTAACCATTAGACTTTTACTTGCTGGAGCTTTCTGGGGAAGATGTGCATTCAGAGACTCAAGCAGTGATTTTGCCAGTAGTCATGGGTTAATTAGTTTCTGCTGATATATGACAATTGACAGGCCTAAGCACTGCGGAAATATTGAACGTGACAAACTGTGTGAGTTCTGATTGCCACTGTAAATTTCTCTGGGTTAATTCTGCTCACAAACAATCAAAGAAACGTGTTTAAAATCATTTTGATCCTATGGACTCAGCGCACTCTCATGTTCTGCCAACCTGACTGGCAGCTGTTCCATTGAAAGCTGCTGTGCTCTAGCTCCTTGGTGTTTCAGCTTAGGGTGGGCTGCTGTACCTTTTAAACCCCACCCAGGCAGCCTAACAGTTCCCAAGTTCCCATTTTGGACTTTCACTCATCCAACCACTCAACACATTGTCCCAGTCGTAGTTTACTGTGGTTAACTACAGCCATCAAACATAAAGATATAGAGCACTGAAGCAGCTCTCTCATCCCACTGACTGTAAAACATCCATTTCTTCCTGCACAAGTCCCATTTTACCCTCCCCTCATTCCCATCAACTTCCTCCCAATTCAATCCACTCTTCCCAGATCTACTGCTTGTCTACATACAAGGAGGACAGGGTGAAGCTTTTCTAGCCTATCTGTTGGTCATGGGCAGGCATGTCACATGGGATCCATTCCATCATGCACCTTCCCATTGGCTAACCAGCAAAATGGCAGGACACTGCAGTGCATTAAAGAGATACAGCATAGAAACAGGCCCTTCAGTCCTCTGTCCATGCTGTCCCTCAACCACCTACTACACTGATCCTACAATACTCCCATTCTCCCTACATTCTCAGCATCTCCTCCAGTTTCTATCCGTCAGCTATGCACCTGCAGTTAACCTACTGACGTGCATGTCTTTGGGATGTCAGGGGAAACTGGAGTACACGGGAAGCCCATGAGATCCGTGCAGAATGTGCAATATCCAGAAACACAGAGGCCAAGGTCGAGATTGAACCTGGGTCTCTAGAGTTGTGAGAAATTTCAGATAGTTTCCTAGGAGTATGAGACTATGTCCTATGATATGCTCTGCTATCCTCCAGTTTTAGGAACGCTTACTAGTACTTCATTCTTTGGACAATGGATAATTGTTAAAAATGCCCCAACTGTCCTAGCACATTAAGATAATTTAAAAACAAACCCAGCATCAATACAGCAACAGGGTGATGAGCCAGCATCCAACATCAGTGCCAAAGTCAGAACTGGGCATCAGGTAACATCAGAGTCAGCAGTGTCTTAACAAGGTATCAGGGAGAAAGCTGAACCAACAACAATATTGCATTTGTATAGTATATTAGACAAAGCTGAAAATGTCCCCAAGAAGTTGGCATAGTTTCTTGTTTACTCCTACATTGAAACCTCCTCAACTACCAGTCCCGATGAAGGGTTTAGGCCCAAAACATCTACAGTTTATTCCTTTCCATAGATGCTACATAACCTGCTGAATTCCTCCAGCATTTTTAGTGTGTTGCCTTATAAGGAACACATTTTTTGTCACCCTCTAACTGTTCCAGTCACTATTTATTTTCACAAACACCCTAGCCTCTCCTAAATGTAGAGATTCACTCTGCCTTGATTGCTTCCCCAACTTCTCCACAGACAAAAAACAACTTGTATTTCTTCTTTCTTGGGTCAGCAGCATCTGTGAGCTACTCTGTCTCTGGGTCTGACCTAGGATAGGATATGAAATAGGAACAGGACCAGACCACTTGGCCCTTCCAGGCTTCACTGCTTTCTACCAAGGCCACAGCTGATATTTTATCTCAAAGCCATGTTTCCAGACTATCTCCAAACCCCTTGATTCTCTCATTATGCAGAAATACATGTAAATCTGCACTGAATGTGCCAGTGTCCAAGCCTACTCTAACCCTGGCTTGAAGAGTTCCAGATGTTCACTATCCTTTGAATGGAGAATTTTCTCCTCACCTTGGAACCCTCTTCCAACACTTATTGTGAGATTGAGACTCTGGATTCTAGAGCAATAGATCATTCATGTCTTCAGCTTGGTGGGACCTGTGAAAATGTTGCAATGAGATTTCCTCACCTTGTCTAAGCTCTAAATGATGCAATCCCCATCAACTCAATCTCTACTCAGATGACAAACCTACTATGTCGTGTTCCACGTAAGTACCAATGACATAGGTAGGAGGAGTGCCGAGGTTCTGCAAAGTGAGTTCAGGGGGTTAGATGTTAAGTTAAAGGACAGGGCCATCAGGGTTGTGATCTGAAGACTGCTACCCATGCCACATGTTAGTGAGGCCAGACATAGGAAGAGTATACAGTTTAATATAACTAAGGAGTTGGTGCAGGAGGGAAAGCTTCAGATTTTTGATTAATTGAGCTCTCTTCCAGGGAAGGGGGGCCTGTACAGAAGAGAGGGAGGGGTCTAATATCCTAGCAGGAAGATTTGCCAGTACTGCATGGTGGGGTTTGAACCAGAGTGACAGAGCAGTTTGTGGAGGGATTGTAGAGATAGATATTGTTAAGACCTCAGACAAAGTCAGGAATCAGAAGGTTGAGCTTGGTGTAATTAATGATCTGAGCAGAATACATTTCATTGCAAGAAGTATTGTAGGAAAGGCAGATGAGCTCAGGGCATGCATCAACAAACGGATTTTGATATTGTAGTCATTAGTGAGAATTGGTTGTAGGAGGGGCAGGACTGAGCTCAGTATTCTGAGGCTTCATTGTTTTAGGTGTGATAGAGCAACAGGCATCTCCCCCAGAGGTGGCATTACTAGTCAGGGAAAATGTCACAGCAGTGCTCAGTGAGGACAGACTGGAGAATTTGTCTAGTGAGGTATTATGGGTGGAACTGAGGAATAAGAAAGGTATGACCACGTCAAGGGGGCTATATTATAAACCACCCAACAATCCACAGGATTTAGAAAAACAAATTTGTAGAGAGATCACAGACTGTTGTAAGAAACACAAGATTGTTATAGTAAGAGAAAATCTGCTGATGCTAGAAATCCTGCTGTAGGGTCTTGGCCTGAAACAGTGACTGTGAACTCATTTCCGTAGATGCTGCCTGACCTGCTGAGTTCCTCCAGCATTTTGTGAGGTTGTTATAGTAGGTGATTTTAATTTTCCACGTATTGACTGTGGCTCACATACTGTAAAAGGACTAGGTGGGATACAGTTTGTCAAACGTGTTCAGTAAAGATTCTTAGCCAGTACACAGAAATACTGAGTAGAGAAAGTATGCGATTCTTGATCTGCTATTAGGGAATGAGTCAGGGCAGGTGACAGAACTTTGTGGAGGGCATCTACTTTAGCTTCAAAGTAAGTATGGACAAAAATAGGTCTGGTCCGTGGGTTGAGATTCTAAATTAGAGATAGGCCAACTTTGATGGTATCAGAAGGAATCTGGCAAGTGTAGATTGGGACAGACTGTTTTCTGGAAAAGGTATACTTGATAAGTGAGAGGCCTTCAAAAGTGAAAGTTTGTGAGTACAAAATATTATTGTGCCTGTCAGATTAAAAGAAAAAGATAACAGGTGTAGGGAACTTTGTTTTCAAGAGATATTCAGGCCCTAGTTAAGAAAAAAAGGAGGTATATAGCAGGTATGGGCGGGTAGGAACAAATGAGGTGCTTATTGAGTATAAGGAATGCAAGAGAATACTTAAGAAAGAAATCTGGAGGGCTAAAAGAAGGTATGAGGTTACCCTAGCAGACAAGGAGAAGGAGAATCCTAAGGGATTCTACAGATAAGTTAAGGACAAAAGGATTGTGAAGAGCAAAATTGGAAGATCAGAATGGTAATCCACGCGTGGAGCCAAATGAGATGGGGGAGATTTTAAATGGATTTTTTGCATCTGTATTTACTCAAAAGATGAACACAGAGTCTATAGAAGTGAGGCAAAGCAGCAGCGAGGCCATAGACTCTATACAGATTACAGAGGAGGAGGTGTTTGCTGTCTTGGGGCAAATTGGGATGTACAAATCCCCAGGGCCTGACAAGGTGTTCCCTCATGTGCCTTGTGTGGAGGCAAGTGCAGAAGCTGCAGGGGCCCAAGCAGAGATATTTAAATCATTCTCAGTAACAGGGTGACAGGAAAGGTGCTGGAGGATTGGACTGGAACTGGAGAATAGCCAATGTTGTTCTGCTATTTAAGGAAGACACTAAGAGCAAACCAGGAAAATATAGGCCGATGAGCTTGATATCACTGGTGGGAAAGTTGTCAGGAGGTATTTTAAGGGACTGCATATATGAGAATTTGGATAGACATGGACTGATTAAGAATAGTCAGCATGACTTTATGTCTGTTAGGTCATGTCTGACCAATCTTTCAGAGTATTTCGAAGAAATTAACAGGAAAGTTGATGAAGGTAAGGCAGTGGACTACATCGACTATAGCAAGGCATTTAACAAGGTCCCACATGGTTTAGTGTGGTTTAGTCCCACAAGAAGGTTTAGTCACTTGGCATTCAAGATGAGGTAATAAACTGGATTAGACATTGGCTTTGTGGGAGAAGCCGAAGAGAGGAGGTATATAGCTGTCTCTCTGACTGGAGGCCTGAGATTAGTAGAATGCCACCGAGATCGGTGCTGGGTCTGTTGTTGTTTGTCACCTATATCACTGATCTGGATGATAATGGGGTTAAGTGGATCAGTAAATTTGTGGATGACACCAAGATTAGGGGTGTAGTGGACAGTGAGGAAGACTTTTAGAGCTTGCAGAGGGATCTGGACCAGCTGGAAAAATGGACTTAAAAATGGCAGATGGGAGTAGGCAGTTTAAATTGTTTGACATGGACTAAATGGGTCAAAGAACCTTTTCCTGATGTACACTTTCCTATGACTTCATGAGTCTACCAACCCTGGTACAAGTCAGGTGAATCCACTGTATGTTCTCCCTTAATGGCAATGATATCCTTTCATGAAGGAGACCACCTAGTTGTCTTATCAGCAAATTTGAAAACATTTGGTCTTTTCAGATAAATTGATCCAAATTGTGACCAACAGATGGTCACACCCTGACAATCTAAGAACCATCCCTTTACTTTTCTCTCCACTCTCAAACCACTCTTTGCTTTCTGTTTGACAATAATTTCTCAATCTGATAGCACATTACCGCAGCTCCATAAAGTCTAATCTTCTAAATGCCTTGTAAAATCCTAAATACGCCACATCCACTGGTTCACTTCACCAATCTCTTTCAGTCAAATGTGATTTTCTCTTTCGAATCCATGCTGCCTGTTCAATCCTATTACTGTTTGGAAGCTGTTCTGTTATCTCATCCTTCATTATAGATTCCACATCTTCATTGGTTCACCATAATATCTTAAAAATGTTAATTTAATCACACCTACTTCACTTTCTAAAATCCAAAGAATATAGCTTTAGTTTGTACAAACCCTCTTTGTTCTGGCAAATCTATGCTTTGCCCCTTCCAAAGCTAATATATTTTTGTAAGATGTGATGCCCAGAACTGCTCTGAGTGCAGCAGATGTGGTCTTTGTATATGTCTGCCATAAATTCAAACCAGTCCTCTGGTTCTAAGGCCAAATTTAAAGTGGTTTTTATGATAAATTACTGAACCTGACCTTGGCACCTCAATGATCATTGATCATTTGCAATCAATGATCATTTCCACTGTTTCTATCATTACCCCGTTCCAAACACTTTAGGTAAAAATAGAAGACATTTACTAACATTGAAATCTTACATTAAAACATGAATGGGGAGTATGGCTAGAGTTTCCAGAGCATGAGTTGAGGGTGCAACGGGAAACAGGAGTGCCAGACTTGGTATGTGTCTGGGCTAGGGAACTGGTGACAAGGTGTTTGAGAGGCAAAGAGCAAGGGGTGTGTGTGTGTGTGTGTGTGTGTGTTCCCCATAACCTTTAATTCCTTTGCTTTGCAAAAATCTATCTTTGGCTTTAACATATTTAATGAGGTACTTAATGATACTCTTCAAAAAAGGAGATGCCCAACTCCAGTAACTACAGAGTGATCTCCTTGCTGTCAGCTACAGGGAAAGACCTTGCCAGGATCTTTCTCAGCTCCCATTTTTAAAAGGCTGCTCCCTAAATCCCCCCACAACAATGCCAAGGAAAATGCAGGGATCACCAGCCACCATACCTTTCCTGTTCCAGACTCATTAAAACCTTTGATGTCATTAATCATGATGGATTGTGGAACATGCTGTAAAGCTTCATCTGACTGCAGGACATCATCTCTGTCTTTTATTTGCACCATGAAGGCTTGCAAGCCATGATACATAACTGGAAGCAATCCTGGTGATGGCCTGATTCAAACAAGCTCTGACATTGTTAGTGAAGACACAAGGATCATTGTCAAAACCCCAGCAATCTCCTCACCTCCTTCTTTCAATATTTTGGAATATTGGCCATCAGGCTCTGAGGACTTATCCTCTACATGCCTTTCTGAAGACGTAGCACTTCCTCCTCCTTAATCTCAGAATGTCTCAGCACATTAGCATGCCCAGTTCTGTTTTCACAATCCTTCAAATTCTTCTCTTTGGTAAATAACAAAACTAAGTACTCATTTAATACCTCAGCCACTTGCTCCAACTTCCTTTACCCTCTCCTGAGTTTTCCCCTTTTTCTTGACATAACTATAAAATACTTGGGATTCTCCTTGATCCTGCTCACTAAGGATAATTTATGCCCCCTTTAGACTTCTTAATCACCTGCTTAAGCACTTTACAGCCGTCTTTATATTCCACAAGGACCTGCTGATTTCAGTTTTCTGTGCCTTACATTTGCTTCTCTTCTCCTTTTGACTAAATTTAGAACCTCTCGGGTCATCCAAAGTTCTCGTACCTTACCATCCTTACTAGAACACGCCGATCCTGAACTCTGATCAGATGATCTTTAAACAATTCCCACTTGTCAGACACGGACTTGTCCAACTGCAGCTGCTGCCATCATCACACCTTTGCTCATGTCTTATTCTGTCTCAATTTGCCCTCCACCAGTTCAGTAGCTTCCCATAAGATTGGACTTTATCCTTACCGATAACATTCTTAAAACATAATGAATTGTGGCCAAAATGTTCACCCAGATTCAGGACTGTCAGCTACCCTGGTTCATTTCCCAAAACCAGGTCCGGCATATTCTCTCCATGTACTGTTTCAAGAATCCCTCTTGGATGCACTAAAGAAATTTTGCCCCTTCTTAAGTCTCTTGTATTAACCAAGTTTCAATAAATACTGGGGAAGCTAAAGCCCCCTGCTATGATAATCCTGTTGTTTCTGCACATTTCCAAGTGCCTACGTATCTGGTCCTCCATCTCCGGGTTGTTACTGGGGGGACTAGAGTGTAACCCTATTAGCATAATTTCATATTTCTTATTTCAGAGCTCCACCCAAAGTTGCTTCTGTGGATGAGGCCTCCAGTGCGTCCTCTCTGAATACTACCGTGACGTTTAGCTCTTTGATGTGTGTTTGGCAGATTACTGATGACCAGGTGCTGACTGCTTAAGGCATTGTCCTCTAAGATAGACTGAACAATAATTAGTCAGGTTGTTTTAATGAGGGAAGGAACTGTATGTAAATCTGATTTAATACTAGCTTTCTCAAGGCATCTTCCTCCTCTGTTGTAAAGACCAACATAATACAATCATTTCTATATCTGACATCACCTGAAAGCAACTGAAACTGCAGATGCTGGAAATGGAAACTGAATGCTGAAGAACCCAGCTAGTTAGCCAACATCCATGCAATTAAAAACAATCAGCATTTTAGGTCAAAGACCTTTCATCAGAACTGAGAAAGAGAGAAAACAAGTTAGTGTAATTGCAGAGAAAGTGGAGCAAAGGGGATGGACAGTGAATCTCTGCTGCCTGCTCATGCTCTGGATTCTGTGTACCGTTTAATCATCTGTGGATGGTTATGTTTACTCTTGCCTCTTCGAGATTTCAATTGTCCTACATTGTACAATTCTGTGGACCCACAATCATTTTATACAATAACAGATGCCCAAATTATTGTGGACAGGTCTGTGTGTGACACATGAAATTAGTTATCCGCATATGGAGAATCTGGGAAATTGTTTGACTGTTCTTCGTCCTAAACATAACATTGAAGTCAATTGCACACAATACAGCTGTGAACCAAATATGGTTCTTGGGTGCATTATTGCAAAAAACTATCTTGAATTTTACTGACTTTCAGCCAAACTCATCACATTCAATCTCCATGTTAAACCTGTACTGCATGCTTGTCTAATTGCCATGTTCATGCATGGTATCTGTTTACAGGTGCCTCTCCTCAGGTAGGATGCATAACTCTGAACAGAGACTCAAACCTTGCTCACATTCTTAATTCCCTCCATAAATGCATTGGCTCCATCCCTCTTGTTCTATTGCCTGATCATTAACGTGATTTCATTCTGAGTCCTACCCAAACCTCATCCAGCTGTTCATTGAGACTGAAACTACTATAATATTTCAGGTTGATGACTTATCAATTGAAAATTTTGAAAGTTACTGACCTGAATTGTTGCTCTCTCCAAAGATACCGTTGGATATTCTGAAAATCTCCAGTTTTTCTCTGGCTTATTTGCGAGCTGTCCATACAGATCATTTGAAAACAAAAAGTACATTGAGACAGTGCACAGGGAAATAGAATACAGAATATACAGTAGAGTTATGGTTAAAGAGAATGTGCATGCAGTCACACGATAAGGTGCAAGGAAGATGATCAGAGTCCATCTTTCTTAGATAAGGGCCATGTTTCCCGCATGACAACTGTGCCTCCACCTCAGATGAGCTGTCCTTACTCGGGAACACATCACTTAGAAAAGCACCAAATTATTGCAAGCTATCCACGACCTTGTCCCACACACCTTTGATAGAACCATTCAGCCAGAAAGAGCTCATGGGGTTGTGGGGTTGGGGGGGGGGGGGTGTGGAAGGAACTGTATGTAAATCTGATTTAATACTAGCTTTCTCAAGCCATCTTCCTCCCCTATTGTAAAGACCACCATAATACAATTATTTCTATATCTGTCATTTCCCAATATCACCTGAAAGCATCTGAAACTGCAGATGCTGGAAATGGAAACTGAATGCTGGAAGAACCCAGCTAGTTAACCAACATCCATGCAATTATGCAATTAACCAACATCTCCTCTAGCTGGACTCTCCATGTACTGTTTCAAGAATCCCTCTTGGATGGGGGTGTGGGGTGGGGGGTGCCATGGAACTGTCTCCAGTCTTTGTGATTAGTTCCTATAACTGAACTCCACAGCACAGAGCAAACCATTTGTAATTAACTTCAGTCTTACATACACGAATATAAGATGAGCAGGTGAGACATAGATCATCCCCTGAGGGACTGTAACCTTTAGCTGCTGCAAACATGCCGTATGGCTGGAAATCATTCAATAAAATTCCCTGCAGAACTATTTCAAGTATTCCAATCAACTGGTCAAAAACAGCAGCCTCCCCTCCATGGACTCTGTTGATACTTCTTGCTGCCCCGGTAAAACAGCCACATAATCAGACTCCAAAGACCCCACCCATCCCGGACGTTCCTTTTTCTTCCGCCTCTCATCAGGTGGGAGTTAATAAAAGCACTTACCACCAGACCCAAGGGCAGAACCACACTGTTAGAAGATCCTTGAATGGATCTCTTGTACGTTAAAGATGGGCTCTTGACCTCAGAATCTATCTCATCATGACCCTGCCTTCTATTATTAGTTTTCCCTGTATACCACCTCAATATACCTAAGTTTTGAAATGATTTGCATAGATAGCTAGCAATACCAGTGTATCTTGGTGCTGGTGACAAAAATAAACCAATGCTGATTATAATAGCAGGTTAGTGCCAGATATATCTTTGTGTCTCTCCCCCCCCCACTCTCTCCCCTCTCTCTCTCTCTCTCTCTCTCTCTCTCTCTCTCTCTCTCTCTCTCTCTCTCTCTCTCTCTCTCTCTCTCTCTCTCTCTCTCTCTCTCTCTCTCTCTCTGTCTCTCTCTCTCTCTCTGTCTCTGTCTCTGTCTCTGTCTCTGCAATTGGATCTAGCATGAGACAAACATACCAGAGTTTTATCTGTATTTATGAGATCACAATGAAGTCATTGGCCAGCTTCTGTGTAACAGCTGAGCCTTACTAGCTGCCATCCCACATGAAGGAGCCCATGGGCGTACACATCTGTAAGTGTGTAGGTTCAGCTGTGTGTAGATTTCCATAGGCATGTACCTTGGCATGGGCCTATGTGTACACTTGATCATACACACAACTACCTGGAACCTGAGTGGGTGCCCTCGATGATTACTTTCCCTCACAGATATGCTGTGTAGGAGGCGATGGGCACGTGCACAGTATCCTGGTGTACCAGCACTAGTTTCAGAACCATGAACAGCCATGAAGGGGAGACCCCGAGGTTCACCTCTCCTGGCTCACACACAGAAATGATATTGTATATCAGTGTGGGTACTAGTGGGGCACAATGACAAGACAGATTAAAAAAAACAAGCCAATAATTGTCGGGAGAGTGGAAGGGAAAGCCTGGGAATTCTCCAATCTTCTCAAGAATTGGAAATGAGGAAAACCAGTCACCCCGTAATGTGTGAAACTCAGAGTGACAATGTCCACAATATCAGGTCAGTGACGTCAGTTGATGGACAATACTCTTCTCTGTCCGTCCACCCCAGGACAGGTCTCAGTAAGGCACTCCATCTTGACCAGTGTCAGACTCACTCAGCACCGCACTGTACACACTTCTGAATCTCAGTACAGGGCCCTGAGCAGCTGCAAGCTGAGAGTAATTCCAGCTCTGTGCTGGCCAAGTAACACACTCTCAAGTTAAATGACACACCTTATTCAGAGATACAGTGCAGAACAGGCCCTTCACCCCAAAGAGTTGCAGTCTCCAGCAACCCACATATTCAACTCTATCATAATCATAGGACAATTCACAATGACCAATTAGCCTTCTAACAGGAACGTGGGAGGAAACTCACATACTCACAAGATGGATGTACAGACAGTGTCAGAATTGAAACCTGAACTCTGACAGCCCAAGCTGTAATAGAATTGTGCTAGCATGACCTTCCCCCACCATACAGCACCATTTAGTGCACCATTTCCATGCTAACCTTTTACCCATCTACATTAATCATATTTATCCACACTGAACCTATATCTTTCTATACCTTCTCTACTGAACTGTCTGTCTAATTGTGTCTTAAACATAGTGATTATATCTGATTCTACCACCTCCTCTGCCTGTAAGTTCTAAATATCAACAGCTCTCTTTATAAAAAGCTAGGCAATGAAGCTGGTTAGGTGACAGATCTCCCAATGAGTGAGCATAACACAACTTCGTGACCTTTACCCTAGCCTTAGGCAGGGATAGGAGGAGACAGTATGGAAATATGTTTAATTATGACACTAAATTGGAAACAGATGTACTCAGGGAAATGCTCAACAGAAATGTGGAGGTTTTTTAGGGAGCATCAGGTTCTGGATAGGTTTGTCCCTTTGAGGCAGGGAAAGGATCGTGAAGTAACCATGGTTGACAAGAGATGAGGAACAGCCAGTCAAGAGAAAGAAAGACCCATTCTTAAAGTTTATGAAGCAAGAATCAGACAGGGACCTGGTGAGTTATAGAGTAGCTAGGAAGGTACTGAAGGATGGACTTAGGAGAGCTAGAAGGGGACAAGAGAAGATCTTGGAGAGTAAGATTATATGGATGATTTTAGGAAACAACAAGGATAAAAAGAAACCCTGATGGGAGGTAAATACAGACATCCAAACAGTAGCCAGGATGTGGTGTACAAATTACAAAGGACGATAGAAAAGGCATATAAAAAAGACAATGTTATGATGGTCATAGGGGATTTCAAAATGCAGGTTGATTGGAAAAAGCATGTTGGTGCTGGAATTCCCAGAATGTCTACGAGACGGCTTTTTAGAGCAGCCTGTGCTGGAGTCCATTTGGGAAAAGGCAATTCTGGATTGGTTATTGCACAATGAAGTCAAGTCAAGTCACTTTTTATTGTGATTTCGACCCATAACTGCTGTTACTGTACACAGTAAAAAAAAGACAATGTTTTTCAGGACTATGGTGCTACATGAAACAGTACAAAAACTACACTGAACTACATAAAAACAACACAGACACAAACTACACTAGACTACATACCTATCCAGGAATGCATAAAGTGCACAAAACAGTGCAGGCATTACAATAAATAATAAACAAGACAATAGGCACAGTAGAGTGCAGTAAGTTGGTGTCAGTCCAGGCTCTGGGTATTGAGGAGTCCGATGGTTTGGGGAAGAAACTGTTACATAGTCTGGTCATGACAGCCCGAATGCTTCGGTGCCTTTTCCCAGATGGCAGGAGGGAGAAGAGTTTGTATGAGGGGTGTGTGGGGTCTTTCATAATGCTGTTTGCTTTGCGGATGTAGTGTGTAGTGTAAATGTCTGTAATGGCGGGAAGAGAGACCCTGATGATCTTCTCAGCTGACCTCAGTATCCGCTGCAGGGTCTTGCGATCCGTGATGGTGCAACTTCCAAACCAGGCAGTGATGCAGCTGCTCAGGATGCTCTCAATACAACCCCTGTAGAATGTGATGAGGATGGGGGCTGGGAGATGGACTTTCCTCAGCCTTCGCAGAAAGTAGAGATGCTGCTGGGCTTTCTTTGCTATGGAGCTGGTGTTGAGGAACCAGGTGAGATTCTCCGCCAGGTGAACACCAAGAAATTTAGTGCTCTTAACGATCTCTACCGAGGAGCTGTCGATTTTCAGTGGGGAGTGGTCGCTCCATGCCCTCCTGAAGTCAACAACCATCTCTTTTGTTTTCATTCAGAGGCAGGTTGTTGGCTCTGCACCAGTCCATTAGCCACTGCACCTCCTCTCTGTAAGCTGACTCGTCGTTCTTGCTGATGAGACCCACCATGGTCGTGTCATCGGCAAACTTGATGATGTGGTTCAAGCTGTGTGTTGCAGCACAGTCGTGGGTCAGCAGAGTGAACAGCAGTGGACTGAGCACCCAGCCCTGGGGGCCCCCATGCTCAGTGTGATGGTGTTGGAGATGCTGCTCCCGATCCGGACTGACTGAGGTCTCCCAGTCAGGAAGTCTAGGATCCAGTTGCAGAGGGAGGTGTTCAGGCCCAGTAGGCTCAGCTTTCCGATCAGTTTCTGAGGAATGATTGTGTTGAATGCTGAACTGCAGTCTATGAACAGCATTTGAACGTACGTGTCTTTTTTGTCCAGGTGGGTTAGGGCCAGGTAGAGGGTGATTGGCAATGGCATCGTCTGTTGAACCAGATTTGATTAGATAAAGGAGCATTTAAGAGGCAGTGATCATTATATCCACAAAATGCTGGATGAACTTAGCAGGTCAGATGGCATCTATGGAAAGGAATTATGAGTCAAAGTTTCGAGCCAAAATCCTTCATGAACTTGCTTATTTTCTCAAGCATTTTGTGTGAGTTACTCTGGATTTCTAGCATCTGCAATATCGTTTGTGTTTGAATTGCAGGCTCTTTATTCATTTCCATTAATGCTGCCTAACCTACTGAGTTCCTCCAGCATTTTGTGTGTTAATCTACAGAATCTCTTGCGTTAGTGAACATAGAATTCACCCTGAAGAAAGTATTGGAATTACAGTGGAGCAAAGAAAACCACAGAGGCATCAGAGAGGAGAAAACCAATGTGGAGTGGAAGGGGGACACGAGCAGATATGATGGTAGGCCAGCAATGGCTGGACTTCATGGGAATAATTCAGAAGATGCAGCATTGGTTCATCCCAGAGAAGCAGCATTCTAAAGGGAGGATGAGGGCTAACCATGGCTAACAAGAGAGGTCAAAGACAGATTAAAAACAAGAGAGGGAAAAATATAGCAGAAATTAATGGGAAGCTAGAGGTCTGGGTAACTTTTAAAGCCAACAGAAGGAAGCTTTAGGGAAAAAATCCATAAGGAGAGAAAGGATTAAATGTCACTGAAACCATAAGAGCCATAAGACATAGGGCTATTAGACCATGTGATCATCGCGTCTGCTTCACCATTCTATCACTCTCACCCCGTTCTCCTGCCATTAACCTTTGATGTCCTGACTAATCAAGACCCTATCAACCTCTACTTTAAATATATTCAGGGGTTTGGCCTCCACAGCTATCTATGGCAAGGAATTCCACAGATTCACTACCATCTGGCTAAAGAAATTACTTTTCATCTCTGTTCTAAATAGATGTCCTCTATTCTGAGGCTGTGCCCTTTAGTTCTAGACTCACCCACTATATGAAACATCCTCCCCACATCCACCGTATCTAAGTCTTTCAATATTTAATAGATTTTAATGAGATCCTTCCTCATTTTTCTAAACACCAGTGAGTACAGGCCCAGGGCCATTAAACACCCATCATATGTTAACCCTTTCATTCCCCGAATGATTCTCTTTTCCCATCTTTTTATTATCATTATTAATAACAACAAAATAAAATTGGTACATAGATAATGGGATTACAAACGTACATATTTCAACTAACTATAAAAGATTACAAAAACAATGATTACAGTATAAATGAGTATTCCCACATCGTAAAAGATACAATATACAAATAGACAAGGCAAACCTAGGTGTATCATAATATAGAATAAAAAGAAAAAATAAAAAGGAAAAAAGAAAAAAAATTCATTATGCAAAAAAAACTAATCTAAAAATCTAATAACTAATAGAAGAAAAAAAACAAAAAACAAAAAAAAGGAAATAAAAAAGAGAGAAAAAAAGGTCTGTTTATAATATCTCACAAAAATACAAAATCATCAGTGTCATCAACTCTGATCCTCTTGACATATATGAAAACAAAACTGGAAAATCAAATAGGCCTGGAACAGGGTCATATTACATCATATGAAAATATTGAATAAATGGTCTCCATGTCTTTTCAAATTTAGTAGAAGTGTCAAATACACCACTTCTAATTTTTTCTAAATTTAAACATAACATAGTTTGAGAAAACCAATGAAATACAGTAGGTGGATTAATTTCCTTCTAATTCAACAAAATAGATCTTCTAGCCATTAGTGTAAGAAATGCAATCATTCAACAGGCAGAAGAAGATAAATGAAGTGAGTCCATCATTGGTAAACCAACCCGAATGATTCTCATGAAACTCCTCTGGACCTTCTCCAATGCCAGTACATCTTTTCTTAGATCAGGAAACTAAAACTGCTCATCATGAAGGGTCTCGGCCCAAAGCAATGACTATTTGCTCTTTTCCATAGATGCTTCCTGGCCTGCTGAGCTCCTCCAGTATTTTGTGTGTGTTGCTTCAACATCTACTCACTGTCCTTTGTCTATCCTGTTTGTTATTTTCTCAAAGAATTCCAACAGATTTGTCAGGCAAGATTTCCCCTTAAGGAAACCATGCTGACTGTGGCCTATTTTATCATGTGCCTCCAAGTATCCCCAAAACCACATCCTTAACAATCAATTACAAGAACCTCTCAACCACTGACGTCTGGCTAACTGACCAATAATTTCCTTTCTTTTGCCTCTCACCCTTCTTAAGTAATTCAGAGCAAGAAGGCTGTGGGTAATCGGCTAAGGATTTCCCAAGTGAAGGCAGTTTTACTACTCGAGGTAAAAGAGAGGCAAGACTGCGCAGGCGCATGATGTCAGCCAGTAGAGCGCGAAAGGGTTTAAAAAGAAGATGCTGTATCCAGCGGACAGCGTTCGGAGCGGGCAGTGGAGTGAGAGGTAGAGAGTGGTAGGGCTTTGGCTCAAAGGGCTTAGGCAGTAACGAGGTGAGGTATGTTTAACTGTGTTAATTGCAGAAAGGAAGAAGTATGTGTGTGAGACCGGTTTTCTGTGCCCAGTGTTAGAGGTGGGGGGTCCTGGAGTCTCCCAGCCTCTCAGACAACCAGTGTGTGGAGCTGCAGCTCCTGAGGGACCAAGTTAGGGAACTGGAGATGCAGCTCGATGACCTTCGCCTGGTCAGGGAGAGCGAGGAGGTGATAGAGAGGAGCTATAGGCAGGTGGTCACGGTTAGGAGGGGGAAGGGGAAGAGTCAGGTTCTAGAGAGTACCCCTTTGGTTGTACCCCTTGACTCCTGTTTGAGTACTGTTGGGAGGGGGGGGGAACAGCCTACCTGGGGGAAGCGACACTGGCACAGAGTCTGGCCCTGTAGTTCAGAAGGGTAGGGAAAGGAAGAGAAAGGCTGTAGTGATAGGGGACTCTATAATTAGGGGATCAGACAGGTAAATCTGTGGACGCAGGAAAGAAACTCGGATGGTAGTCTGCCTCCCAGCTGCCAGAGTCCGGGATGTTTCAGATCGCGTCCAAGAGATCCTGCAGTGGGAGGGAGAACAGCCAGAGGTTGTGGTACATATTGGTACTAATGACATAGGTAGGAAAAGGGAAGAGGTCCTGAACAAAGAGTACAGGGAGTTAGGAAGCAAGTTGAGAAGCAAGACAGCAAAGTTAGTAATCTCAGGATTACTGCCTGTGCCATGCGACAGTGAGTATAGGAGTAAAATGAGGTGGAGATTAAATGTATGGTTGAGGGATTGGAGCAGGGGGCAGGGATTCAGATTTCTGGATCATTGGGACCTCTTTTGGGACTGGCTTGACCTGTACAAAAAGGACAGGTTGCACTTGAATCCCAGGGGAACCAATATCCTGGTGGGGAGGTTTGCTAAGGCTACTAGGGAGAGTTTAAACTAGAATTGTTGGGAAGTGTGAACTGAACTGAAGAGACTGGGGAAGAGGAGGCTGGCTCACAAATAGAGAAAGCTTATAGACAGTGCGAGAGGGAAGATAGACAGGTGATAGAGAAGGGACGCGCTCAGACCAAAGGCTTGAGATATGTCTATTTTAATGCAAGTAGCGTTTTCAACAAAGCGGATGAGCTTAGAGTGTGGATCAGTACTTGGAGATATGATATGGTGACCGTTACAGAGACTTAGATGGCTCAGGGACAGGAATGGTTACTTCAAGTGCCGGGTTTTAGATGTTTCAGAAAGGACAGGGAGGGAGGCAAAAGAGGTGGGGGCATGGCACTGTTGATCAGAGATAGTGTCACGGCTGTAGAAAAGGTGGATGCCATGGAGGGATTGTCTACAGAGTCTCTGTGGGTGGAGGTTAGGAACAGGAAGGGGTCAATAACTCCACTGAGTGTTTTTTATAGGCCGCCCAATAGTAACAGGGATATCGAGGAGCAGATAGGGAAATAGATCCTGGAAAGGTGTAATAATAACAGAGTTGTCGTGATGGGAGATTTTAATTTCCCAAATATTGATCGGCATCTCCCTAGAGCAAGGGGTTTAGATGGGGTGGAGTTTGTTAGGTGTGTTCAGGAAGATTTCTTGACACAATATGTAGATAAGCTACAAGAGGAGAGGCTGTACTTGATTTGGTATTGGGAAATGATCTGGTGTCAGATCTCTCAGTGGGAGAACATTTTGGAGATAGTGATCATAATTCTATTTCCTTTACAATAGCATTGGAGAGAGATAGGAACAGACAAGTTAGTAAAATGTTTAATTGGAGTAAAGGGAATTATGCGGCTATCAGGCAGAAAATTGGAGGCTTAAATTGGAAACAGATGTTCTCAGGGAAAAGTATGGAAGAAATGTGGCAAATGTTCAGGGGATATTTGTGTGGAGCTCTGCTTAGGTACGTTCCAATGAGGCAGGGAAGTTATGGTAGGGTACAGGAACCATGGTGTACGAAGGATGTAATAAATCTAGTCAAGAAGAAAATAAAAACTTATAAAAGGTTCAGAGAGCTAGGTAATGTTAGAGATCTAGAAGATTATAAGGCTAACAGGAAGGAGCTTAAGAAGAAAATTAGGAGAGCCAGAAAGGGCCATGAGAAGGCCTTGGTGGGCAGGATTAAGGAAAACCCAAAGGCATTCTACAAGTTTGTGAAGAGCAAGAGGATTAGACATGAAAGAATAGGATCTGTCAAGTGTGACAGTGGAAAAGTGTGTTTGGAACTGAAGGAAATAACAGAGGTACTTAATGAACACCTTACTTCAGTATTCATTATGGAAAAGGATCTTGGTGATCGCAGCAGACTAAAAAGCTTGAGCATGTAGATATTAAGAAAGAGGATGTGCTGGAGTTTTGGAAAGCATCAAGTTGGATAAGTCGCCGGGACCGGATAAGATGTACCCCAGGCTACTGTGGGAGGTGAGGGAGGAGACTGCCGAGACTCTGGCGATGATCTTTGCATCATCAATGGGAACTGGAGAGGTTCCGGAGGATTGGAGGGTTGTGGATGTTGTTCCCTTATTCAAGAAAGGGAGTAGAGATAGCTCAGGAATTTATAGACCAGTGAGTCTTACCTCAGTGGTTGGTAAGTTGATGGAGGAGATCCTGAGAGGCAGGATTTATGAACATTTGGAGAGGCATAATATGATTAGGAATAGTCAGCATGGCTTTGTCAAGGGCAGGTCATGCCTTACGACCCTGATTGAAATTTTTAAGGATGTGACTAAACACATTAATGAAGGAAGAGTAGTAGATGTAGTGTATATGGATTTCAGCAAGGCATTTGATAAGGTACCCCATGTAAGGCTTATTAAGAAAGTAAGGAGACATGGGATCCAAGGGGACATTACTTTGTGGATTCAGAACTGGCTTGCCCACAGAAGGCAAAGAGTGGTTGTAGGTGGGTCATATTCTGCATGGAGGTCGGTTACCAGTGGTGTGCCTCAGGGATCTGTTCTGGGACCCTTATTCTTCATGATTTTTATAACCTGGATGAGGAAGTGGAGGGATGGGTTAGTAAGTTTGCTGATGACACAAAGATTGGAAGTGTTGAGGATAGTGTAGAGAGCTGTCAGAGGTTACAGCGGGACATTGATAAGATGCAAAACTGGGCTGAGAAGTGGCAGATGAAGTTCAACCCAGATAAGTGAGAAGTGGTTCATTTTGGTAGGTCAAATATGATGGCAGAATATAGTATTAATGGTAAGACTCTTGGCAGTGTGGAGGATCAGAGGGATCTTAGGGTCTGAGTCCATAGGACGCTCAAAGCAGCTGTGCAGGTTGACTCTCTGGTTAAGAAGGTGTCCAGGGTATTGGCCTTCATCAATTGTGGAATTGAATTTAGGAGCTGAGAGGTAATCTTGCAGCTATATAGGACCCTGGTCAGAGCCCACTTGGAGTACTGTGCTCAGTTCTGGTCGCCTCACTACAAGAAGGATGTGGAAGCCATAGAAAGGGCGCAGAGGAGATTTACAAGGATATTGCCTGGATTGGGGAGCATGCCTTATGAGAATAGGTTGAGTGAATTCGGCCTTTTCTCCTTGGAGCGACAGAGGATGACGGGTGACCTGATAGGGGTGTATAAGATGATGAGAGGCATTGATCATGTGGATAGTCAGAGGCTTTTGCCCAGGGCTGAAATGGTTGCCACAAGAGGACACAGGTTTAAGGTTCTGGGGAGTAGGTACAGAGGAGATGTCAGGGGGTAAGTTTGTTACTCAGAGAGTGGTGAGTGCGTGGAATGGGCTGCCAACAAGGGTGGTGGATGCCAATACAATAGGGTTTTTTAAGAAACTTTTGGAAAGGTACATGGAGCTCAGAAAAATAGACGGCTATGGGTAAGCCTAGTAATTTCTAAGGTAGGGACATGTTCAGCACAACTTTGTGGACTGAAGGGCCTGTATTGTGCTGTAGGTTTTCTATGTTTCTATGTCCAAAACAATGTAATGTCATTTGCAATTTTCCATTTGTCTGGAATCATTCCAGGATCCAGTGATTTCTTGAAAGATCATTACTATTGCCTCCACAATCTCTTCAGCTAACTCCTTCAGAACCCTGGGGTCTAGTTCACCTGCACCAGATGACTTATCTACCTTCAGACCATTCAGCATCCCAAGCACCTACTCCTTAGTCTTCTTTCTCTTCGGCTGTCCATCGATTTCAATGTTGACTGAGGCCTGGGCAAGGTTGTATGGAAGACCGGCAGTTGCCCATGCTCAAGTCTCCCCTCTCCACGCCACCGATGTTGTCCAAGGGAAGGGCACTAGACTAATACAGCTTGGCAGCAGTGTCGTCACAGAGCAATGTGTGGTTAAGTGCCTTGCTCAAGGACACAAAACGCTGCATCAGCTGAGGCTCAAACTAGCAACCTTCAGATCACTAGACCAATGCCTTAGCCACTTGGCCACACACCAACACTCCTTAGTAATTGCATCTAGACTCATTTCTGGCCCAGATACTCTTGAATTTCTAGAATGCTACTAGTGTCTTCCACAGTGCAGACTGATTCAAAATAATTATTAAGTTTGTCTACCATTTCTTTATCCCCCTTTCCTACATCTTCAGCATTTGTCAAAGGCCTTCTGAAAATCCAGTTAACAACATCCACTGAATCTCCTTTGTCTTCTGCCTGTTACTTCCTCAAACAATTCCAACAAATTTGTCAGACATGATTTCCCTTTAAGGGAAGCCATTTCTTCTTTGGCCTACTTTATCAAGCGCCTCCAAGTACCCCAAAACCTCATCCTTTATAATGGTCTCCAACATCTTCTGAACATCTTCAGGCTAATTGTCCTATAATTTCCTTTCTTTTGTCTCCTTCCCTTTATTAAGAGTGGATTGATGTGCATTTTTCCAGTATACCAGAACATTTCCAGTATCCAGTGATTCTTGAAAAACCATTACTAATGCCTCCCCATTCTCTTCAGCTATCTTTTTCAGTACCCTAGATCACTTGCTCCAGGTGTCTTATCTACCTTCAGACCTTTCAGCTTCATAAACACATACTCCTTAGTAATAGCAACTACTTTCACTCTTCCCCTGACAATCAAATTTCTGGCATTTTGCAAGGTCTTCCACAGTGAAGACTGAGGCAAAAAACTTATTACATTTGTCAGCCATTTCTTAGTCCCCCATTCGTACCTCTCCAATGTTATTTTCCAGTGGTCTAATATCTACTCTCGCCTCTCTTTTACACTTTATATATCTCAAAAACTTTTGGTATCTCTTTTATGTTATTGGCTAGCTTATCTTGAAATTTTATCTGTTCTATCCTTATGTTTTTTTAGTCAGCTTCTGTTGGTTTTAAAAGCTTCCCAATCGTCTAATTTCCCACAATTTTTGCTATATTATATGCCCTCTCTTCCTTTTATGCTGTCTTTGACTTCCCTTTTCAGCCACGGCTGTCTCATCCTCCCTTTAGAATACTTCTTCTTTGGAATGTATCTATCCTGCATCTTCCAAGTTGCCCCCAGAAACTTCAACCATTTCTATTCTGCTGTTATCCTTGATAACATTCCCTTCCAATCAGTTTTGGGCCAGCCCCTCTCTCATGCCTCTGTAATTCCCTTTACTCCACTGTAATAGTGATACATCTGATTTCATCTTCTCTCTCTCAGACTGCAGAGTGAATTCTATCAAATTATGATCACTGCCTCCTAAGGGTTCCTTTACCTTAAGCTCCTAATCAAATCTGGTCCGTTACACATCTAATCTAAAATTACCTTTCCCCTAATGGGCTCAATCACAAGCTACTCTATAAAGTAATTTCATAGGCATTCTACAAATTTCATCTCTTAGGATCTAGCACCAAGCTGATTTTCCCAGTTTATGTCCGTATTAAAGTCCCCCTTGACTATTGTAATGTTGTCCTTTTTACATGACCTTTCTATCTCTTATTGTAATTTGTATCCCACCTCTGGTTACTGTTCGGAGGCTTGTTTCTTAACTCTACCCACAATGATTATACATCTTACGAACGATTCACCTCTTTCTAAGGATTTGATTTCATTTGTTACCAACAGAGCTACCCCACCCCCTCTGCCAACCTGCCTGTCCTTTCGATATAATGTGCATCCTTGGATGTTACATTCCCAATTATGACATTCTTTCAGCACAGCTCAGTGATGGCCACAGTCATACATGTCAATTTCTAACTGTGCTACAAAATCAGCTACCTTATTTTGTATACTGTGTGCATTCAAATATAACACCTTCAGTCCTGTATTCATCACCCTCTTTGATTTTGCCCCCACGTTACTCTTCAACTCATCCCACTAACTGCAATTTTGCGCTATCTGCCTGCCCTTCTTCACGGTCTCACCACACACCTAAGTGACCTCTATAACAACTGCTCCATCCTCAGCCCTATCACTCCAGTTCCATCCATCTATCAAATTAATTTAACCCTCCCAAACAATTCTAGCAAACCATCCCAAAAAGATATTGGTCCCCATCGAGCTTAGGTGTAACCTGCCATTTTTGTAGAAGTCATACCTTCCCTAGAAGAGATCCCAATGATCCAGAAATCTGAAATATAACCTCTGCACCACATCCTCAGCCATTCATTCATCTGTACTATCATCCTATTCCTGCCCTGATTAGCATGTGGCATTATCAGTAATCCAGAGATTACTACCATGGAGGTTCTGCTCTTCAGCCTTTTCTTAACTCCCTATACTCGCTGTGCAGGACTTTCTTCCCCTTTCTACCCATATCATAGGTGCCAATGTGCACCACAACCTCTGGTTGCTCACCCTGCCACTTGAGAATATTCTGCAGCTGCTCTGAGACTTCCTTGACCCTGGTATCTAGCGAGCATCCTGGCATTTCTTTTACAGCCAGAGAATCTCCTTTCCGTACCCCTAACTACTGAGTCTCTGCATGACTCTGCTGAGCCTCAGAGCTGGCCTAGCTCATGCTGCTGTGTCCTGATAGGTCATCCCCCCCCCACCCCCGCAGTATCCAAAGGGTTATGCGTGAGTTGAAGGGAATGGCCACAGGGGGAACCTGTACTAACTACTTACTCCCCTTACTTCCCCTGGTGGCCACCCATCTACTATCTGAAGCCTGCAATCTGGGTGTGACCATCTCAGTAAAAGTCTCATCTATGAGGTCTTCAGCCTCCCGGATACTCCAGTACATCCAGCTCTAACTCTAGTTCCTTGACTTTGTAGGTCAAGAACTGATGTTGGGTGCACTTCCTGTAGATGTAGTCATCAGGGATACTGTTAGGTATCTCACATCTTACAGGAGAAGCATTCCACTGCCTTAGCTGCCATCTTGCCTACACTTGATATACCTAAAAATATAAAAGTGTATATCATTTTTTTTATCAGATATATACCAGTAAAAGAGAGACAAGAGTGAATATTGGACCACTGGAAAATAACGCTGGAGAGGTAGTAATGAGAGAAAAAGAAATGGTGGATGAACTGAATAAGTATTTTGCCTCAGTCTTCACTATGGAAGATAACAGCTGTATACCAGAAATTCAATAGTGTCATGGGACAAGAACGAGTATAGTTGCTACTACTAAAGAAAGGTGTTTGGGAATCTGAAATGTCGTAAGATAGGTAAGTCACCTTGACCAGATGGACTACACCAAGGATTCTGAAAGAAGTAGCTGAAGAGATTGTGGAGCCATTATTAATGATCTTTCAAGAATCACTAGTTTCTGGAACGGTTTCAGAGGAGTATCACACAGGTCACTCCACTCTTTAAGGGAGGGAGGCAGAAAAAGATAATCATAGGCCAGTTAGTCTGACTTCAGTGGTTGGGAAGATGTTGGAGTCCGTTATGGAGGGTGAGGTTTCAGGGTACTTGGAGGCAGCATGTTTTCCTTAAGGGGAAATCTTGCCTGACAAATATGTTGGAATTCTTTGAGGAAATAACAGGCAAAATAGACAAAGAACAATCAGTGGATGTTGTTTACATGGATTTTAGGAAGGCCTTTGACAATGTGCCACATATGAGGCTGCTTAACAAGGTAAGAGCCCATGGTATTTCAGGATAGTTACTAGACTGGATAGAAGATTGGCTAATGGAAGGAGGAAAAGAATATGAATAAAGAGGTCCTTTTCTGATTGGCTACCAGTAACTAGTGACATTTTGCAGGGGTTAGTTTTGAGTTCACTACTCCTCATGTTATATGTAAATATTCTAAATGATAGAATTTATGGTTTTGTGGCCGAGTTTGTGGACAATGCCAAGATAGATGAAGGGGTGGGCAGTATTGAGGAAACAGGAAGTCTTCAGAAGAACTTGGGCAGTTTAGGAGATTGGGCAAAGAAGCGGCAGATGGAATACAGTATAGGGAAGTATAGTGTCATGCACTTTGGTAGAAGGAATAAAAGTGTGGACTATTTTCTCAATGGGGAATGAGTTTAGAAGTCGGAGGTGCAAAGTGTCTTGGGAGTCCTAGTGTAGGATTCCCTAAAGGTTAATCTGCAGAAAGGAAGGCAAATGTAATTTTAATTTTCATTTTTGGAGGACCTGTATATGATAACAGGGATGTAATGCTGAGGTGCTATAAGGGATTGAACAAATCACATTTGAATATTGTGAGCAGCTTTGGATTCCATATCTAAGAAAGGATGTGCTGGCATTGCAGAGGGTTCAGAGGGGGTTCACAAGGATGATCCCAGGAATGAAACGGTTAACATATGAGGAACATTTGATGATTCTAGTTCTGTACTTGCTGGAGTTTAGAAGAATGAGGAGGGATCTCATTGACTCCTACTGTTTATTGAAAAGCCTATATACAGTGGACATGAAGGGGATGCTTCCAAAAGCGAGCGAATCTAAGATCAGAGGGCACAGCCTCAGAATAGAGGACATCCCTTAGAAAAGTGATGAGGAGGAATTTCTTTACCAGTGAATCTGTGGAATTCACTGTCACAGACAGGAGGCCAGGAAAATGGGTATATATAAAGTGAAGTTTGATAAGTTCTTGATTAGTAAGGGCATCAAAGGTTACGGGGAAAAGCAGGGGAATGGGGTTGAGAGGAAAATAAGTCAGCTATGATAGAATGGTGGAGCAGACTTGATGGGCTGAATGGATTTATGGACTTGTAGTCTTATGGATTAATGAGACCCAAAATATGCTCTTCACATATATGAAGAGCGGGAAGATGACCAGAGTGAGGGTAGGACTGATTAGGGATAAATGAGAAAACATATGATTAGAGTCAGGGGATATAAGTGATCCCTAAGAGGATCTGTTCTTTCCCTGTCAGCCGGCTTTCTTCTAAAATATTTGTAGAATATCCTGGGGCTCTCCTTACCTGCTAAGAATGTTTCATGACCCCTCCTTCCTAATTAATTTCTTCATTTCTCTAAACCCTCTTTATTCCACACACCCATGCACTCACACAAATTGACACAAGAGCACACGTGCAATTACATACACACACTCACATTCACATATACTGACACCCACACACCCATTCACACCCACAAATTATACACAAGAATTGCTTCCACAATGGACATAAGGGAAAGCTCCCACGATCCCACACAATAGGCGCAGGTTTGGATCTGGGTGCAGGCATGACTCCTAGCTTTAGATTAATGTCCTGGTACTGTACAGAGCCCAGCTGGGGAAGGTGAGGTGGGAAAGCAACAAAAGACCGGGCAATAACAAGTGTTGGAATGACAGGCTGGTGGCAGTGTGGTGACAGTGACAATGACAGAGAAGGTCTTTCTCAGGGTTATTTCAAAGGTCTCACACACCTTTCCAATAGTATCACTAGACCATAATAACCCTTGAACTGAAAGCTGTTTTAGAAGGCATGCCTGAGGCTGGAATCACAAGCAGGCCAGAATTTGTAAGGATGGCATATTCTTCATTGTCATGACTGCCCATCAGATGGACTATCATCACATTGGAGAACTTTTCATAGACACGATTAATTTCACTAGATTTTTATTTAATTATTTGAATTTAAGTCTTCCAGTGTGTGACAGGAACCTGGGTTCAGGAAGTATGTAGCTATGGAAGAAGTAATGGAGGTCACATCATTCACATGTCCAGCTCCAGACTTTCAGAATAGATGTTCTGTTTTACTGGGAAGATGGACACTAAGTTTCAAGAATCAGAAAGCTTCTCACCAACCCCTGGGAATGTGTGATCATAAAAGTTTGAAACATTCCTTTTGAGCTGTGGGAATCCCTGACACAGGACCACTCACAGGGGAGAAGGAGAATTTGGGATGGGATTAAGAGTCCGTCCATTAGGTGCACATAGATGTCCACTATAAACCAAGGAAGGATCGGCAATCTGCCCGTTCACCTGTCATTTTCTCCATCTCTGGGAACACTGAGAGTTCCTTCAGCCCTTAGAGATGTCCTCATTAATTGAATGTATGATTGAGCCTCTTTCAATGCCATCTTCCCGCTTCCTCCCCATGTCTTATCATGCATTTTGTGGTCAGAAGATAAACTATCTCTTGGCGGAGGAGGTGGGGAAATCACCTTTCAGCTCAGATGTGGATGGCTGTGCCCAATGGCCAAGGAGCTCCTAGCCCACAACATTGCAAAATAGGCACTTCCTTGCCTGGCAGCGAGGAGGCCAGTAGTAATGAGGTTATCAGAGATAACAAAAGCTAATCTCGTCATACCTTATTGGTTTTGATTATTGGTTGACCTTATGGTTTATGTTCGGCCAACAAAGTGCATGTGAGAGAATGTGCCTACCAATGGAAGTGTGTGAGGATGGCGGTTAACTGGAGCTTGTTATTGGGAATGAGGTTCTGCTCACTTGATCTACTTACCTACCTGCCCAGGACAGAATTGGGTGAGACAGGCTCGGTTTGGCTCAAATCTCAGACTACAGCTTCCTGCTGGTTCCAACCCTGAGCTACACAGCTTTTTTGTCACAATCTGGATACTGATAGCCTGGGCAATATTCATTATCCATCATTAGGTGCTCATGAGGAGGAATTGGTAAGACACCATCTTGAACCATTTCAGCCAACTCTCTATTTTAATGGAGCAGCCATGATACAACTAAGAAATTTGTGGGCCATTTCCCTCTGTGTAGTCAACCACTTGTTATGTGTAGGCAATGCTGGGTAAGAGTGGCAGGTTCTTCCCTTGGAGGGAATAATTGAATTAAATGGATTTTTACCACTATCCAGCAGTTTCATGCTTATCACTATGCTTGGAATTGGATTAATAAATGGGATTGAAATAACTGAGTCTGTCATTGGTGGGATTTGAATTTATATCTCTGGATTGTTAATGCAGATCATATGTGTTATTATTCCAGAATCAATGACTGCTCCAGCTCGAGATCTGCTAGCAACCCTTCTCATACTGCTCTCACAGTAACTGTAACTCCCGCCTCCCCTCCCTTCTGAGGTGGTTCATCCCAGACTGTGATGAGCTACTACCACTGTGGTCCTGTGGGTTCTGAGGTAACAGATGTACCATCATGCAACCTGCAATGGATCAGACAGACAGCAAGCAGGGAGTAGGAATAAATGGAGAAGAGAACAGAAATGCTGGAAGAAGTTCTGTAGAGAGAGAAACCAGTTAACGTCTCGAGTTTGGGACTCCCTCTCAGAATCTGGGGAAGAGGGAAGGGGGAGCAGTGAGGTGTAATACCAAGACTTTATGGAAATTGGGTAAGTCAGAACAGATGACTATGTACATGAGTACTGACCATTAGGAAGGCATTTTACAGAAATGAGTTGGGAAAAGGCATAAGAACGATAGTGGGGAACAATGAGAGAGCTGCTTGTCTGAAGTTGTAAAATTTCAACGCTCATTCCAGAAGTTTGCAAACTGCCTAGATAAAAGATGAGATGTTATTTTTGTAGTGTATGTTGACCCTCACTATTGCAGTGGAAGAAGTCACAGCCAGGTCAGATGGGAGAGGGGTTGAGAAAAAAAGTGCCAGGCAGTGGGAAGCTCAGGATGAGTGTTAGTGCTCTGCTCACTCAGCCTGCTTCAAAGGAGGCCACAGAGTTAACACCAAAAGCACGAATCATTGCTTCACCTGGAAGGGTAGTTTGGATTCCCGGATGTTTGGAAGAGGGGAAGTGAAATATTAGAGATCTGACGGTGGGAGCAAAGTGGAAATTGACAACAAAATAATGACAGTTTAATACGCTAGGGATGTGACACAAAAGCAGTCATTAATATATCAGAGAAAGAGTTATGGAGTGTTTCTATTGAAGTCTGGAACAAGGACTATTCCAGATATCTAACAATAAGGCAGGAATTGATGGAGCCTAAACAAACCCCTTTAATCTAGAGAAAGATAATGGAATCAAAGGAGTGAACATGCTGAGGGTTATGAAGTTGACCAGGTGAGGATGACCAGGGAATTAGAAATTGTCAGAGGGCATCAGAGTTATCATGGATGTAAGTGCCAGGGGACTGGACTGGGGAGACAGGATTAAGTCAGGAAATTCCTCATCATCTCTGTTCTAAAAGGACATCCCTTAAAAGGCTGTGTCCTCTGGTCTTAGACTCCCCTGTCATAGAAAAACCTTCTTGACATCCACGCTTTGGAGGTCTCTTAACATTCAGAATGTTTCAAAGAGGTCACCCCCACTCATCTGAATTCCAGTGATTACAGGACCAGAGCCATCAAACGCTCCTCATTGGACAAGCTTTTCAAACCCAGAATTGTTTATGTATATCCTCCTTTAAATCCTCTCCAATGACTGCACATCCTTTCTTAGATAAGAAGCCCAAAACTGCTCACAATACTCCAAGTGAGGCTTTATAAAGCCTCAACATTACATCCTTGCTTTTATATTCTAGTCCTCTTGAAATGAATGCTAACATCATATTTGCCAACCTGCAAATTAACCTTTATGGAATCCTACACAAGGACTCCCAAGTTGCTTTACACCTCAGATATCTGAATTTTCTCTCCATTTACAAAGCAGTCCATTTATTCCCAACACTGATCATACACTTCCCAACACTGCGTTCCATCTACCACTTCTTTGTCCATTCTCCTAATCTGTCTGTCCTTCTGTAGTTTCTCTGCTTCCTCAACACTACCTGTCCTTCCACCTATCTTTGTATCATCTTCAGACTTGCCCACAAAGCCATCAATTCCATCATTGAAGTCCTTGACAAATAATGTAAAAAGAAGCAGTTCCAACATCGATGCCTGTGGACCACCATTACTCACCAGCAGCCAACCAGAAAAGGCTCCCTTTATTCCCATTCTTTGCCTCCTGCCAATCAGCCAATGCTTTCTCCGTGGGCTATTTAATACCATGAGCTCTTAACTTGTTAAGCAGCCTCATGTGTGGCACCTTGTCAAAGGCCTTCTTAAAATCTAAATACACAGTATACACTGATTCTCCTTTGTCTATCTTGCTTGTTATTTCTTCAAAGAATTCCAACAGATGTCAAGCATGATTTTCCCTTAAGGAAGCCTTGCTGTCTATGGCCTATTTTATCATCTGCCTCCAAGTATCCCCAAAACCACATCCTTAATGATCGACTCCAGCACCTTCCCAACCACCAAGGTTGGGCTAACTGGCCTATAGTTGCCCTTGTTCTGCCTTTCTTTCTGTTTGGAGTGGAGTGACATTTGCAATTCTGCAGTCCAGAACCATGCCAAAATCAACTGATTCTTGAAAGATCATTACTAATGCCTCCACAATCTCTTCAACCACCTCTTTCAGAACCTTGGGATGTACACCATCTGGTCCAGGTGACATATTTCTCCCTAGTAATGGCAACTTCACACACTTTTCCCTCCTGAGATACTGGAAATTCCAGCATACTGCTGGTGTCTTCCACAGTGAAGACTGATGCAAAATATTTATTCAGTTCATCCACCATCTCCTTGACCCCCATTACTACAGTACTTCTCCAGCATTATTTTCTGATATCTACTCTCACCTCTCTTTTACACTTTATATATCTGAAGAAATTTTAAATATTTTTAATATTATAACCATATAACAATCACAGCACGGAAACAGGCCATCTCGGCCCTCCTAGTCCGTGCCGAACTCTTAATCTCACCTAGTCCCACCTACCCACACTCAGCCCATAACCCTCCACTCCTTTCCTGTCCATATACCTATCCAATTTTACCTTAAATGACACAACTGAACTGGCCTCTACTACTTCTACAGGAAGCTCATTCCACACAGCTATCACTCTCTGAGTAAAGAAATACCCCCTCGTGTTTCCCTTAAACTTCTGCCCCCTAGCTCTCAAATCATGTCCTCTCGTTTGAATCTCCCCTACTCTCAATGGAAACAGCCTATTCACGTCAACTCTATCTATCACTCTCAAAATTTTAAGAGAGGGGTTGTCTAGCTTACTTTCATATTCCATCTTTTCCTTCTTTATGACTTTTTAGTTGCCTTCTGTTGGTTTTTAAAACTTCCCAATCCTCTAACTTCTCATTAATTTTTTGTTTACTATATGCCTTCACTTTGACATGTATTTTGTCTTTGACTTCCCCAGTCAGCTGTGGTTGTGTCATCCTGCCTTTAGAACACTTCTGCTTCTTTGAGATGTATCTATCCTGCACTTCCGAATTGCTTCCAGAAATTCCAGCTATTGCTGCCCTGTCACCATCCTGTTAGTGTTCCCTTCCAATCAATTTTCACCAACTCCTCTCTCAAGCCTCTGTAATTCCCTTTACTCCACTGTAATACTGATACATCTGACTAGCTTCTCCTTCTCAAGTTGCTCTATGACTTTATCACAACTGATAGCTAGTAGCATGGTAAATGCTTATAATTTGGAAATGTACCAGCTGATGGGCTCACTGGATAAAATGGCAGAAGAATTTGTTTTCTGTGATCCTGTTCATGAAATTGGGGAAATGTGCTGTTTGGCTTTATAGCTCTCAGAAAATGTATTTGTGTCTTGTCACTGAAAGAAGGTGTGTCAGATGATACAGCACTCCTTCATACTGGCAGGAAACCTCATTTAGTCAAATCTTTGGTGCCTTGGAAGCTGAGGGGAGACCGGATGGAAGTTGATAAAATAGGGCAGATAATCAGAATTCTTTCCTCAGAGTGGGGTGGATCTAACTTTAATGTGAGAGGGGAATAGTTGAAAGGATAGTTATAAGTCAGGTGTTTTACACAGAGAGTGGTAGGCGGTAGGTCCCTGGAATTTATTGCCAGGGGAAGTGATAGAGGCAAATACAATAGTGATGTTTAAGGGGCTTAAGATACATAGACCATGTGCAGGCAATTGGAATTAGTATTGGTTGGCATCATGGTTGGTACAGATAACGTGGGCTGAAGGGCTTGTTCTTGTGCTGTACTCTTCTCTGCTCTGTGTCGCAGTTTCCAAGCCAGCGCTGACCCCAACTGCAAAGACATCTCTGCTTCTAAAGCTTTTCAAAACAGAATTACTAGTGTTGTTATATCTTTCCAGTTACAGGAAGTCCTGAAATATCATGCTTTAAATACCATATGCTTTAAGTATCATGAGTGTGGCCTGCAGTCCACTGACTGAGAGAACATAGAACACAAGGGTGCAGATCTTATACACTGCACACCTTTAATAGCTCAAACAGAAAGCTGAAATCACATATTGACATATGACGCAAATGACATATTGTGCCTCAATAGCTTTTTAGCACAATGCACCTTCTGTTGTATAATACAGTAATTAAGAGTATGTAGTTGGAAGTCTCACTAACACATAGTGCACCCCCCACCACACAGACACACATGCACATGCACATGCACAGTTGAATACTCACAGATGCATACACTCTGATGCACGTTTTCACACATTCAGTCTTGATTTAAACCTCAACTCACCTACAGCCTACTCAAACACTGCCAGATCCACTGAGTTCTCACAGCAGCTTGCTTTTCTCTAGAAAAGAACATTTGCAGCCTCTCATGTTTCCAGCTATGACCTCCTTGTGACCCAGTCCAAGTATAGCTTCAATGGACATCTCATATGCAAAAAGATCTCCCAATCTACCTCACTGAGTCTGCAACATAGTTGCATGCCTGTGCTGCACTATATTCTGCATTTTGTTTTAATCTTTGCTGCCTTGCTGTACATACAATATGTATGGAACGATTTGTCTGATAAACAAACAAAAGTTTTTCTCTGTACTTGGTACATGTGACAATAATAAAACAATGCCAATTCTAATTCACTTAACAAAACTGCAGTTAGGACAGAAGAGCTAACAGTTCCCTTCAGGAAGATTTTGGCAACCTCTTGTGCTGTAGCTATAAGCTTTTCACTTAAAAGTATCTCTCACTTATTACACTTATTCATAAACCAAACAGCCCTTTCATTCAGTACATTTAACATTGTTAATGTTTGAATATCCATCACAAAAACTAGTTTCCTACCTACAGACTTACCTACTGCCCATTACACCACTGGCGTATAGGCCAACAATGAAGGGACTCCATCTCTGGCGGTGTTCAGGACTTCCTTCATGTCAGTAGCCTTGTCTTAGTTTTCACTGCTGTCAGTCATGCAAGTCCCAGGTGGAGGCTCAGGAATACCGTCACACTCAGATGTAGAAGTTGCTGTTTCTGTAATAATTCTGTCTTAGCAGTCAGGGTTGTTAACCCTGAGCTGAACCTCCGAACCTGGAGGACCGATGGACCACTCTTAGTCTGACCTCTACCCTTTGACCTGTTTGGCATGGGTGACCCTACCAAGAGCCAAAGCATAAATCCTGACTCCAGCCAGCACAGCTCTCTGGGACATCAAGACACACTAGCTTCCAAACCACAGCATGGTTGTGGCTCTTTTGGAGGTTCCTACCTACAAAGGGGCTGAGGAGAGTAAAAAGGATCAGGCATGATTGAGTAGGGTTGATGGGCCAGATGGCCTATTTCTGCTCCTACATCTTAGGATCTTGTGGTCTAAAACTGGCTTTAATTTCTGATACTTGGTTGTGTGATAGACTAGTGGAGGTTGAAGGTGACAGGTGACAATGGTTGTATTAATAAATATCTAAATGTGAAAACAATTCTCACAATAACAAACAATCTGACTGGTTTGTCAAAATGCATGATGATCCATTAATATGCTTCAGGGAAGGACACCTATTACCCCAAAATCAGAATCAGCTTTATTATCACTGACTTATACAACACGCCATGCAGCAGGAGGAGTGTGCAGGACTTAAAAATGATGACAAATTACAAACTAAACAAATAGAGCCAGCAGCATCAGTGGAAACAGGAAAAGAGTTAACATTTTAAATCAAACCCTTCATCAAAGCTGGGAAAGTTTAGGCATCAAACAAGTTCAAGTTGCAAATTTACTAATTCAAGTTTCATTTGCTTTCCACACTGATGCTGCTCAGTCTGCTGAGTGCTTTCAAAACAGTTCCCTTTCATTTCAGATTTCAGGCATTTGCAAAGCTTTGTTCTCACCTTGCTGTCATTACCTGGGGTCACTGGACACAAACCAATAAAACCTCTGGGTCACCTGGGTCCACTTGGCACCAACTGATGCTATGGGATTTTGAGGACTACAATGCCTCTGATTTCAAGGATAGGATTCTATTGCAGGGTCTCAATCGAAAACATCATCAATTCCTTTCCTCCATCCTTCAGCAATGATATTGTGGAGGATTAATTCCTGGCATAGGGTTTGGCTTGTGGACCACTGTGTTGACCAGCCAACAAGTTACCAGTGTGGGTGCTTACAATGAGACAAAGACAGAAATTATAAGGTCAGAACCAGAGGCCATGGTTTAAGAATAAGAGATAGGCCATTTAGAACGGAGTTCAGGGAAAATTTTTTCACCCAGAGAGTTGTGGATCTATGGAATGATCTGCCTCAGAAGACAGTGGAGGCCAATTCTCTGGATGCTTTCAAGAAAGAGTTAGATAGAACTCTTATAGATAGTGGAGTCAAGGGATATGGGGAGAAGGCAGGAATGGGGTATTGATTGTGGATGATCAGCCATGATCACATTGAATGGTGGTGCTGGTTTGAAGGGCCAAATGGCCTACTCCTGCACCTATTGTCTATTGTCTACTGTCTAACTGAAAAGGGCAGAGTGACTATAAGGTGATAATATTCTTCATTAAGATAGAAAATGTGAAAATAGCTTAGACAAAGGAGAAACAAAGGTTTCAGGAGTTAGTCAGCTGTGATACATTAGGGAGCTTCACTGCAAGACATGGTGGTAGATCAACAATGCTTCATGTTTAAGGAACTGTGCAAAAACTGTAAGTTATATGCGCTATCTGGTGTAAAAATTTTAAAAGGGAACAGTTACCCATTTAATGCAAGAAGAGGAATTTAATTGTGTTCAAAGATTGCCAAATGTTTATGTGCCATTGAGATGGGCACTTGAATAGACAAGGCACCAAAGGAGCAAAATTCATATTGCTGAGGACAGAGTCTGAAAGCGGGTAAAGTGGATGTCAATGGTAAATACGTTGGCACAGATGTGGTGGGCCGAAGGGCTTATTTCTGTGCCCGTATGAGTACTTTTCCAAAGTAAAATTCCAAAGAGAAAAAGCATGAAGCATCATGGGGAGAGATTGGGAAGGGGGTATTGAAATTAATTATCAGTCATATTTGCAGTCTCAAAGGGCCAGATGGCCTACTCCTGCTCCAATTTTCTATCTTTATAATCATTAATTAATTAATGATCATTACTGTGCATAACAAAATAGCCTGTTCCCAGGCAGGTGACAAGAAATTGCCCTGAATTACCTTAATGAACTTCTGCTGATTTTAACCTGGCCAGACGATATGAGTTGTATGCAATGACTGCATTACTGTTCTTGAGAGACTTGACTTGTGGGGTATGCTTCTGTTTGGGTCTATAACCATTCTCACCAGTGCCATCTCATCTCTTCAGCACTGATTCAGCACCCTGATGCTCCAAGCCATGATCACCTCTCATTATTATACTGACATCATCCTTTATTCAACAAAGCTCCATTGCCTTTATGCCCATTCTTCCAAAAATATTGTAACCCAGAATATTTTTATACAGTTTTGTTGACTTCCAACTGTGTCTCTGTACACCCCCCCCCCCCCCCCCATCATTCACCTCTGTTTGTGCATCGATTCATCCAGCTATGTGTATTCAGGAAGCCTGTTATTCATCCCCACTCTGACTTGATTTACAAGTGTTACATTTGTTCACTATGCACATGTTGAAGTTCAAGTTTATTGTCATCTGACTAAATACAACAAAACAAAACAACATTCATCTGGACCTATATCACTCACAGAATATAAACAAAATATAATTTAAAATGCAAGTGAAGTGTGCAGCACAGGTAAATAGTAAACAGTAAACAGATTGCTGTCCCAATGACAAGACCTCAGTAGTGGCAGGATATTCATTTGTCTCAAGCCTGGGGGAAGAAGCTGCCAGTTTGAGTCCAAGTCCTCCTCTACCTCCTTCCTGATGGTAGAGTGTCAAAAAGATTGTGGGATGGTGGTAGGGATCCTCAACAATGCTCCAGGTCCTTCGTCTTTGATGATCCTGGTAAATGTGGCAAATAGATGGGAGGGAGACCCCAATGATTTTCTCAGAGAATTTTCCCGTCCTTTGTACTGTCTTGCAGTCCAATGCCTTGCAGCTTCCATACCACAGAACGATGCAGCCAAAGAATACAGCAGCTGCTGTGGCTCCTTGACTGATGAAAAGGTGTCATACGTCCAGGTTCAATCGTCTAATATGTGCACACCTTGTGTTCTTCACTCTCTCCACAACTCAACTATTGACGTGGAATAGAGAGTCATTGGTCTACACCTGCCTGAAGTCCACATTCATCTCTTTTGTCTTGACCTTGTTGAGAGTCAGGCTGTATTTCTCATTCCACTTGACAAGCCTCTGTACTTCCTCTCTGTATGCTGACCCATCATTGCTGCTGATGAGGTGAACCTCTGTCATATATCAGCAAACCTGATGATGCTGTTTGAGCTGTGCAATTGTGAGTCAGCAGCAGGAACAGTAATGGGGTGAGCACATAGCCCTAGGGGAGGCGGGGGGCACCAGTGCCTAGCATGATGGAGCTTGAGATACTGCGGCCAATTCAAACTAACTGACTCAAGAAGTCCAAAATCCAGTTACAGAGGGTTACTGAGTGCCAACGAGGAAAGTTTAGCCAGCAGCCTCTGAGGAATGATTGTGTTAAACCCCAAGCTGAAGTGAATGAAGGATATCCTACCAATTGAGGCACGGTTTTCTAGGTGGGACAGGACGGAATGGAGGGCAGAGGCAACATACATCAGTAGAGCAGTTTGAGTGGCAGGTGAACTGGAAAGGGTCCAATGGTCTCTCTGTTGCTCTGTCTCTCTGGATTATTACCTGCTTTCTAATTTAGATCCCAATTTCTCACACTCCAAACAGCAGAACTTCCTTCTGAGTCCACTTCCTGTCCCCAATCGCACACGAACTCCGACAGCTGAACATTACATGTCATTGCATTCTCATCTCCAACCCCAAGGTAAACACCCATAATTCTGATCAGGCAACTCAGCCTTCACATACACTTTGGATCTTGTATTCAATCTTAGCCCTGTAACCATACTGGTCCCTGTCACTTACACAGTAATTTTCACTCCCTAATTTGGAAGGGCACCCATAACCACTGAGTTGTAGTTATTTGGCTGAATAGTATCTGCTCCCTTACACACAGCCTGAGGGGCCCTTCAGTGCAACTTTCTGGATCTCTATGCCTGCAGAGGCACCTGCGTGTTGATTTCCACTGATCAAACCTGCAGAAACCAACCTGAAGTGTCTGTCTGCACCCTTGACCAGAAGGTCCAGACAAGCTGCCTCCATCACCAGATGCAGCACAGTGGCCGAAGCTCAGAGTCTAGATCATCACCTCCAATCTTCCTCAAATGCAGTTATTTACTGCAGATGTGTCACTGTGGAACACAGTTGTCTTCACAAGTAGCCACAACACATCACCCAATCACAGCATCAGTAATGACTTAAATTTTAATTAGCAATTAAACCTCTCAGTTGTTCCTTTGTAATTTGAGCTAAAGTACTAATTTTGGTTATACTTTCGGAACTGGATTATAATTTAGGGAGTACTCTGTTCCAATCACCCCATTGCTTTCTGGCTCTTTCTCTCTGCTTCACAACTCTCAGTTTATGCTCCATCATCTAGGTAGTTTCTTAGAAATGAATCTCGAATTATAATTTGGATTAAAACCCCAGCATCTCTCCAACTGACTCTCAAGAACCACACTCACCATTGCTTGGCAGACCTGCGAATCACTAAATTCAGCCCCACTGCCTTCCAGTTCCAGTGACCCTCCCCCATTCAATCCTGACCTCTGGTGCTGATTGAAATCAAAGTCACAAGAAAACATAACCGTTTTTACAAGAAAGAATGCAATTAGATCCATTTTAGTGTGGTGTCTGCACGTTGTCCCTGCGACAGTGTAGGATTCCCTTCTGCCACTTTCCAAAGATGCCACATCGGGTTGTAGGAGTATGGGTGAAGGGAATGTGATTAGAATAAACGGGGATTAGTCTTGAGTTAATGGTTGGCACAGACCCCATAGGCTGAAGGACCTATTTCAGTCAGTGAAAAGGGGAACCCAGATTCAGAGTGTTAAAGTTCAAGCAGATACTGTGAATGTGTGAATGCTTGAAAAGTATCTTGGACACACAAGGCCACAAAGTGTGAACTAGTGTGTGAGCCTGGCCCATAATACGCCAGGAGCTGGCTGTAGCTCTGCCAGAGGCAGAGTCAGATTGCAGCAGTTCCTGCATCGTGCAGGGAGTCAGCTGCTCGTACGGGAGAAGAGTCAGATCTGCACTTGTAGCTGCTGTCCTGCCAGCACGGGGTTCACAGTAAACCTTCAGCCTACTCACCCCTTCTATACTGAAGCTGCTGTCCTGCCAGCACGGGATTCACAGTAAACCTTCAGCCTACTCACCCCTTCTATACTGAAGCTGCTGTCCTGCCAGCAAGCAAGAGGAAGTACAAGGGTGTTTGCAAACCGCACTTAAGACAGCTCAATCAGAACTCAAATTATCAGTAAAGATATTGACCTCAACAAACATCACCAACTTGGCACAGTAACCCTTGTTATCAATATTCTGAGTTACACTGCAATGAACATGCCCTGATTATTTCATTGCTGTGTTTACCATCCTCCTCAGTAACTGATTAATTGTATCGCATATTTATTATTTAATTGATTATTTAATGAGAAGAGTAGGTTCCATTGGGTTTGGTGATTCACACATCTGATAATTACGACATTCTTCATGTCCAGGGTTTGTGAGTCTTGAGTGTTATAACTATCATTCCCCTGAACTGGTGAGGATAATCCCACTCTGAACTGATCCAGCTTGAAGGACTCTTTACAAGTCATGTTCTTAGTATTACTCTTATCTGAAAATTAGTTTTTAGCCTTTATTTATGTATAGTTTTTCATAAACTCTACTGCATTTCATTTTCTTGTAAATGCCTGCAAGAAAATGAATCTGAACATAGTGTATAGGACAGTACGGTGGTGGTTAGCGCATCATTTTACAGCGCCAGTGACAGGAATTCAATCCCGCCGCTGTCTGTACATTCTCCCCGTGACCACGTGGGCATCGTCTGGTGCTTGGGTTTCCTCCCACATCCCAAAGATGTATGGGTTAGTAGGTTTCACTGGGCCAGAAGGGCTTGTTACCATGCTATATCTCTAAATGAAAACAAACATATAGCAACTATACATGATAGTTTGATAATATGTTTACTTTGAACTTTATAAAGAGTGTCAGATTCAGAAAAACAAACTGAGACAGGTCTTAAACCGTTCTGTGTGGAGTAGTCCTGTGCAGGAAGCAATCACTTGCAATGGAATAAGGTTGATGTCCACTGAAGTGGATAAGGAAGATCTCATTATATTCAGGCAGCTTTCTGGCTTGGAAACATTCAGTCCGAATCACATGGATTGTAGCTTCACACCATTGCCTCCTCAACCAAGCATGTGCACGTTATATATGTCCAAATCTCAATTTATCCTGAACTTTACAGCCAGTGCAGTACTTTCAAAGAGCAGTCACTGTTGCCATGGTTGCCAATTTGTACCTAGCAAGATCCCACATCAACACAAGAGCATTGAAAACAGGAGCGTAAGTAGCCACGTTGTCCTTAAGTCCACCATGTTATTCAGTAAGTTGCAGCTGAGCTGATTATTGCTTTAAATCCTCTACCCAAACTCGGTATCGAGTGTACTTAATGATCCGGCAGTGAGACAAGTGACCAGATATACTGCTTTATTTGGACAAAAAATGCACCAAATGGAATCATTAACTGTCTGTATCTCAACAGGTGCAGTCGGTTTCCTGAACATTTCCAGCATTTTCTGTTTACAGTTCTGATTTCCAATCACCACATAATGGTCCAAACATTTAATTGTATTTTGCTGAGTTTTTGCTGTGCTGCCTATTTGAAGATTGATGTAAATCCCCGTTGCTCCCCTGATAGACCCTTAATTCTTGGTAATTGTTTTATTGCTGTCAAATATCCTGAGATACAATGCAAAGCTTTTGATTGCATGCCAGCCAGACAGATCAGCCCATACATTAACACACTCATGTTCTGATGAAGGGTCTCAGCCCAGAACATGTAGCATTTAATTCTCTCCATAGTCGCTGCCTGACCTGTTGAGTTCCTCCAGCATTTTGTGCGTGTTGCTGTGGGCTTCCAGCATCTGCAGAATCTCTTGTGTTTATAAGTACTGTTATGAACCCGGGGGTTTTGTTTACTGTCACTTTAAAAGAGCGCTTCAGTGAGGCAGGACTATGATGGTGTTCACTGACTGACTCGCAGCTTGTTTACCTTTAAAACAAGGAGAAGTGAGAAGAGAGAGAGAGAGGGGAGCGAACCTAGAAAAGGCAGCAGCTCCAGCTTGTTGAAGCTGGGGATTTGGAACTCTGCTATACCCACAAGGGTGGGGTGATTATCGATCCAGTGCACTTTGAATGTGTGGCTGTCACTTCGTGTAATCCTTAGGAGTGCATTTAGGAATGTCCTGTGGGACCATTCGAAGTTAACCCTTGCCTGGGCATGATGTGGTGACTCCTTGAAGACGACATCCCAGTGACAGATCACTTTGCTGGTAATTTGTGTGTGGATTTGGACCGGCTCGACAGAGGATCTTCGACAACTGATATTTATTAATTACCATCGTGGAACCTGTGGAATTCGATGTAATTGCCTTCTGTCTAGATTTTACCTTGGATCACAAATATCTCTCTCCCATCATTTACTCCATGGATTACTGAATTTTCCTACTTTACCATCTCAAGACTCTAAGCCTTGTTCCCCCAGGCTTGATAGTTTGGGAGTTATATTTACACACACATACACATAACACTGTTAACTTTTGTGTATCTTGTTTAACTTGCAAGTAGATACTAATAAAGATAATGGTTTTAACATCAAAACCAGACTCCAGGTGTAATCTATTGCTGTTGGTTTGTTTCTAGAATGTTACAGTTCGTAACAGTACATCGAGGTACATCAGAAGGAGCAGAATTTAGTGTTGCAGCTACAGAGGAAGGGCAGTGCAGGGAGGTAAATCAAGTGCAATGGCCATGATGAAGTAGACTGAATATCAAAAGTTTATCTTTAGCGTACAAGAGGTCCATTCCAGAATCTGATAACAGCATAATCGAAGCTGTCCTTGAGCCTGGTGTACGTGTTATCAAGCTTTTGTCCAATAGGAGGGAAAATGTTTCTATCTCCTTCCTGACCAAGCACTCGCTCGTCACAACCTGTCCCAAGAAATAGGCCACGTGCAATCCCATGGCGTCTAACACTCTGAGCTGAGCATTGCTACCATGGTAACTATGACACAACCAGGGCAGTGTGGGGAAGGCCCTAAACCTGCTTATTGAAGTGCCCACATGTGGAGACATCACTGGAGTGCCCTGCAAGTTGTGTAGCCTCCTCAACCTCAGGAAGAACCCCCTCTGAGAAGCATCTGTCCCAGTGGAACATCACAAGCTGGGTGGGGGTCACTGCAGAATGAGGGGCCACCGAGGCACCAGGAGCTGAGCCTGACTGTCAGCACAGGGTGATGCTGTGAGTGTTCAAACAGTCACCGATTGTCTAATCGGGGATCACTTTTGCTGCACACTCCCCTACCAGTCACCAGCAGAGACAAATTCAGGCCACCGTGGTAGCCTTGCCGAAGGTGGGGGCGGAAGAATGCACCAGATGGTCGCTGACAGAACTGATCTCTTTGAAAGACTGGGTTTACACATCTGCTTTTGATGATGGGTCTGTTATCCCTGGAGCGAAAGAGCCATGAAAGAGGGATATAAAATTATGGGAGACTGGACTGGGTTAGATAGCCAGAGTCTCTTCCCATGTAGATTAGGGAGCCTATAGAGGGCATAGGTTTATTTATTATTAAACTATGCATGCAGTATACAACCCTGAGATTCATCTTTTTCACAAACAGCCACAAAACAAAGAAAACCATGGAACCTGTTCAAAGAAAATCATCAAACTGCCCCATGCACAAAAGCATCAAATTGTGCAAATGACAAGCACATCAAACAACCCCCACACAAAAACAAATTGTCCCAATGTCAATAAGAACATCAGCCACCCCCCCACACACAAAAACAAATTGCACAAATGGCAACAAGAAAGAACAAGTGAAAACACATAATTGAAAGAGTCCATATTCAATTCAGCTCAGCATTCATTATCTGCATGCCGTCCCAATTCAAAGTCACAGTCGCCCAAAATAGCACAGATAAAGGAGCAACCAGCAACTACAGCCTAGTCCACAAATCGCAAACCCAGAAATTTGGTGCATGCTCCGAATGTATCGAGGGAGAGAGATCAGAGACCTTCCCTCGGGAAGAGCAAGGGAGAGGGAGAGGGGTCCATCACAGAGACACCTTCCTCTTGCAGCAGCGAGTAAGAGGCAGGTTGACGGTACTGTTCACTCACTTGCCTTCTGCACTTACCTCGATGTTTCAATCTTCCTCAACACTTTAATCGGCAAGGTCAGTGAGAACTGGAGTTGATCATGGGGTCATCCCCAGTCTCTAAGCTTTGCCTTCTGGAACCTTCTTGGAGAATGTGAGAAGGGGAGATTTGAAAGTGATTTTTGTTACACAAAGAGTGATTGGCATCTGGAATGAGCTGCCAGAGGAGGTGGTGGAGGAAAGAACTGTAACAACACTTCAGAGGCATCTGAACAGGTACATGAATGAGCAGGGAATGGAGAGATATGAAATTATTGCAGGCCTGGATTCAGAATCAGAATCAGAATTAGGTTTACTATCACTGGCATGCGTTGAGAAATTTGTTAACTTGTCAGATTAGTTTATTGTCATTTACACCAGGGTGCAACTAGATTCCTTACAGGCAAGTTGGGATAACTATAGATTGGCACAGTGGGCAGCATTGTTGGGATGGGCCTATCTCTATTTTGTACAGCAATGAGCAAATGCAGCAGGGTTCACTGCTGGCTGGCCCACTGCCTCAGGCTGACTGTACAGGGAGGATAATATCAGGCATTCTGGAGCTGACTGTACAGGGAGGATAACATCAGCTGTTGTGGAGCTGACTGTACAGGGAGGATAATATCAGGCATTGTGGAGCTGACTGTACAGGGAGGATAATATCAGGCATTGTGGAGCTGTCTGTACAGGGAGGATAATATCAGGTGTTGTGGAGCTGACTGTACAAGGGGGATAATATCAGGCACTCTGGAGCTGCCTGTACAGGGAGGATAATATCAGGCATTGTGGAGCTGACTGTACAAGGGGGATAATATCAGGCATTCTGGAGCTGCCTGTACAGGGAGGATAATATCAGGCATTCTGGAGCTGCCTGTACAGGGAGGATAATATCAGGCATTCTGGAGCTGACTGTACAGGGAGGATAATATCAGGCATTGTGGAGTTGACTGTACAGGGAGGATAATATCAGGTGTTGTGGAGCTGACTGTACAGGGAGGATAATATCAGGCATTCTGGAGCTGCCTGTACAGGGAGGATAATATCAGGCATTCTGGAGCTGACTGTACAGGGAGGATAATATCAGGTGTTGTGGAGCTGACTGTACAGGGAGGATAACATCAGGCATTGTGGAGTTGACTGTACAGGGAGGATAATATCAGGTGTTGTGGAGCTGACTGTACAGGGAGGATAATATCAGGCATTGTGGAGCTGACTGTACAGGGAGGATAATATCAGGCATTCTGGAGCTGTCTGTACAGGGAGGATAATATCAGGCATTGTGGAGCTGGCTGTACAAAGGGGATAATATCAGGCATTGTGGAGCTGACTGTACAGGGAGGATAATATCAGGCATTCTGGAGCTGTCTGTACAGGGAGGATAACATTAGGTGTTGTGGAGCTGTCTGTACAGGGAGGATAATATCAGGCATTGTGGAGCTGACTGTACAGGGAGGATAACATCAGGTGTTGTGGAGCTGTCTGTACAGGGAGGATAATATCAGGCATTGTGGAGCTGGCTGTACAGGGAGGATAATATCAGGTGTTGTGGAGCTGACTGTACAGGGAGGATAATATCAGGCATTGTGGAGCTGGCTGTACAGGGAGGATAATATCAGGTGTTGTGGAGCTGACTGTACAGGGAGGATAATATCAGGTGTTGTGGAGCTGACTGTACAAGGGGGATAATATCAGGCATTGTGGAGCTGACTGTACAGGGAGGATAATATCAGGCATTGTGGAGCTGACTGTACAGGGAGGATAATATCAGGTGTTGTGCAGCTGTCTGTACAGGGAGGATAATATCAGGTGTTGTGGAGCTGACTGTACAGGGAGGATAATATCAGGCATTGTGGAGCTGACTGTACAGGGAGGATAACATCAGGTGTTGTGGAGCTGTCTGTACAGGGAGGATAATATCAGGTGTTGTGGAGCTGACTGTACAAGGGGGATAATATCAGGCATTGTGGAGCTGACTGTACAGGGAGGATAATATCAGGTGTTGTGGAGCTGACTGTACAAGGGGGATAATATCAGGCATTGTGGAGCTGCCTGTACAGGGAGGATAATATCAGGCATTGTGGAGCTGACTGTACAGGGAGGATAATATCAGGTGTTGTGCAGCTATCTGTACAGGGAGGATAATATCAGGCATTGTGGAGCTGACTGTACAGGGAGGATAATATCAGGCATTCTGGAGCTGTCTGTACAGGGAGGATAACATTAGGCGTTGTGGAGCTGTCTGTACAGGGAGGATAATATCAGGCATTGTGGAGCTGACTGTACAGGGAGGATAACATCAGGTGTTGTGGAGCTGTCTGTACAGGGAGGATAATATCAGGCATTCTGGAGCTGCCTGTACAGGGAGGATAATATCAGGTGTTGTGGAGCTGACTGTACAGGGAGGATAATATCAGGCATTGTGGAGCTGGCTGTACAGGGAGGATAATATCAGGTGTTGTGGAGCTGACTGTACAGGGAGGATAATATCAGGTGTTGTGGAGCTGACTGTACAGGGAGGATAATATCAGGCATTGTGGAGCTGACTGTACAGGGAGGATAACATCAGGTGTTGTGGAGCTGTCTGTACAGGGAGGATAATATCAGGTGTTGTGGAGCTGACTGTACAAGGGGGATAATATCAGGCATTGTGGAGCTGACTGTACAGGGAGGATAATATCAGGTGTTGTGGAGCTGAGTGTACAAGGGGGATAATATCAGGCATTGTGGAGCTGCCTGTACAGGGAGGATAATATCAGGTGTTGTGGAGCTGACTGTACAGGGAGGATAATATCAGGCATTGTGGAGCTGACTGTACAGGGAGGATAACATCAGGTGTTGTGCAGCTGTCTGTACAGGGAGGATAATATCAGGTGTTGTGGAGCTGACTGTACAGGGAGGATAATATCAGGCATTGTGGAGCTGACTGTACAGGGAGGATAACATCAGGTGTTGTGGAGCTGTCTGTACAGGGAGGATAATATCAGGTGTTGTGGAGCTGACTGTACAAGGGGGATAATATCAGGCATTGTGGAGCTGACTGTACAGGGAGGATAATATCAGGTGTTGTGCAGCTGTCTGTACAGGGAGGATAATATCAGGTGTTGTGGAGCTGACTGTACAGGGAGGATAATATCAGGCATTGTGGAGCTGACTGTACAGGGAGGATAACATCAGGTGTTGTGGAGCTGTCTGTACAGGGAGGATAATATCAGGTGTTGTGGAGCTGACTGTACAAGGGGGATAATATCAGGCATTGTGGAGCTGACTGTACAGGGAGGATAATATCAGGCATTGTGGAGCTGACTGTACAGGGAGGATAATATCAGGTGTTGTGCAGCTGTCTGTACAGGGAGGATAATATCAGGTGTTGTGGAGCTGACTGTACAGGGAGGATAATATCAGGCATTGTGGAGCTGACTGTACAGGGAGGATAACATCAGGTGTTGTGGAGCTGTCTGTACAGGGAGGATAATATCAGGTGTTGTGGAGCTGACTGTACAAGGGGGATAATATCAGGCATTGTGGAGCTGACTGTACAGGGAGGATAATATCAGGTGTTGTGGAGCTGACTGTACAAGGGGGATAATATCAGGCATTGTGGAGCTGCCTGTACAGGGAGGATAATATCAGGTGTTGTGGAGCTGACTGTACAGGGAGGATAATATCAGGCATTGTGGAGCTGACTGTACAGGGAGGATAACATCAGGTGTTGTGCAGCTGTCTGTACAGGGAGGATAATATCAGGTGTTGTGGAGCTGACTGTACAGGGAGGATAATATCAGGCATTGTGGAGCTGACTGTACAGGGAGGATAACATCAGGCATTGTGGAGCTGTCTGTACAGGGAGGATAATATCAGGTGTTGTGGAGCTGACTGTACAAGGGGGATAATATCAGGCATTGTGGAGCTGACTGTACAGGGAGGATAATATCAGGTGTTGTGGAGCTGACTGTACAAGGGGGATAATATCAGGCATTGTGGAGCTGACTGTACAGGGAGGATAATATCAGGTGTTGTGCAGCTGTCTGTACAGGGAGGATAATATCAGGTGTTGTGGAGCTGACTGTACAGGGAGGATAATATCAGGCATTGTGGAGCTGACTGTACAGGGAGGATAACATCAGGTGTTGTGGAGCTGTCTGTACAGGGAGGATAATATCAGGTGTTGTGGAGCTGACTGTACAAGGGGGATAATATCAGGCATTGTGGAGCTGACTGTACAGGGAGGATAATATCAGGTGTTGTGGAGCTGACTGTACAAGGGGGATAATATCAGGCATTGTGGAGCTGCCTGTACAGGGAGGATAATATCAGGCATTCTGGAGCTGCCTGTACAGGGAGGATAATATCAGGCATTGTGGATCTGACTGTACAGGGAGGATAATATCAGGCATTGTGGAGCTGACTGTACAGGGAGGATAACATCAGGTGTTGTGGAGCTGTCTGTACAGGGAGGATAATATCAGGTGTTGTGGAGCTGACTGTACAGGGAGGATAATATCAGGTGTTGTGGAGCTGACTGTACAAGGGGGATAATATCAGGCATTGTGGAGCTGCCTGTACAGGGAGGATAATATCAGGTGTTGTGGAGCTGACTGTACAGGGAGGATAATATCAGGCATTGTGGAGCTGACTGTACAGGGAGGATAACATCAGGTGTTGTGCAGCTGTCTGTACAGGGAGGATAATATCAGGTGTTGTGGAGCTGACTGTACAGGGAGGATAATATCAGGCATTGTGGAGCTGACTGTACAGGGAGGATAACATCAGGTGTTGTGGAGCTGTCTGTACAGGGAGGATAATATCAGGTGTTGTGGAGCTGACTGTACAAGGGGGATAATATCAGGCATTGTGGAGCTGACTGTACAGGGAGGATAATATCAGGTGTTGTGGAGCTGACTGTACAAGGGGGATAATATCAGGCATTGTGGAGCTGACTGTACAGGGAGGATAATATCAGGTGTTGTGCAGCTGTCTGTACAGGGAGGATAATATCAGGTGTTGTGGAGCTGACTGTACAGGGAGGATAATATCAGGCATTGTGGAGCTGACTGTACAGGGAGGATAACATCAGGTGTTGTGGAGCTGTCTGTACAGGGAGGATAATATCAGGTGTTGTGGAGCTGACTGTACAAGGGGGATAATATCAGGCATTGTGGAGCTGACTGTACAGGGAGGATAATATCAGGTGTTGTGGAGCTGACTGTACAAGGGGGATAATATCAGGCATTGTGGAGCTGCCTGTACAGGGAGGATAATATCAGGCATTCTGGAGCTGCCTGTACAGGGAGGATAATATCAGGCATTGTGGATCTGACTGTACAGGGAGGATAATATCAGGCATTGTGGAGCTGACTGTACAGGGAGGATAACATCAGGTGTTGTGGAGCTGTCTGTACAGGGAGGATAATATCAGGTGTTGTGGAGCTGACTGTACAGGGAGGATAATATCAGGTGTTGTGGAGCTGACTGTACAAGGGGGATAATATCAGGCATTGTGGAGCTGACTGTACAGGGAGGATAATATCAGGCATTGTGGAGCTGACTGTACAGGGAGGATAATATCAGGCATTGTGGAGCTGACTGTACAGGGAGGATAATATCAGGTGTTGTGCAGCTGTCTGTACAGGGAGGATAATATCAGGTGTTGTGGAGCTGACTGTACAGGGAGGATAATATCAGGCATTGTGGAGCTGACTGTACAGGGAGGATAATATCAGGCATTGTGGAGCTGACTGTACAGGGAGGATAATATCAGGTGTTGTGCAGCTGTCTGTACAGGGAGGATAATATCAGGTGTTGTGGAGCTGACTGTACAGGGAGGATAATATCAGGCATTGTGGAGCTGTCTGTTATAGGGAGGATAACATCAAACATTGTGGAGCTGACTGTACAGGGTGCTGATTTCTGAGTGTTCTCAGATGAGGAGCAAGGTGTGGGTTGTTGCTCTCCTGTGTACAGTGCAGCAGAAAGATGCTTCTCGTTCAATCAAAACATCCTTTCACAAGTATTTTCAGTGTACACGCTGACCCGGCAGCTGCCTTACTCTGAGGGACAACAGAAGTCTTGCTCAATCCCACACATTGAGCAGGCCCTTTGGCCCACCATTTCTGTTCCATCCATTATGCAAAATTCACGTGATCCCATCTGCACATGATCCACATCCCTCTGCTCTCTGCCTGTTCATGTTCACTTCTCAATCTCTCTTAACCATCACTATTGTACCTTCTCCCACCATCTCCCCGGCATTACATTACCAATAGCCTCCACTCTCTTTGCAAAAGTTGCCCTGCACCCTTCCTTTAAACTTACCCACTCTTAAAGGCTTATGCCCTCTAATCCCTGACATTTCCACCCTGGGAACATTATCTACCCTGTCTGAGCCTCTCATTATTTTATAAACTTCTATCAGGACTCCTCTCAGTCGCTGATGATCCAGACTAAACAATCCAAGTTTGTCCAAGCTCTTTTTATAACTAATACTCTCTAACCTGAGCAGCATCTTGGTGGAATTCCTCTGAACCCTCTCCAAATCCTTCCTGTAATAGAGCAATGGTACTCCAAATGTGGCCAGACCAAAGTTTTCTACAGTTGCAACATGACTTTCCAACGAATGCCAGCATACGCCTCCTTTACCACCTTATTCAATTGTGCTGCCACCTTCAGAGAGCTAAAGACTTGCACATCAAGGTCCCTCTATGTTATTAAGCATCCTGCCACTTACTATATACTTTCCTCTTACATCTTATCTCACAAAGTGCAACATCTTGTACTTGTCTGGATTAAACTCCACCTGGCATCTGTCATTCCTGTGCCTATATCTCCTGCAGGATTATAACCTGCTATATCCTTTGACAACCTTCCTCACTGTCCACAACTGCCACTGTTGATTGCATCTTGCTGATCAGCCCATCTATATTTTTGTCCAAATCATTTATCTTTGGATGAAGTTTAAATCAAACAAATTTATTCAATGATGTTAAACCCACAGCTAAGTATGTTTAATGCTAATGGTGATGTGTCTTCCCCAGGGACATAGAAACATAGAAAACCTACAACACAATACAGGCCCTTCGGCCCACAATTCTAGTGTCTGGAGTGGCTTATCAAATTGGGTTGGATCTGAATGCTTTGTGTGGGCACAATGAAACAGGGACATCTTCCCACACATCTCCTGAAGAAAGTGTCCTCAGTGAGATGGTCCACAGTACTGCAAAACTGCTGTGAATTAGTGTAAAATTAAAATGGACCATCTCAGAAACAGAATTATGCCAGCCTTCAATGGAAATATCACAAGCCTGTCTTGCATTAAGTGTCCTAGTACCATTGCCTAGTGACTACAGCTAGGTGGAACATGCCCTCTTCTCATTCGTACCATCAGAGTGGAAGAGCAGGAGGTAGAAGACCCACATTCAATATTTTAGGAACAGCTTCTTCCCATCTGCTATCAGATTTTTTAAAGGTCCATCAACACACAAATACTATCCCATTCTTTCTCTTTTGCATCAATTACAGATTTGTAAGTTTGTTTTGTTTATTTATTTATTATTGTGACTTACAGTCTTGCACTGTTCCGATACCATAAAACAACAAATCTCACAATATACTTTTGCCAGTGATGATAAACCGCTTCTCATCCTGATTCTGATCTGGGTGGCCACAGCATGGCTGCTGGAAGCTGTTCTCTTTCCCCAGCACCTTAGATGCCCAGCTACCATTGGATAGGCTGCTTCAGTCTGTCAGATAATGGAGCAGTCTGGGACTGCTAGATGTGGATGCCTTGCGTGAGGGATGTGGCTGGCTCAGTGAAAGTGCCCTGGCAAAGGTGGGGGGTGGGTCATCAATGTGGTGAGACTCCCACCACAGGACCCGACTGGGGACTGAGTGGACAGTGGTCATCTGGCACTCGGACCCTCCACCATTATACCAGCGTCCAGTGCCTAGATCACGGGTGCCATCTTCCTCCTCTGTTAAGGTAGCTTCTTGATAACAGTGAGTGTGCTTGAAGAGCAACATTAGATTAGCCAAGTTCCTGGACGGCCAAGCAAATATCTGATTCTAGTCACAACTACCCTTGCCTTCTCCCATCAGACAGAAGATACAAAACCACTAATAACTCACTGGAATCAGACTCTTGATGGACCTTGTGTATGTTGGAGTGGACTCTTGACTTCACAGTCCACCTCTTAATGACCGTGAATTGTATTGTCTACATACACTGCACTTCGGCTGTAGCTTTTACACTTTATCCTGCATGGTGCTGCTTTATCTTGTAATGATCGATATAAAGTTTACATTATGCCAGGCCAGCTTTTCACTGTATGTGTGACACTAACAAAACAATACTTTGTGTTTGTTGGTCCTTGTATTTTGGATGTTCTCCCACTACTGAAAACTGAAAACCTTTGGTAATATACTTACTAGGAACCTCTTAACACCAGTTTAACTCAGTCTATCATTATCTCAAAGAATAATGTGCATTAGGACCTTAAACCCTATGGTCAATGATAGACTCTCCCAGTGAGGAGAGAGATACAGAGGACAAATTCAGCTCAAAGGTACAGACCCAGAGTTAAAGGCCATATTTCTTTTTCAGTAAATTGACATTGTGATAGAGATGGTGACTCAGTCCTTTAGGCCAGAACAGGTTTGCCACCTGTACATACCCAGTTCCAATGAGTCACCACATTGACTAATATTTTAGTTGCTTTTATCTGATTTTGGTTTTACGTCTATCTCCGGTAATTACAAGGGTTAATATCCACATTGCACGGAAATGCAGGGTGAAGCATTAACCCCTTTTTGTGCTCCATTGTGTTTCAGACATTCCACATGGGCAGTCCAGCCTCCTTCATGCAGGAGCCTCACTGGGTGGGGGTGGGGGTCTGGAGGTTGTGAACGTGTAAATTTGCAATGTAATGTGGGCAGTGGGGTGTAGACCATCCCTTGTGCAACTTCACCTCTCAGTTCCAAGGCACAGACAAAGGAAATTGTTCTCATAGGTACAATGCAAATTATTCCTTAAGGGTAGGTCTGACAAAGAGTTTTGAAAGGTCAGGAGGTTTCAGTTGCTGCTTCAGAACAGAGAGCAGCCGGACATGGCTCTCCTGCAGTCGAGTTCTACCAGCTTAACAGCTCTGGGACAGAAACTGATAATGCCCTTTAGTAAGAAAATCAAACATTTGCTGTAAACTGCCTGCAGGTCAGGTGGTATCAATGCCACTGTCTTCACAAATGCTGCCTGACCTGCTGTGTCTTTCCTGCATCTTTGCTTATTGTTCTTTTAATTTCAGTTTTTCAGGCTTTGCAGTTGTTTGAACTTCATTTCTGTGGAAGCCTCCTGCAAGTTTGTTCATTTATTGGAGGATCTGGCTATCGTATGCAACATCTCTGTTTGTTGCCCAGCCTTTACTGTCCTTGCGAAGGGGTGTGGAGTTGCTGCCTCAAACCACTGTGGTGCTGGTGAAGATGGTCCTACAGAGTCTGTTGGGGAGGGAGTTCTAGCATTCAGACCGAATGATGATAAAGGAGCTGTGATGTATTTCCATTTCAGTGTGGTGGCTCCCTTGGAGGGGACCTGCAGGAAATGTTTCCCATCAGTCTGCTGCTCTCACCTTTCCTGATGGCTAGGGTAGTGAATTTGGGAGGTAATATATGAAGTAATTTGGGAGCTTATAATCGAGCAGCCATTTAACCATTCAGGTTTGTTCTTTCATTCGATGGACTATTTTCCATGCAACACAGAAGGAAACCATTCTGCATATCGAGTCTCTTTTGGCTCTCAGAGTAACTCCACCTTCCATGACTTTTCCATTGTCACGATTTTACATTCCTGCATCACTTCATCCACTACCCTTATAAACTTCAGGTAACCGATCTTCAGCAACTTGCCCATCCCAGCTCTCGACATCATGGTGTGCCTGCTGCTGACTCACAGGTCCAGTAACCCAGGTTCAATTCCAAGTGGCTCCAGCAGCAAAGGCCATGCCTTCTTTTCATTACTACCATACAGGAGCTGCAGAAGCCTTAGATCCCACACCATCAGGTTTAGGAACAGTTACTTCCCTACAACCATCAGGCTCCAGAATCTGTATTCACCACTACTCTGAACTTACTCACTTTTCAAGGAACATTACAGCTCAGGTTCTCAGTATTATTTTGATTTCCGTAGTTTAACTTTTGCACATTGTTTGTATGTTATTGTACCTTTTTTGTCAAATTCTATTGTATTTCTTTTTTTCTATAAATGCATGCATAAAAAATAAATATCAAGGTAGTATATGGTAACATATACATGATTTGATAATAAATTTACTTTGAACTTCGGCCTTTGACCTCCAGTGTTGTCTGTCTGACGCTTATATGTTCTGCCGGTGACCGCCACAGGAAAGAGTTCCGAGGAGGCTGCCTGAGCTGGAACATATCACTTATGAGGAGAGGTTGAAAGCCTGGGTCTCTTCTCCCTGGAAGAGAAGATTGAGAAGGGATATGTCGGAGATGTATAAAATTGTGAGGTATACATAAGGAGGACTGATGAAAGCTTTCCCCTTATCAAAGCTAAATAACACAGATTTAGGCTAAGTGGTAAGAGGTTTAGCGGGCATTTGAAGTGGACCTTCTTCACCCAGAGGATGGGAAGTGCCTGGAAGACACTGCCAAAGAGAACAGCGGAAACAGCATTTCAGACAAGTCCAGACAAACACTTAAACTGCCTGGACCAAGTGCTACAAGACAGGTTAGTATGGTTAGGTGAGCAATGGACTTTTAAGGCTTGTTTCTCAGCTCTGTGACTACATGGGTTCCCATTTTCTCCCAAAGACTAGTTCATGCCTGTAAATTATCCCTAGCGTAGGTGGTTGCTGGGGTGAGTTATCAGGGGTGATTTGATGGGTGTACATGAGAAAATAGATTTCAGGGAACTAGGTTGGGGGGAATAAATTAAAGGGTTTGGTCTGAGAAACAGCATTGGTTCAAAAGGCTGAATGGTCTCCTATCTTGTAAGGAAATACAGTGGATTCTGGTTAATTGGGACACCGCAGGATTGAACATTTTGGCCCAGTTAAGCGGCTGCCCCAAGTAGCTGAAATTCCATGGAAATGGTAAAAAGCTATAAAAAAAGACAAACTCCTGATGAAGGGTTTTGGCCCGCAACGTCATCACTACCTCCTTTCATAGATGCTGTCTGGCCTGCTGAGTTCTGCCAGCATTTTGTGTTTTTAAAAAAAGACAAACTACTGTTTAACAGAGTAACAATTTATGTATTTATATAAAGTACAGAACAAATTAGAACACTACCTATGCCTTTACAGTACTATAAAGCTATGTATTAGTTCCTAATAGTTTTCAAGGGAAGAATTCATCTGCTGTGTTCTTATGATCTGACTGTAAATGAACAAAGTCAGTACAGGCACCTAGTGCTGATAACGGACTGCCTTCATGCAGTGATTGCATCCTCCTAATTTTCATTTTAATCGTAACATTCAAGATGACTGTCAGTACCTTCAAATTCTTTGTAATTCCAACTTGATGAATAATGAATTCACTCCTGTCTGTTTCTATCATCTCCAAGCCTGAAAGCTTGAAACTGCAGTGAGACGAACAGTTCCAGTTAGTCTTACTGTTTATTTCTCGCCAACAATTTGTAACAAAAATCTTTGCTTTCTGAACACAAACACCAGCAAAAACAGATCATTCTATGCACGGTGTCCTTCCTAACAGCCATGAAAGTGCACGCGACTAGAGTTAATTAGAAACTATTCGGCACAGTCCCCTGCCCCACCTAAGCAGCTTAGAGCCCTAAATAAACAGCTGCCCAGATTAACTAGAATCCACTGTATAGAAAAATGTAAGAGTAGGAGAAATAAAGTGCTGAAAAGGTGGCTAGACCATGGAGAAATTCCTGAGGGGGTTGGTGCAGTATCTCGAAGCCGAGGTGCGGTGAAAAGCCCTGCGAGTCGCCAATGAGGGCCACATGGAGACAGACTCTTTGTCGATGGAGCTTGCACCCAAGTCTGGCTGTTTCTCATTGGTGGTCAATCTGGAGACATGAGGAGGGAGTCATGCATATGGTCTGCACAGCGGAAGATCACAGAGTGAGTTGAAGACAGTTCCTTGTGGATTTTGCGCACCAGGTTTAAAAAGCAGCTGAGACTTGTCAGGAAGGTAGATAGGTCACCAGAAGCAGATGTTCTACATCTGGAAGAGGTAGTGGAAGAGATTGTGGAGGCTTTAATAATGGCCTTTCAAGAATCAATAGATTCTGGCATGGTCATGTTTTGTAACTTCAAAAAGGAAGACATGGGAGTCTGAAATGCAGGTCTAACTTTGAGTTTATTTTAAGCGAGGCACATGGTAGCATGACAACTTATGCAATTCACATATTTATACATATAGCCTGTAATGGATTATTTAAAAAAAACAAGAATGCTTAATCGATCAATATATATACAAGATCACTCAAATATTACTGAAATATTAAATACACAACACTCCTCCCTGTTTAGCTATAAACTCCAGCTCAATAGAGAATGCATCTCAACTATGTACCCAATATACTATATAATACAACTACCGCATAAAGACATTAATGGCACAGTAAATTTTAAACTGTCCCATTCAAGCCTAAAGATTTAATCGCTGTGGAAGCTTTCCTACTATTGTGGGATAACGTCTTAACTGACAAAGGGGATCACTCTGCTTGGCAGGTGAGACTTCTGGCTGTGAAACAATCTGGTTGTAGGAGTTAACTCTGAGACTGCAGTGTTTCTGATAGCTCTGGGCACCTTTCTTCTCCTTTTCTCTGTGTGTACCTACTTGGATGCCTTTCTTTTTCTTTCTCAAGTTTGTGCATCTTGATCTTCAGAGGGTCATTTAGCTCACTGGAGTATTCTGTTATTAATCCTTCTATTGCTCCCTTTATGATCTGATCTTGGTTTCCTTATCCACAACATCATCTGGCAAATCCTCATTTCTTCTTGACCTTCCATTCATCCAGCTGGGCTCTGGTCTTTGCAAGCAGTTTTTTATCTCCCATTTGAAGATTATAATAATCCCATTATAATAATCTTAATGCTTGCAAAGTAGATTATGGTTCTTTATACTCACAAAAGCCGAATGCTTGCAACTTTTGTGAAGCTTCTTGAACTCTCTTCCAGCTGAAATCCAAGCCACTTTTCATGATTAACATATCAGGTGCTTTCTCAGATACGGCGCCTACAAAAATTGTTGTAGTTGGGTCACTGCTTTTGTCACTTTCACGACGCTTCTAAATAGCATGGTCCTTCCTTGGTCCAATATGCTTTCCAACCAGAGATACCAACACCAACACCTGTTTGTCCTCAGTTGGTCAATGGTTCATGGTGTTTGGCATGGAGACAGTTGTGGCAATATTTAGTACCTTTCTTAATTCCCTTTCAGTTGCCTTCACTGCTAGGAATGTGGCATGCAAACGGTGGGTGAATCTCCAATTAAGTTCTAGCTCTCAGCCGATCACCTGTTTCATAGTTCATAGTTATGAATATCATTCCCACAGGAATTTTTTTTTTCCAGTGTAAGTTCTTAGTTGAATATCTGCAATGTTCAGCTTGGTAATTTAAAGTTGTTCAAACTCATGTTTGTGGAATGACTGAAACAACTGAGCCAGTGTCCTATTCCATTTCACTTAACTTGCTGTCCACTTCTGGTGTAAGTTGTGATGCTTCTCGATTGTTAATTTTCACATTGTAAATCTTAAGGGTGCTCAGTCCTGTGTCACTCTCACCATTATCAACTTCTTCATCAACAGCATGCAGATTAGTGTCATTTTGGAACTGCATCTAGACCTTCTCTTCCCTGAGCAGTCCATCTATTTTTGTCTGCCCAACATGCTCTTTGTATGTGTTTTACTTTGTTGCATTTTCTGCAAGTTTCGCCTTCAAACCTGCATTGGTCTGGAGTATGTGAGCCTCAGCCACTTGTTCGCCAGGCCAGTTTCTGTTTAGACTTCACAATGTTGTTCATGCTCACTTTCTTTCCTGACCGCAACTCAATTGCATTTCTGTCTGTGGTTTCCACTGAAACAGCAATTTCAACTGCTCTTTTAAATGTAAGTTGTGCTTCAGTGAGGAGCCATTTTTGAATGCTTTCTTATAAGACCCCACAAAGTAAATGATCTCTCAATGCATCATTAAGCCTATTACCGAACTGACAATGCTCAGACAATCTCTTCAATTCAGCTATGTACGCTGAAATGAATTCCCCTTCTTTTTGATTCCACTTATGAAACCTAAAGCAGTTTGCAATCAACAATGGCTTTGGTTGCAAATGTTCCTGCTTTACTTTTACAATGTCAGCAAAGCTAATTTCAGATGCTTTAGTTAGAGTAGTTAAACTTCAAAGCAAACTATATGCCTTTCACCTCAATGAACTCAGCAGAATTGGTACTTGTTTTTCAATGGCAGTTTCATTTGCTTCAAAATATTGCTGAATTAGCTCAGTACACATATTCCAGTTATCTTTTGTGTAATCAGTTGTGTCAATTTTTCCAAAATTAGTCAGCCATTTCTTCTTTTTTTTGTGATTATTATCACCAGATACTCACTCTTTATTCCTTTTTTCCATGAATTCCTCCATTTATTGCCTTTTTAAAAAACTTGTTTGTGTCTTCCCTTCCAAAGTACACATGCTGTGGTGTTTCTTTCTAAACTCAGCTTCCTTTGATCTGGTTTTCTCAGTTTGAACATCTTGCTATGTTTCATCAGGACAATAGCCATCTCAGGATCATTTTTAAAAATACCTTGTCATCAGTACTATACTTTGTAACTTCAAAACATTTAATTAATTTAAAGGAAGACAAGGGAAATCAAAATGCAGGTCAGACTTTGGGTTTACTTTAAAACAAATCACATACATATCACGTGGTAGCACAATGATGTATACAATTCATGTATTTATATATAGAATTCATCAAACTATATATATATATATATATATATATATATATTTAAGATTACTCAAATATCACTGAAATTTAAATGCACAACAGGCATGGTTCTGGAGGACTGGAAAATTGCAAATGTCACTCTATCTTCAAGAAGGGAGGGAGGAAGGAAATTATACGCCAATTAGACTGACTTCAGTGGTTGGGAAGATCTTGCAGTCCATTATTAAGGATGAGGCTTCAAGTTACTTGGATATAGCAGGCCAAAGTCAGCATGGTTTCCTTAAGATAAAAACTTGCCTGACAAATCTGTTAGAATTCTTTGAGGAAATAACAGGCAGGATAAACAAAGGAGAGAAAGTGGACATTGTTTACTTGGATTTTCAGAAGGCTTTTGACAAGATGCCACAGATGAGGCTGTTTTACAGGATAAGAGTCCATGGTATTACAGGAAAGATACTACCATAGATAAAAGATTGGCTGATTGGCAGGAGGCAAAGTGTAGAAATAAAGGGAGCCTATACTGGTTGGTTGTTGGTGATTAGTGGTGTTTCTTAGGGGTGCGTATAAGGACCGCTTCTTTTCATATTTCATCTCAACGATTTGGATGATGGGATTGATGGCTTTGTCACCAGATCAGTAGCCACTCCTTCTCGTGAAATTATGTGGCCAACATAGCCCTCCAATGGCTTACAGAACTGGCATTTGTCCAGGGAAAGTTTCAACCATTCCTCTTTCAGCTGGCTTAACACTTTCAGCAGCTGCTCCTCATGTTCCTCCAAAGTAGATCCAAACACTATCAGATCAACCAGATAGACCAACACCCGGAGCAGGTTCATATCCCCCACAGTCCTTTTCATGAGCCTCTGGAAGGTGGCTGGAGCCCCAATATGCCTTGGGGCATTCGTTCGAACTGAAAGAATCCCAGGGGGCAGATAAAGGCCGTTTTCTCTTTTTCAGTGTCACTCATTGGAATCTGGTAATACCTACTCTGCAATTCCAAAACAGTAAACCACTGTTCACCGCTCAGACAGGCCAATGCGTTTCAACCCTCGGGACCGTATACTGATCGGGTACAGTGCGCTGGTTCAGAGTCCTATAGTCCACGTACATGTGTACCTTCCCGTTTTTCTTTCTAGCCATGACTATGGGGGACGCATAGGGGCTCCGGGACTCCTCGATAATCCCTGCATCCTTCAACTTCCGCAAGTGCTGCTGCACATCTTCCGCATCTGCTGGGGCCAACCGCCGCGACCTTTCTCTAAATGGGGTGTCATTTGTCACCCGGATAGTGTGATGAGTCTCTTGGAACAGCCCACGTCAAACTCGCCCTGAGAAAAGACATCTCCTAGCTTCAGCATCTTCTCCACCAGCCTGCTCTTATACTCTGGCGGTACAGGGGAGCTCTCAAAATTAAAGGCCTCCCCGGTCAGCCGCCACAGTTCTCCAATAGTTTTCCTCCAGTGGGCCTCACGGGGGCGCTAGACATCACTGTCACTGGGAACAAGTGCACGAGAGGCATTCCGCACTTAAAGGTGATCTCTCTCTCCATTGTGTTCATTACAATCACCCCCATGAACTGAGGGCCTCTGCAATTCAGGTCTCACCAGCACCTCAGCCAGGAACCAGGACTCCCCATCAAGGTCTACTAACAGGCCTCGCCTGCTGGCACTCCGGAGAATCTGGGAGTCCCCATCACTAGTGCCACTTCCCCTTGGCCGTATCTCTTTAGGCCTTGCCTGAGTACACCACACCGTCCCTCGTTTGCACTCAGGATCCAGCCCTTGGGGGTCACCCACTTCTTTGAACGTCGCCTGAAACACTGGGTGCACCGAGAGGGTCTCCAGAAAGTTCTCCCCCTCCTTCTCCTTACAAGCTCCCAGGAGCCGTCGCACAAGGGGGGAGTTAGTCCCCACCAGAAGAGCAGAACCACCTGTTTCCACCAGGTCTGGACACATCAACACCAACGTCTCAATAGCTTCAGACACTCCCACGTCGCCCTCCGGGAATTCCAATCTCACTGACAGGTACCCATCATACGGATAATCACCCTCACTCACACCCCAAATCTCCAGTGCGTCAAATGGAGTGACTGGCAAGTGCTTTAGATATTTGTTGTAGAACGACCGGTACAATAAGGTAACCTGCGATCCTGTGTCGAGGATGGCTTTGGCGTAAACTCCCTCTATCAGTAAGCATACACTGGAATGGGGTCCCACCAGCCCAGCCGGAATAAAGGCTTGGGCTTTCGGTGGTCCCCTGGCTGATTTCTGGGAATGTGTTCCTCCAGAGACTCCAGTCCGTTCCCTTACTGAGTCTCCCCTATGTTTCCCGACACCTCTCCCTTCTTAGTTGCCCAGGGGTTTGCCCTCCGCGGGACGCCTTGTCTCTCACAATCCCCCCGAAAGTGTCCCTCTTCCCCACGTCTATAGCACACCCTTGGCCGCTCACATTCCCACCTGAAATGCCCCTCTTTCCCACAGTTATAGCACATGCTACCGCCACCCCTCCTCTCCAGAGATACCCACCACTCCCAGCCCACTGCGCGGGTCGTCCCCCGGGGGGGGTACTCTCCCTGTCCATCCCCTCAAACGGGGGGACCCTATTCCTCTGGGACCCCTTGGGTTTCTCGGTCCTCCACCCGGCAACCTCTTCTTGTACCGCTGAGGATCGCCCCCGGTGGCCTTTTTTCTGCCCAACACGCTCTTTTCCTCCCGCACCTCTCTAATCAGCTGCCCGATTGACGGTGGGGGGGGGGGCTCTTTTTAAAGGACTGTCGGAGACTCCACACCACCTTGTCCTCCTCCAGGGAACTACTAAATATATGACTCGTCCTCACCCTCGCCACTTCATCCGCCTTCACTACCCCCGGCGCCACAACCCCGTAAGCATTCCCTCCAGCCGAAGTATGGATTCTGTGAGCTTTCCCCCCTCCCTTGCTCCATGTGGTGAAACTCCGCTAAAAGCTCCCAGGGATCCTCTGACAACCCAAACGCTCCCTCCAAAACTTCTAAATACTCCTCCAATGAAGCCAAGGGCCATTCAACTTTCAACTCCCCTCAAACTTCCCAGCTCTTCTCCTCATCCGAGCCTGGCCACTCCTCTAACAACAGGGACGTGTTTTCAAACCAGGTCTCATAGCCAACCTCCCCGTCTGGAGTAGGCGTGGCTCCTGAGAAAGCCCCCAGCTTCGGCTGTGGCCTCTCGGCCACTAACACCAGGGAGTTAAGGGCGGCTGCCAGCTCGGAGGCCTCCCATCCAGCTGGGGGGTGGGGCCTGGCCAAGCCTTCCCACTCTGATGTTAGCCCCCCTTACTGGTTACTGGCACCTCCCCTGGGGTCACATCTAGCTCATCTTCTGGTGTCTCCTCACCTTCATCCTCCAGGAGGGTGTGGAGGCCCCATGGCCCTGCCTCCCCCAGGACACTGACTGTCGCTGGCAGTTCCAACGTCATGACGTCAGCACTCGTACGAACCAACACCCAGCTAGCCTCCACCTCTTTACCACACCTTCTAGCCACTAGTTCTATCTGCCCCATACCTTCGACCAAACTCAACACCGCACTAAAGCACCTTCCGAAATGCGTAACTCCACCCCGCTCACCACACACGCATGATTCATCGTTACGTCCTCTAACTCACACCAGTTTACAATCTCCACACTACTGAACATGGCAATTTACACAGCTTACTGAAAATTCAATCCTGGACATCAGCCCCCACAAATGTAATGCTCAGCTATATCGGCTCGTACGCATCTAGAGGAGACCTGTCCCCCGCCCAACCTTGTCTCACGGTTGCGTTGGTTGCTGTGCAATGTCACCTGATACAGCCTTAAACATCAATCATCAGCCAGCGCACAATGTACATTTTACAAATTACACTCATAAATCTTACTTGGACGATGAGATTAATAAAAATGCAATACAAAAAGGAATGAATGGGGAAAAAAAAGGCGCCAGACTTATCAAAGTTCAGTTCGTTCGTGTACACACAGTTGGAGCTCAGAACCTTCCTTCTTCCCCTGCGATCCGCTCTGACCCCACGACTCGTAGCTCGGGACCACCCGAAGTGATCGACCAGAGCACTCCCAGCACGTCTGTCTTCCTCTCGATCTCCCCTCCGACTCCTCACCAAAACCCCTGTTTCCCAGCCATATGAGACAGCATATAACTCCAAAAGAATAACATGGATACCCATTGGTTCACTCGCTCTCTTATCAATAGGATAACCCAAACAAACAGCAGCAAGAGAGCCTTCTCAGCATTTAACATAACCAAGAAGCCATTTTAATTAACATATGCAGTAACATTAAAGATTAACATAACAAAGATGCCATTTTGATTAACATACCCAGTAACATAAAGAAGAAACCCCTTACAGTGGAATGAAACCACAGTGCCCAGGGTAAACTCAGCACCCACAAGGAGAACTTACAACCTCCACACAGAGAGCACCTGGGCTCATTATTCAATATATTTTTCATCCACTATGTCACAACCACATATTAATGGTTTCACTTTGCCATCGAGGGTGAGAGAGAGAGAGAGAGAGAGAGTGAGAAAGTTTTAAAAGAGCAAGACTCATTTACAGAAGCAAGATTGAGAGTGAGATGGTTTTAAAAGAGCAAATCTTGTTGATTAGCTAATTGGTTAATTGGACGGCGGCTGCCTATAAGGAAGGTAACCTCAAGTGGAGCAGCCATTGTAAGAGTGGCTCAGTGGAAGAGTGGAATCTTATAGCTTTGGCTCAAAAGGCTTCAGTGAGAAGTGGTGTAAGTAAGGTTCTAGAAAGGACTTTAAATGCTGCTAGAGGAGGTATTGGGGGTAGGGTACTAACAAGGATAGAAAATTGGTTGGCAGACAGGAAACAAAGAGTAGGGATTAACAGGTCCTTTTCGGAATAGCAGGCAGGCTAGTGGGGTGTCGCAAGGCTCGGTGCTGGGACCGCAGCTATTTACAATATACATTAATGATTTAGGTGTAGGGATTAAAAGTAGCATTAGCAAATTTGCAGATGACATAAAGCAGGGTGGCAGTGTGAAATATGAAAAGGATGTTAGGAGAATGCAGGGTGATTTGGACAAGTTGGGTGTGTGGGCAGCTGCATGGCAGATGCAGTTTAACGTGGATAAATGTGAGGTTATCCACTTTGGTGGCAGAAACAGGAAGGCAGCTTACTATCTGCATGGTGTCAAGTTAGGAAAAGGGGAAGTACAATGAGATCTAATTGTACATCAGTCACTGAAAGTAAGCATACAGGTACCGCAGGCAGTGAAGAAAGCTAATGGTATGTTGGCCTTCAGGACAAGGGGAGCTGAGTATAGGAGCAAAGAGGTCCTTCTGCAGTTGTACAGGGCCCTGGTAAGGCCACACCTGGAGTATTGTGTTCAGTTTTGGTCTCCAAATTTGTGGAAGAACATTCTTGCTATTGAGGCAGTGCAGCGTAGGTTCACGAGGTTAACTCCTGAGATGGTGGGACTGTCATATGTTGAAAGGTTGGAGCGACTCGGTTTGTATACACGGGAATTTAGAAGGATGAGAGGGGATCTGATTGAAACATATAAGATTATTAAGGGATTGGACATGTTAGAGGCAGGAAACATGTTCCCGATGTTGGGGGAGTCCAGAACCAGAGGCCACAGTTTAAGAATAAGGGGTAGGCCATTTAGAACGGAGTTCAGGAAAAACTTTTTCACCCAGAGAGTTGTGGATCTATGGAATGCTCTGCCTCAGAAGGCAGTGGAGGCCAATTCTCTGGATGCTTTCAAGAAAGAGTTAAATAGAGCTCTTAAATAAAGTGGAGACAAGGGATATGGGGAGAAGGCAGGAATGGGGTTCTGATTGTGGATGATCAGCCATGATCACATTGAATGGCGGTGCTGGCTCGAAGGGCCAAATGACCTACTCCTGCACCTACTGTCTATTGACAACCTATCAAGGGAAAGCTGCAGCAACCTGGTCTCTGGCACTGAGTCTGGCTCTGTGAATCAGAAGATAAGGTAGAGATGAGGAGAACTAGTGAAAGAAGATTCATTGGTTAGGAGAACAGACAGAAAATAAAGTGGGATGAAACCACAGCACCCAAAGGGGAACGTGCACAATGAGACTCCAAGATGGTGTGTCGCCTTCCATATGCTAGGGTCAGAGTTCAAGTGTACAATCTTCTTAAGGGGGTGGATGAGCAGCCAGAAGTCGTGATACAGTGACATAGCTAGAAAAAGGGATGAGGTCCTGAAGAGAGAATTTAGGGAGTTAGGAAGGAAGATAACAAGCAAAAACTCAAGACAAGCAATTTCTGGATTGCCGCCTGTGCCATGTGCCAGTGAGGGTAATAATAGAATAAAATGGCAGATGAATGCATGGCCCAAGAATTAGTGCAGGGTGCAGGTTGCAGGGTTTCAGATGAGGATCAAGATCTCTTCTAGGGAAAATGCAGTGTAACCAGTACAAATGGAACAGTTTACTCCGAAACTCAAGGGGGAACCAATGCCCTTGCAGGCAGGATTGCTCAAACTGTGTTTCTTTAATGTGAGAGTGATGAACATAAGAATATGGATCTGTAGGGAATTATAATGAGGTGGCCATTACAGAGATTCCGCTGGTGCAAGGATGGATCAAGGGTTTAGATGTTTAAAAAGGTAGAGGGAGGGAGGTTAAAAAAACCTGGGGGAGTGGTATTGCTAGTCAGGGGTAGTATCACAGCTGCAGAAAGGGAGAATGTCAGTTGAGTCAGTGAATGTGGAAGTCAGAAACAAGAAGTGAGCAATCACTCTATAAAGAGTATTTAATAGGTGCCCAAAAGCAATAGAGACACTGAGGAACAGACCAACAGGCAGATTTTGGAAAGGTAACAAATAACAGAGTTGTTGTCATGGGTAACTTCAACTTCCCTAATATTGATTGTCACCTCCTTATTGCAAAAAGTGTAGATGGGCAGGTATGTCCAGGAAAGATTCCTAACACAGTTTGTAAACAGGACAACTAGGAGAGAGGTCGTACTCGATCCAGTACTAGGCAATGAACCCAGTCAGGTATCAGAACTCCCATCTCAGTGGGAGAACATTTCAGAAATGACAATATATGAAGATTGGAGAGGTGTTTTCCAAGCCTTCCCCAATTGACTACATGGTGTGGCATTTTTCTCCCCACCCTGGAGAAGCCGTAACCCACCTTCAGTTCTCTCCAGAGGAGGGATTACCCTGCTGCTGCTGCTGATCAGTGATATTGCCACAGTGTGGGGAGGCTCCAGGCTATGGCGAAGGTTTTGTTTGCAATTTTGCACAACTGGAGGAACCAGCAGAACTAGAATTAGTCAAAGAAGCTGGCTACACCTGGTGAGAGGCTCTGTCTGTTGTGCGTAGGAAAATCTGTCTCATCCTCCCCTGCTATCGCACGCAATCAAATTGTCGGCAGAGTTATAAGCAACAACTTGGATTAATTAGGTAACACCACCCTCGAACATGCACTGAGCAGCCAATTCCATGCACACTAAGCCAAAGTTCACTTTGGAGTTTTACATAGAAACATAAAGAACCTACAGCACAATACAGGCCCTTCGGTCCACAAAGCTGTGTCGAACATGTCCTTACCTGAGAAATTACCTCAGGTTACCTGTAGCCCTCTAAGCTCCATGTATCTGTCCAGGAGCCTCTTAAAAGAACCTATTGTATCTGCCTCCACCACCGTTGCCAGCAGCCCATTCCAGACACTCACTACTCTGTGTAAAAAACTTACCCCTGATATCTCCTCTGTAGCTACTTCAAAGCACTTTAGAACCATGCCCTCTCATGCTAGGCATTTCAGCCCTGGGGAAAAATCCTTTGACTATCCACATTATCAATGCCTCTCATCACCTTATACACCTCTAACAGGTTACCTCTCATTCTCCGTCGCTCCAAGGACAAAAGACCAAGTTCACTCAACCTATTCTCATAAGGCATGCTCCCCAATCCAGGCAACATCCTTGTAAATCTCCTCTGCTCCTTTTCTATGGTTTACACATACTTCCTATACTAGGGCAACCAGAAATGAGCACTGTACTCCCAAGTGGGGTCTGACAAGAGTCCTATATAGCTGCAACATTACCTCTCGGCTCTTAAACTCAATCCCATGATTGATGAAGGCCAATCAAGATGTATGCTTTCTTAACCACAGAGTCAATCTGTGCAGCAGCTTTTAGTGTCCACTAAGCAAAGTACTCAATAAGCACCTCTGCTATCTCCTCCAGTTCCATACACACTTTTCCACAGTCAACCTTGATTGGTCCTATTCTCTCACGTCTTATCCTCTTGCTCTTAACATACTTGTAGAATGTCTTGGGGTTTTCCTTAATCCTGTCCGCCAAGGCCTTCTCATGGCCCTTTCTGGTTCTCCTAATTTCTTTCTTAAGCTCCTTCTGGCTAGCCTTATAATCTTTGAGCTGTCTATCATTACCAAACTTTTTAAACATTTCGTAAGCTCTTCTTTTCTTCTTGACTATATTTACAACTGTCTTTGTACAGCATGGTTCCTGTACCCTACTATCCTTTCCCTGTATCTTTGGAACCGGAGAACTCCACACAACTCCAGAACTCCACACAAATATCCCTTGAACATTTGCCACATTTCTTCTGTAAGTTTCCCTGAGAACATCTGTTTCCAATTTATGCTTCCAAGTTCCTTCCTGATAGCCTCATATTTCCCCTTACTCCAATTAAACGCTTTCATAACTTGTTTGTTCCTATCCCTGTCCATTGCTATGGTAAAGGAGATAAAGTTGTGATTACTATCTCCAAAATGCTCTCCCACTGAGAGATTTGACACCTGATCAGGTTCATTTCCCAATACCAGATAAAGTACAGCCTCTCCTATTGTAAATCTATCTACATATTGTGTCAAGAAACCTTCTTGAACACACCTAACAAACTCAATCCCATCTAAACCCCTTGCTCTAGGAACATGCCAATCGATATTTGAAAAAGTAAAATCTCCCACCATAACAACCCTGTTATTATTAAACCTTTCCAGAATCTGTCTCCCTATCTGCTCCTCAATGTCCCTGTTATTATTGGGTGGTCTATAAAAAAAACCCCATTAGAGTTATTGACCCCTTCCTAATTCTAATTTCCACCCACAGAGACTCCATAGACAATCCTTCCATGACTGTCTCTTTTTCTACAGCCGTGACACTATCTCTGATCGGCAGTGCAATGCACCCACCTCTTTTGCCTCCCTCCCTGTCCTTTCTGAAACATCTAAAGCCTGGCACTCGAAGTAACCATTCCTGCCCCTGAGCCATCCAAGTCTGTAATGCCCACAACATCATAGCTCCAAGCACTGATCCATGCTCTAAGCTCATCTGCTTCGTTCATTATACTCCTTGCATTAAAATAGACACATCTCAAACCATCAGTCTGAGCGCGTCCCTTCCCGTTTTGGTTTAATGTGCATGGAGCTATTGAGCAGTACATATTGTAGAGTGAATATAGGCCCTCTCTTGGCTGGATGGCATGTTCCTGTGCCAAACTATTCAATGCTGAGTTACCTTCTGGCCAATATTAATTTCTTTCTCAGTTCTGAAAGACCAGGTTATGGGAACAAACTGAGCAGATATTGGCTGTTTTGCCTCAAGCTAAAGTTTATTGTACATACATACACAAGGGGTTAATACCAGGAAAATTAGCTTTTTGGAGCAGGGCATTACAAGACAAAGACAAACATGAGTTCACAAAGTCAGCCTCACATTATAACACCTGTTACACCTGTTACACTTCATTTGTCTAATGTACTCTAGGTTCACTGAAGCCATGGAGTGTGTTATGTTATCATTAAACCAGCCTTCAATTCCAGCTTACACCGGAAGCTTACTCTTAGTGGTCTGAGAAAGCCATGGAAATCCAGAGATTGGCAGATTCTGGTAACGTGAGACTCTTCTCCAGTGCCACCAAAGCAGTCTATGGTCTATTTTTACCGTGCCCATGGTCTGTTTTTTTTTATCAATTATGCTGTTGTTTGCACTGTTGTAACTATGTGGTTTTGTGCAGGTCTTGTAGCTTTAGTTTTTGGTCTTGTTTTGTCTGGTGGTTTTGGAGCTCCATTCTGGGGAACGCGCTAAGATGGTGGCACAATATTAATACGCAGCAGCCTCTCCGGACTCTGGATTGGGGATTGCCAAACTTTATGTGGATTTTCTGGTGTAGTCTGTTTTGTTATATGCTTTTGTGATATCATTCTGGAGGAACTTTTTTTTAAACTTTTTTTATTGTATTTCAAGTAGTTACAAAATAAAAGTATGAAAAACAATGTATATTACCCATCCCCCCTCCCCTTAACCCCTCCCCCCTAGCATCCCTATAGAAAAAAAAAGAAGAAAGAAAGAAAGAAAGAAAGAAAGAAAGAAAGAAAGAAAGAAAGAAAGAAAGAAAGAAAGAAAGAAAGAAAGAAAGAAAGAAAGAAAGAAAGACAGAAAGAAAGAAAGAAAGAAAAAAAAAGAAATAAAGAATGCCTGGATATTGGAAGATCCCCACATGCTCCATGGAATTCGTAATAACTTTAGTATATATATTTACTTCTTTCCCCAAATAACCAATTATTTCATCTTCGGAACACCTACATATTTAATCCTGTCTTTTGTAAATAAGGGTGCCAAATTTTCAAAAATGTTTCATATTTATCTCTTAAATTATAAGTAATTTTTTCAAGTGAAATACAGCTATAAATTTCTTTCTTCCAATGATCTATACTTAAATATGTATCCGATTTCCAAGTAACTGCCTTTTTCAAGTAAGCCTTTTTGGCTACTTCCAATGCAATTTTTATAAATTCTTTCTGATATTTATTCAATTTGGGTATCGGTTTTATCCCTTCAATATCACCTAGTAAAAATAATATTGGATTATGTGGAAGTTGTATTACAATAATTTGTTCCAATAAAACTCTTAAATTTGTCCGAAAGGGTTGAATTTTAGAACAAGACCAAGTAGAGTGTAAAAAAGTACCAATTTCTTGGTTACATCGGAAACATTGATCGGATAAATTTGGGTATAATTTATTTATTTTTTGTGATGTAATATATAATTGATGTAAAAAGTTATATTGCACTAATCTTAACCGGACATTTATTGTATTTGTCATACTCTCAAGACATAGTCTTGACCAATTTTTTTCTTCAATTTTAATATTCAAGTCACTTTCCCATTTTTGTCTTGACTTATGGACTCCTTGTTTAATTGCCTGTTTTTGAATCAAATTATACATACTAGAAATGAATTTTTTAATCTTTCCTTTTTGAATTAAAGTTTCTATTTCATTAGATTTCGGCAATAACATTGTTTGACCTAGTTTTTCTCTGAAATAAGCCCTTAGTTGAAAGTAACAAAAAAGAGTGTTGTTTGATACTTTATATTTATTCTTTAATTGATCAAATGACATTAATATACCTCCTTCAAAACAATCACCTATATATCTAATCCCTTTTTGAAACCAATTATATAAAAGTTGATTATCCATTGTAAAAGGAATAGGTCTATTTTGAATTAAAGATCTCTTTGCTAATAACGATTTCTTTATCTCATCATCAACATTTATCTTATTCCATAAGTCAATCAAATGTTTTAATATAGGAGATTCTTTCTTTTCCTGTATCTATTTAGATTCCCATTTATATATAAAATCTTCTGGTGTATTTTCTCCTATTTTATCTAGTTCTATTCTAATCCATGCCCGTTTATCTTTCTCAAAAAAAGATGCAATAAATCTAAGTTGATTTGCTTTATAATAATTCTTAAAGTTTGAAAGTTGTAACCCTCCTAGATCAAATTTCCATGTCAATTTTTCCAATGATATTCTTGACATCTTACCTTTCCAAAGAAACTTCCTCACATATTTATTTAACTCTTGAAAATCTTCTGGGGTATTTGTATTGGTAGTGATTGAAATAAGTATTGTAATCTAGGGAATATATTCATTTTTATGGTATTTACTCTACCTACTAATGTTATTGGTAATACCATCCAATTATCAAGATCTTCTTGAATTTTTTTTCAATAGTGGTAATTTAATTTATATAAATTATTTATATCATTATCAACTCTTATACCTAAATATTTTATACCATTTGCCAGCCACCTAAATTGGGTTATTAATCGACATTGACTATAATCTCCTTTAGTAAGAGGTAAAATTTCACTTTTATCCCAATTTATTTTATAACCTGATATTTTCCCATATTCTTCTAATCTATAGGATAATTTACACAACGAGTGTAATGGGTTTGTTAGATAAAGCAGAACATCATCAGCAAATAAGTTAATCTTGTATTCTTCCTGATAAACTCTAAAACCCTTAATATCTGGGTCCATTCTAATTAATTCAGCTAATGGTTCTATCGCCAACACAAATAAAGCAGGTGATAATGGACAACCTTGCCTAGTTGACCTTGTTAGCTGAAATGGTGTAGAAATTTAACCATTTGTCACTACTTTAGCTTTGGGATTAGTATTTAAGGTTTTAATCCATTTTATAAAAGATACTCCTAATCCATATTTTTCCAATACCTTAAATAAAAAATCCCATTCCAATCTATCAAATGCTTTTTCTGCATCTAAGGCAACTGCCACACTCATTTCCTCCCTCTTTTGCACTAAATGAATTATACTAATTAACCGAGTTACATTATCTGCCGATTGTCTATTTTTAATAAATCCTGTTTGATCCATATGTACTAATTTTGGTAAGCATTTAGATAATCTGTTAGATAAAATTTTTTGCTATTATTTTATAATCAGTGTTTAATAAAGAAATAGGTCTATACGATGCTGGTTTTAAAAGATCTCTATCTTTTTTTGGCAATACTATTAAAATAGCTGTCGAAAAGGATTCTGGAAGTTTATGCGTTCCTTCCGCTTGGTGTATTAACTCCATAAAAGGAGGAATTAATAAATCTTTAAACTTTTTTATAGAATTCAGGTGGAAAACCATCTTCTCCTGGAGATTTATTACCTTGAAGTGATCCAAGGGCTTCTTTGACCTCTTTCAATGTAAAAGGCATATCTAATCCCTTCTGTTCTTCCGTATTTAATTTTGGAAGAGTTATTTGTGATAAAAATCTTTCTATCTTGACATTATCATTGTGATTCTGATTTATACAACTCAGAATAAAAATTCTTAAAAGCTTCATTAATTTCTAAAGGTTTATAAGTAATTTTATTTACTCTTGTTCGAATTGCATTTATCATTTTAGAAGTCTGGTCTGTTTTTAACTGCCATGCAAGGACCTTATGTGATCTTTCACCTAGTTCATAATATCTCTATTTAGTTCTCATAATTGCTTTTTCTGTTCGATATGTTTGGAGTGTATTATATTGTAACTTCTTATTAATAAGTTGTGTTCTTTTTTCTTCTGTCATATTTCTTTGAGATACTTTTTCTAATTTTATAATCTCTTTTTCTAATTGATCTATTTCTATCATATATTCCTTCTTAATTTTAGAAGTATAACTTATTACCTGACCTCTCAAATATGCCTTCATTGCTTCCCACAATATAAATTTATCATCAACTGAATGTAAATTTGTATCTTAAAAGAACTGAATCTGCTTTTTCATAAAATCACAAAAATCTTGATGTTTTAATAATATTGAATTAAATCTCCACCTATAAATTGATTCCTCTTTACCTATCATTATCATTGTCATTATTAAAAGAGAATGATCTGATAATATTTTTGCTTTATATTCCACATTTTTCACTCTATCTTGAATGTTCGTTGATAATAGGAAAAAATCTATCCTTGAATATGTTTTATGTCTATTTGAATAAAATGAATAATCTCTTTCTTTTGGATTAATTCTTCTCCATATATCAATCAAATTTAATTCTTTCATCAATGATAGAGTTAATTTTACTGCTTTTGATTTTGTGACAACATTTGTTGATCTATCTAAAACTGGATCTAGACAAAAGTTAAAATCTCCACCTATTAATATTTTATCATGTGCATTAGCCAAATTCAAAAAGACCTCCTGTATAAATTTTACATCATTTTTATTTGGTGCATAAATATTCATAAGGGTCCATAGTTCTGAAAAAATTTGACAATGTATAATTAGATATCTCCCTGCCTCATCAACTAATATGTTTTGTATTTTAATTGGTAAATTTTTATTAACCAAAATTGCAACTCCTCTCGCCTTTGAGTTAAATGAAGCTGCAATAACATTTCCTACCCAGTCTCTTTTTAATTTCTGATGTTCTATTTCTGTTAAATGAGTTTCTTGTAAAAAAGCTATATCTGTTTTCATTTTTTTAATGTATGCTAAAATTCTTTTTCTTTTTACCGGCCCATTAAGCACATTAACATTAAAACTTTAAAAGTTCAGTAAATTAGTCATTTTTTAAAAAATTATATTACTCCAATCTATAATAATACCTAATCTTTCAACTTTCGTGGTATCCTGGGAAATCTTTCTAAAAGTCTCCATGTTGCTATGTGTGTCTCCACCAATCATCCAGGCAAAAAGATAGAAGAAAAATAGAATATAAAGAAAAAAACAAAATACCCCCCTACTAATGTTGTGAAAAAAACCCACAACATTTCCCCCCTCCATTGTACGGGTCATGGCAATCGCCATGATTACACATGTGAATCCCGTAGAAACCGGTCCAAAGCTCCCCAGCCCCCACCCCCCCGCAACATAAAAAAGTATATACATAAGAAGAAAAAAATACTATTCTTAATTAGTGTTTCTAAAATTTTGCTTTTCTCCTCTATATTATCCTTAAATGTCCATCACTTCTGTTCACTGTCTCTATCTTCATCTTTAATCCATTACGTTTGGAAGTCTCTATGTATAATTAGCCACTAGATGGAAGTTCTTGTGTGAACACCTCCGCTTCTCGATAATCGGAAAAAAATCTTCTTTTTCCCTCCTTCAAAAAAATTATCAATGTTGCTGGGTGACGCATTATAAATTTATAACCTTTTTCCCATAAGACTTTTCTCGCTGGGTTAAATTCCTTCTTTCTCTTCAAAAGGTTATAACTTATATCAGGATAAAAAAGAACTGGTTTCCCTGCGATCATCAATGGCCCGTTTCTATTTTTGACACTTTGGGCAGCCGCCTTCAGGATCTTTTCTTTATCTTGGTATCTTAAGCATTTTATCAGAATTGATTGTGGATTTTGATCAGGTTGAGGTCTTGACCTTAAGGTTCTGTGAGCCCTTTCTATCTCAATTGGAGTTTCTCCTTCCATTTCCAATTTTTCAGGGATCCATTTTTGAAAAAAACTTATTAGATCATCACCTTCTTCATCTTCTTTAAGTCCAACAATTTTAATATTGTTTCGTCTACTAAAATTTTCAAGCTTATCAATTTTTTCCATAAATTGTTTTCTTTCTGATGTCCAAGCAGTAGTATCATCTTCCATTTTGTTCATTCTTTCAACCATGTCTTCCGTTGTAGTTTCCAAGTCTATAATTCTCTTTTCCATTTTTTCCTGTCTCTGTCATTTTATCAAACATAATCTCCATATTTATCATTTTTCTTTGATTTCTTTTTGATTACTTTTAATGTGCCTAATTTACCCATTATTTGCCTCAAAGTCTTTTCTATATTTCCAGAAGAACTTTTATCTCCACCTCCGTCTGATCTTTCCAGAGAATCTGACTGTCCCTCAGATTCACTTTCACTTTCGGTTGCAGTCGTAACTGAGCTTTGTAGTTTTGGTTGCTCCCGTTTGTGCATGCTCCTTCCTTCACGCTTGCGTAGTTCTCGTTGGTCTTTTCCTTTAGGAATGTCCGATGTTGCCGCAGTTTCCTGTTCCGTATCGCCGGTGGTATAATGTACCGCGGTTCTTTGGTAGAAGTGGGCCTTGGTTCTGCTCCAACTTGCGTTGTCTTCCCGGTAGTGGTTTTCTTCATCTTCTGTTTTTGAGGCATAGCTTGAAACAATCCGGAGTAGTTTATAAGTAACTTTTAGAAAGTATTGGCTAACTTTTCTTCACTTAAACATTAATTTATTGATTTTTTACGGGAGAGCTGGGGTCCAGCGTCTCGATCCTACGTCATCACGTGACGTCCCCCATTCTGGAGGAACGTTGTCTCATTTTTTAACTGCATTGCATTTGTGGTTTCTAAATGACAATAAACTGAATCTGAATCTGAATTAAACCTCCTGTGGATTAAACCTCCTGCACTCAAAGGATGGGAAGAACTTGATAAAGGATCAGAAGGATATCAATGATCAATGGAGAGAGCACATTCAAGAACTTCTTAACCATGACAACACTACTAACCCAAAGATTTCTAATCAAATCCTCCAAAGACCTGTGAGAGAAAACATCAGGGAACCTGCCAGTATGAAAGAGGTCCATAATGCCATCAGGAGCCTGAAAATCAATGTAGTTGCTGATCCTGCTGGAATCCCAGCAGAGATTCTTAAGGCAGATGGACCAGCACTCCTGCACCACGCGTATGCCTTATTCCCGATGGTCTGGGAAAAGCACCAACTCTTCTCAGAGCACAGGATGCTCTGATAGTAACCATATTCAAGGAAGAGAAGGCAGATTGTGGCAATTCCAGAGGCATTTCCCTTCTGTCAACAACAGGCAAAGTGCTTGCATGCAGGTATTCTTGTCAACCAACTCCTTCTGCTATCTGATGAAGTACTTCCTGAATCACACTGAGGTTTCAGCCCATCTAGAAGTACCTCAGACACGATCTTTACAACATTCCAAATACAGAAAAAATGCAGTTAACAAAGGTAACCCTTGTACTTGGCTTTCATAGACTTGACAAAAACATTTATTATAGTAGACCGCCAAGCTGTCTGGTGAATATTCATAAGCACTTGTCAGGGCTGTCCGCCTTGACATGTACTAGTGAATACTGAAGCTACTGTGTGATGATATGTGGACCACAGTACTCAGCAATACTGGTGCTGAATCAGAACCTTTCACTGTGAAGCCAGGAGTCAAACGAACTGTATCATTGTGCCAACCCTATTTGCCACCTTTATTTTTGCCACCTTTCACCTCATTGGCCAAGACCTACCTCAGGGAATTCCAATTATGTACAGAATGGACAACGGGCTCTTCAACCTCAACCGGTTCAAGGCCAAGAACAAGGCCAGCACCACCATCAGCATGAAGCTTCAGTATATGGATGGCAACACCATCACAGTACACTTTGAAGGAGTCCTCCAAAGTGTCCTGAGTGCCTTTGCCAAGGGATTTAGGGCTCTGTGACCCTTTTTGAATATATAATAACAAACATAGGTCCCATATCAACCAATGCCTAACCAGCTTTAATACAACGCTCCATAGAACTTGATTTTGCCCTTGAAAATGCAAACCATTTTCCCTACCTTGGCAGCATATTCTGTCCTCAAGAGTAGACATTGACTCAGTAGTTAATCACCACCTAAGTGCTATTGGAGCCTATGTAAGATTAAGGAAAAGAGTCTTTGAAGACCGTGATCTACAGGTTCAAACAAAACATTTTGTCTATAGAGTAGTTTTTCCTACATTACAGTATGGAGCTTAATCATGGACAATCTACTGTCAGCACTTGAGAGCCCTGGAGGAGGCCAACATGAACCATGATAAAGCAATGGGTCATGTCATTCGAATAACTCATGTCTCCCCTATCAGATCCTCCACTATCAGTTGAAGGAAGGTCACTGAGCCCCTGGTGGGCAAAGGAGACACTTCAACGATCCCATCAAAATCAGCAAAAGAAATTCAATGTTACATCAAAAAACTGGGAAGTCATTGCACTCTATAGATACACGTGGAGGAATCTGTTCAAGAGGGAGCTGTGCTGCATGAGAACGACCTCTGCTGTGCCACAGAGAGCAAGTGGCAGCTGTGAAAGGAGAGGCTAAACAACCAAAAGATCCAGCCACTGATCACAGCCACCACAAACCCACCAGAGTATGTGGATTGCAGATTGGTCTCTACGGCCACCTGATGACCCACCGATAGACAACCCCTTTGGAAAACATCATACTCAACTCGAGTGATGGCACTACTTCTGCGACTATTTCATTGGCTGACATCACCCAACTTGGTCCTGGAATCACCAGGGAACCTGGCTCTTTAAACCTTGTGAGTTCATGTCAAGTCAAGTTTACTGTCATGTGCGCAGTATGGTGAGGTCCAGGAACATTGAAGAACTTGCTTGCAGTAGCATCACAGGCATGTAGAAACAAACAGCACACAAAACATTAAAAAAAACATAGTTATACGAGACAGTGAAGGAAATACTATGCAGAACATGATATTAATGCAAAACAAAGCCACAATGAGGATTGGGATCCTTTCAGGAACAAGCACTGCTTCAAGCTGTCAAGAAATCTCCAATCCTCAGGGATGAGGGCCCAGCATGGGAGTGCTGGAGATAAGATCCTGTGGGATCTGGACTCTTGGAGAAGCTGGCTTCAGTTGATGCAGATCATTCTACAAGTATCAGAGAATGTTGAGGCCACTGGATACAGAGGCCTTGGTGCAGAGCAGTCTTGGCTATGGTAAGAATACTGTGCTCCACGATTAGTCTTTGCAACATTGGCATCGACCCAACAATGTGGGCGGTGTGATCCGTCACATAAAAAAGAACAACATGACTAATCTAATGCCCTGTTCACTTTCGTGGTTGGAAATATTAAATTTAGTTGTCAAATATAAAATGTCTTTTTTTCTACCTCAGTTTTCTCAGTATTTGAAGGTTCAAGATTAAAGATTGTTTATTGTCGTTCTTCAGTACACAAGTGTAAAGGACAAAATGATTGTTACTTCAGGATGCAGTGGAGCATAAAAACATAATAAACATAGAGAACACAATAAAAAAACAAATAAAACATAATAAATACAAATATGAAAGCAATCCAATAAAACACAATGTATTGTTCTATACATTGTTGGTTGTGTGAAGATAAAATGACACTAGGTGATGTACATCTAATGCTGCTAAGGTGGGTTAATGAGTGGAGGTATTGATCAGCTTGATGCCTTGGGGTAAGTAACTGTTCTTGAGGCTACACACATGAAATGCTGAAGGAACTCAGCAGGCCAGGCAGCATTTGTGGAATCGACATGTTGGGCCCAGACCCTTCAACAGCACTGGAAACAAAGCAGGAAGAAGCCAGAATAAGAAGGTGGGGCAGGGGAAAGAGTGCAATCTAGAAGGTGATAGGTGAAGCCATGCAAGGGGAAAGGCAGGTGGATGAGAGAGAGGGTGTACTGAGAAGCTGGAACATGATAGTTCAAAAAGGTAAAGGGCTGAAGAAGGAGGATTGTGATAGGAGAGGAAATTGGACCATGGGGGAAAGGGAAGGAGGAGGGGCACCAGATGGAGGTGGTAGGCAGGTAAGGATAAGAGAAGAGGTGAGAGGGGAGCCAGAACGGGGAATGGAAGAAGAGGGAAGAGGGAGAATGTAGAAATTACCAGAAGTTAGAGAATTCAATGTTCATGCTAAACACAAAGTACACTGCAGATGCTGTGGTCAAATCAACATGTACAACAAGCTGGATGAACTCAGCAGGTCGGGCAGCATCCATGGAAACGAGCGTTCAATGATCATGCTGTCAGGTCGGAGGCTGCACAGATGGAAGGTGCAGTGCTGCTCCTCCAACTTGAGAGGGGCCTCATCTTGGCTGTAGAGAAGTTGTGAGAATGATGGGCTGGATTCAAAGGCTCGTGGGGCGGTAGGTAAAGACTAGAGAAACTCTGTTACTGTTAGGGTGATGGGAAGATGGGGTGAGGTGGCTGGTCAGGAAATTGGGCGATGTGATGAGGACAGCATCAATGGTGGAGGAAGGGAAACCCTGTTCTTTGAAGAAGGAGGACATCTCTGATGTCGCAGAAAGGAAAATCTCCTCGTGGGGGTTGTTGCGACAGAGATGGAGGAACTGAAAAAAGGGAACAGCATTTTTACAAGTGACAAGATGGGAAGAAGTAGAGATGAGATAGCAGTGAGAGGCAGTAGGTTTATAAAATATATCGTAGGCAGTCTGGTTCCCAGAGGTGGAAACAGAGAGACTGAGAAAGGGAAGAAAGGTGTCAGAGATGCACTAAATACATTTTAGGGCCAGCTGGAAGTTGGAGGCAAAGTTGATGGCATTGATGAGCTCACCGTTGGTGAATGAAAAAGTATCAATATAGAGGATGCCCCTGGGTGTCTCCGGCATTTTAGAAACATCGACATAGAAACATAGAAAACCTACAGCACAATACAGGCCCTTCAGCCCACAAAGCTGTGCTGAACACGTCCATACCTTAGAAATTACCTAGGGTTACCCATAGCCCTCTATTTTTCTAAGCTCCTTCTACCTATCCAGGTGTCTCTTAAAAGACCCTATCGTATCCACCCCCACCACCACCACTCTCTGCATAAAAACTTACCCCTGATGTTTCCTCTGTACCTACTTCCAAGCACCTTAAAATGATGCCCTCTCATGCTAGCCATTTCAACCCTGGGAAAAAGCCTCTGACTATCTACACAATCAACGCCTCTCATCATCTTGTACACCTCTATCAGGTCACCTCTCATTCTCCAAGGAGAAAAGGCCGAGTTCACTCAACCTGTTCTCATAAGGCAAGCTCCTGTAATGAGGCGACCAGAACTGAGCACAGTACTCCAAGTGGGGTCTGATCAGGGTCCGATATAACTGCAACATTACCTCTCGGGTTCTAAACTCAATCCCACAATCGATGAAGGCCAGTGATCTGTATGCTTTCTTAACCACAGAGTCAACCTGCGCAGCAGCTTTGTGTGTCCAATGAACTCAGACATCAAGATCCCTCTGATCCTCCACACTGCCAAGAGACTTACCATTAATGCCATATTCTGCCATCATATTTGACCTACCAAAATGAACCACCTCACACTTATCTGGGTGGAACTCCATCCACCACTTCTCAGCCCAGTTTTACATCCTATCAATGTCCCATTGTAACCTCTGACAGCCCTCCACACTATTCACAACACCCCCAACAT